>NC_143560.1:24281184-24591447 GCF_054136105.1 Typopeltis vanoorti | reverse complement strand
AAATGCATCAGCCGGCATGTGTTAAAACTACTGCAGAAAGTCATGCCACACGACAAAAGAACCAATTACAGCGCGATTGGTGTGATCACCTGCTAATCATTTGCTGAACATGTTTTTTGAGCGTTTACATGTTGGCTAAATTACTACAGTGTTTTTCCAACATATGATGACCTATTCGCCAAAATTTGTTAAAAATAACAGGAAATTAACAATAAAAAAATAACCTGTTAATTTATTATAAGCAAATCTTGGTTAAAAGCATTTTAAAATTTACAGGATGTTAATTTTGACATGTGACATACGGACTGGAAATTTTGTCTGTAAAATCCAAAGTCTGTTAAATCGAGGTCCATAAAATCAAGGGTTTACTGTACTTTTAAAATGAAAATTCAACACTTTTACAATCTTAGTAGTCCATATTGTTTAGCTGAAACAGTTGTAATGTTAGTGTTTAATGTCAAAATCCTAATAAATTGCTAACATTTAATTCAATTTTCATGCATTTCAGCAGCACGCTAAATGCAGGACAATTTAATAATTATTATGATTGGTATTTGGTTTTTAAATTTCAAATACAGTGGAACCTCGGTTGTCAAAAACCGAAACCATTTTCCCATAAGAATTAATGTAAAATGGATTAATCTGTTCCCGAACCCCAGATGATTGTTTATTTAAACCTTTACAGCAGTACTTCGTGTATAAGATCGTATACAAACATAATGAAAACGCATAAAATCTAACATAAAAAGAATAAACACAATAAATAGATAAAATATAGACGAAAATCTTACTCACCAGAAGGAGGTGAGTTAGGGGAGTAACTTTGCATAAAAACATCAGATTACTGTCCTTCTGGAGGTTTTTCTCTTTTCTGTCTCTTGGCACCACTCTACTCTGCTTGAGAAACACTGGGCCTCTGTATCACTAAAAACCTGTCCAATGAGATTTGTTTTTGCCTGCATTTTAAAATGTTTCTGAAGTGAGACATGGCACTGTCATTGAAAAGTTTATGATGGTGTTTGCTACAGCTTTGTGAGGGTGATATCATTCCACAAAACTTTGCACCTCACTCCATTTCGCACGCATTTCTTTGATCAAAGAACTAGGAACATCCTCAATCCCTTCCTCTGTCTGAAGACATTTCCTCCACCTCCATCTTTTGCTGCTCCTTCTGAAGGTGTTCCAGTTCTTCTTAAAGTTTGAAATGACCTGCTGGTCCATGGGCTGAATTAGAGAAGTTGTGTTAGGTGGGCAGGAACTTCACTGTGATAAAATCAGACTCCTCCACTAACTCGTCCTCCAAGCCTGGAGGGTGAGCAGGAGCATTGTCCATCACAAGAAGGCATCTAATTGGCAAATTTTTTTCTTGAAGGCATTTTCTCACACTTGGGACAAAGACTTCATGGATCCACTCAATAAACAATTGCCTGGTTACCCAAGCTCTCCACATAACAGGCAATTTACTTCTCATCACGTTATTTTTCTTAAACACCCTTGGATTGTTTAAGATTGGTACACAAACAGTGGCTTGACCTTGAAGTCCCCACTTGCATTTCCACATAGCAAAAAAGTCAGCCTGTCCTTTATTGGCTTGTGTCCTGACAATGCTTTTTCCTCCTGAGTGGTGTAGGTCCTCTTTGACAATTTTTTCCAAAATAGGCCGGTTTCATCATAGTTGAGCCCTTATTGGGTAAGAAAACCCTCAGCCTTTACATAGTCACTAAATTCATGCACATATTTCTCAGCAGCTTCTTGGTTCGAACTCGCAGCCTCCCCGTGCCTAACCACACTATGTATGCCGCTTCTCCTCTTAAGTTTCTCGAACCACCCTCTACTAGCTTTGAACACATCATTATCAGCACTCGTACCAGGGTTTTTCTTTAACAGGTCATCATGTAATCGCCTTGTTTTTTCACAAATTATAGCCTCAGAAACACTGTCACCAGCTAACTGTTTCTCGTTTATCCAAATCAGCAACAATTTTTCCACTTTTTCAATCGTCTGCGATCTTTGTTTAATAAGAACTTTCACTCCTCTTGCAACATCAGCCCTCTTTGATTGCCTCTTTGTTTTTGAGTATCGTACATATCGTTGATTTCACCGTACCGAACTGCATAGCAAGATTCGAGACACAAATGCCATTTTCATGTTTGGATATGATTTCTTTTTTCATCTCT
Organism: Typopeltis vanoorti; assembly: GCF_054136105.1. Taxonomy (NCBI): domain Eukaryota; kingdom Metazoa; phylum Arthropoda; class Arachnida; order Uropygi; family Thelyphonidae; genus Typopeltis; species Typopeltis vanoorti. The sequence goes on along the minus strand of NC_143560.1, from coordinate 24,589,270 downwards.
ATCGTAGTTCTAACAACTTTTCTTTTTGCTTTGCTGCTATCACTATTCTTCTCTGGCCCCATGGGACTTAATTAATAATAATTTATGGGGAAAAAAAAAGACCAAAACATAAAGAAAATCAAGAAAACGCACTGTAAATTTGAGCAAGTGCCTGCACTGAACGAAGGCTGCCGCATAACTAACACTTCCCCGCCTTACAGCTCAGCATGTGGAGGACATGGTTGACGTTTGCCTGTTTGGAAACCAAAGCGTTTTTTGTTCTGAAAATATGTTCTGGAACCGAATTGTTTGAGAAAAGAGGCATTCAACAACCGAGGTTCCACTGTATAAGGATTGTGTTCCTCATACAAGACCGGAAAAATATATCATGCTAAAAAAAGCAAAACTACATGAATTTTTTTTGCCAGCTTGATTGCCAAGGGGTTAGTACTATGCCTCTCGCATTGAAGCTGGTTGTGAGTTTAAGTCCTGCTGTGGCATTGATTATTTATGAATATGTATATAATTGGTAGATGAATTGCCTTGTAAGATCACAGCCTTTAGTTATTGGAGGAAGCCTGAAGAAACTAGAAAAGTTCCATGTCTTGGTCTGGGTTTTTCATTCATAGTGCTCATGTATGCAACTAAGGTTACATTTTTTTGTGGCTGAGAATTGCATTATTTTAAAAAAAAAATAAAATAAAATAAAAAAACAGCCATACAAAACTCTATGCAGAGTAGTCTTGATCACACCTCTATGCAGCTACTACAAAAGCAGCTTCATAAACACCCAGCTGTTAAACAAGTTACTTTTATATATAAGGAGTGATGAGACTTGACTTCCATTCACTTCTTTGTAAGGGTTTACACATTTCGAATGTGTAGATTTTTAGAAATTCATATTTTATTTGCTTTCAGTTATCTTTGGCCACACGGTAGTAATTATTGTTGCTTTGTCCTATCAAAAAAAACTTGTATGTGGTTTTGTGTTATCAATATTTTATTAATTTACTGTATCATCCAGCAGTAGAGAAGAATTATCTTTGCAACCTAAATATGCACTTATAGTTTTATATTCAGTAAACCTCTTTGAAACTGCAGTTGCAATCACCATGTATTTGCATTATTTACTTTTGCACTTACTTTTTTAATAAAAATGCTTTATAGATCAAAATAAAAAGAAATGGTTTATAATATTCTTTAAGTTTACATATGTATGTTTTGATAAATCAGTTGATGAATGCTTGATGAATTCTTTCTTTAATAGGTAATGATGATGACATTTTGTAGAAAGCAGAACAGAGATATTTGAAAACGTGTATATGAATCCTCTAGCAATGTAGTAAAATGTATATACAACTTATAATACTGTAAAAATTGAAGGGTAGTAAAAATAAAAATTAATTTTTATGTTATGTATGTTTTAGTGGTGTCATACAGTAGTAGTGACATAGCTTTAATTTATAAATTGAATTTTGAAGTTACAAACATTTCAAAGTATAGGCTCTACTATTTACTGATAGTATCTTTTAATTAATTCTGCTCAGTAGAGTTGACGTCCATCTGTATGATCTTTTCAATTCTTCCTACATCTCCATACAGCACAGAAGCCAATATTCAAATCCATTCCAAAAAAAAAAAAAAAAGTTAATCACCCTTCAAGCAATATGGATTTTTCCATGTAGTCGCTCTTAACATTCCATGGTATCTGTATCATCACTGGATTTGGAACCACCTACAAAATCAAGTGTTATATCTTCGTTTTCTTTCGCTATTGTTATTTAATATACTAACTTACTTCCTTAATAATGCCCTACTCAACTCTACCTAGGAATGCTTCCTTTTTGGACACTATATACAACTTATTTTTTTTACAAATTTATATACAAATTTATTTTTTTATTGCTGCGCCAGCCAGAGTCCTATAATATGAGCTTATTCAAAATTTAGGGAAATATTCCTAGGTTAACTGGCATTCATTCTAATATGCACTAAATAGATACTGGTTCTAATTGCAGTCGTGACCAATAAATCCATTACTCAAACACTCTCATTAAATTCCCTCCCGCTATGGTTCTAAATTTTTGCAAGTGGTAATTTGAATTCTCAAATCAAGCACGAATCAGGCATATACAATAAAGCATGTTTATTAGAACAAATTCACTTTACAACTATAATTGAAACGGGATATTAAGCTTTACAAAATCTCTTACTAAGTTAGTTACTCAATACTAATTTAAGAAAACACCCATAGATCAACTTGGCAATTACTCACACTCTATGCAACATTAAAACAAGCTAACTATGTTACTCTAAATCAAACTCTTAATTCTTCCTACGTTAAAATACATTTCTCAACCCATTACTATTCTGATATAAATCATCTACAAAATATCAAATTCACATATAATCTCAGTCACATGCAGCTAAAATTTCACTCCTGAACATTCCTTTGTATAGCAGAATTACTCTATCTCAAAATTCAAATCTTTATTATAGTCCACTATGAAATGTCCGCTTAATATGATCTAACATTAAATTCTGTCTCATTTAAACATACAACAAAGGTCTTTACGTTACCAAATCTTTTTCTTCCAAAGGTCTGTTAACGACCGCATGTATTTCGGGTCCTCCTTCCATTGGTAGCTTCCGCAATGGGCTTACGACTACGCCATCCATTTTACATTCTTCCCAGACTCGAAATTCTCGCTCCCTCAATACAGCACATTCTCTGCTCCTACTCGAGTGGGACATCTCTCTTGTTCGTCCCTACTCCGTTTGCCATTCAGGAATCCTCGAAGTGAAGTCAGGAACGACCAGAAAAAAGCCCACATTATCGCTTGCATTCTGCTTATATTTCGTCCCTTCTTTCCCATACGACCCTTTGTTTTCATGCCCTTAAGGTGATCCTCAAGTCCTAGCTGCTGTTTAGGTGCTGTATTCTTGGGAATCCCGCTTACGTCATCTTCCTCGTACATTGTAGCTGGCGGCATTACGGCCGATACGTGTGTATGTAACTCGACCTTTGCACTCGTACTCTTCTTTGGTGACTAATTAAGTTTAAGACAGCTTAATGGGACAAGATTATACTACAATTTCCTTATTAAATTTTCACTAATCCTATAATTCTTCAGTTTAACTTTCAACTACAAGATTTTTTTAGTACGATTTACATGTTATTATACAAATTCCTTTGCAACTTAAATTCAGAACCGTGTGCTGTCAACCAGGTATTATCTGAGTTAGCCAAATTCTTATGTTAGATTCTGAATGAATAATTTCTAAAAATCGTCCATTCAGGATCTAACACAAGTAATGGTCTGCTACCTACTTTTTGTAATTGGATTGCCCACTTTCTCTGGTTGTTTTCTATCACTGCCATGGTGGATGATTTTCTTTCTTCAGATTTATCACCAATTCTGGAATACTCCATCATTGCAGGACACCTGTTTGTGACAGAGGAGACTGCCCAGTGATTATGCTAGTCCTTTTCATTCTTCCTTTTTTTTTAATATATATATATATATATAATTTTTATAATCTACCTCTCTTGAGTCATATTGTTGTCTTCTCTGTAACACCATCACTGAGATCCAACACCATGCCAGAATCAGCTAGTGGGGTCTCCTGCATGAATCAGTAGTGTCACCTACATCTCCTTGCTTACGGTCTAGGATGAGTGTCCAAGGCTTGCTGTGGTGCCTGTTGCAACATGTCCAGGGTGGCCCTATCATTCCACTTTCAAGTATAGTCATTTCTTGCTAGATAGTGTGACTCCACATTGGGTAGGAAACCTGTATCCTCCTATAGTTTGAGCAGAATCCTTCATGAATTTATCACTGCCCAACTCCCTCACAAGGCCCCAAAGCCTTATTTAGAAACCATTGATACATAATACCAAGAATAAGAAACAGAAAACATTTGAGGTGCTAACTAATATACTGTATTTCTTCATGATACAGTATATTAGTTCATGTATTATGAAGAAATACAGATACCTCTGATACCCAAAAGGAAAATGTCACCTTTCTTTATTGAGAAGATTTGAAATGATTGACATTATCCTTGAAATTGCCAAAAGAAGAACCTCTTAGTTGAAATAATTTCTCAGAAAAATTCAGAGCAACTCCTTTGCACATCATTTAAGAGAATCATAATTATGACAACTACTCACAAAACGTTAAACTTTTCTAGTGGGGTAATATCACAGTGGCACCTTCTTGATGTTCCAGATGTGAAAATCAAGGGGCGACATCCATAAAATAAAGCTATATAGGGATAGACTTTTCCCAAAATTATTAAAATCCTTGTTATCCTAGGTGGAGATCAATTTTAACAGTGTCTTGGATATTTTCCTTGAGGAAGAGGACATAGACATTGGCCATCCACAATTCACTGTGAAAAAAACAAAACAATACTTGACCGATAAAAGCAAACCTCACAAAGTAATGATTTTGATGAATCACCTTGCGATTATCATCCATCATATTTGTTATGTGTAATTTAAATGGTGACAAATATCCATTGAGGTGGCATTTGCTAATACAGTGATACCTCGGCTAACGAGTGACCTGCTAATGAAGATTTTTTTTTTTTTTTTGCCGTTTTTCGGACTTGGCTAACAAATGTTTTAGTGGATGCACACATGCTAACATAAAGCAGCAAACATGAACAGTCGGGCCATTCCAGGAGCTTATCTTTTCCATCTATATGTGTGTGTGACAAAGAAATGAACTGACCACGTCACATAGGGGAGACCCACCAACCCGACTGGGTTGTTTACGTTTGAGACAGCGAGAAGTGTAAACTGTCCAGAAATCTGTCCAAAGATCAACTTTATACAGATTTTTGACTTCTCCTTTAGCAAAGAGATAGAGGCCAGCTACTGAAGAAGAGGAGACTTACCTTGAATAAACTTTGAAAATTTGGAAGAAGAATAGTAAAAATGTTGTGTACATATTTTCAGTTTAATAAAGTGTATATAATAGTGTAAAGATCGTCAGTTTTTCATTCTACTTTCCATTCTCCTTCATCTAATTGGGTAGCTGTTCATCTCAGCCTTTGGTGAATTTTTGCCCTTTTATAGTGCGCTTTTTGCTATTTTATAAAACTTATCTTTAAATAGTAGGCAGCATCCAGAATGAATTAAATGATTTTCTCTAGAAACCTACGGTAAATCACTTTTCGGCTAACGAATGTGATTCTGGAACGAATTATCTTCTTTAGCTGCGGTATCACTATATTAGGGAGAGAATTGTCATATGCATGCTCAACAACAATAACACCTCCCTCTTAAATACGGGAAGCAAATATCTTCTGCATACCTACCTGAATATTCTCTGTTGTTGACTTAACTATCTGCTTTCCACTATTTAGGTGAGAAGCAGAAAACTAAATATACAGAACTGATAATTTCATCCACTTCCTTACAGTGGATGTACATTTATGTATATCACAGATGTCATGATAGAAAAAAAATCAGGCTGAGCAGAACATATTCTTGACTGCAGCAAAATTTGAACTCTGTTAAGTTTGCACTATTTGCTTTATTAACTCACTAACAGAACAGTTATTTCCACCTGCAGGCAATCTGTATGGATCGATTTGCCATCTTTTGTCATTCTTATTGCATAAGAAAGCTAGCCTGTTTTCCACAATTCATTGACTACCTCTTAATCTGTGTGCTTGAACACAGGTTTAGGTTCTCACCACACAGGACAATTTGTGTGCAGTTTTCTGCAGCTGTAATCTTTATCCTAACCCCCATGACTCAGACAGAAACAATCAGTTATCCCTGTTACAATGTTCTTAATATTCTTATTTGATAAAAAGTCAACATTTTTACATCATTCCACATTTCAGATGGAAAAGCATCTGTAATGTGAAATGATGGCCTCTCTGTCTAAAATATTGATATATGCTCCTGATTGTACTTCTTTTGAATATTTTCTACCACTGTTCTGTTATTGCTTATCATGCAATCCAATGGATTCTTATTTAATAATCCCTGAAAGTAATTACTTCAACCTTCTGAATATCTGCATCTTCAATTGTTATGTCACTTTTATCATGATTCCTTTAACTCTTTCCCTCATTTAACAGATGCTACATGACATGTACAAGAAGGTAGCTGAGACATCAGAAATTAGTGTATTGTCAAGTTTTGTATCATAGCGAAGGCAATTGGCCAGTGGTATTGCACAGTGCTCTAGGCTGCTGCTTCATTTCTACCTAGTCTAGCCATAAATACTGTTACAACTTGAACAGTACATAACCCTTTAATCTATCAGTGAATCATTTATAGCTTTCAACACATACAAACCACATGTATAACATGCATATAGCAGCACTCAATATTCAAAATGTCCCCTTTCCCCCTTCGCACACGCCCGAAGTCTGTGAGGCCACACATCGATGGCAGCACACACAACATACAGTGTAAATGCTGCCACTGCTCGTTCCAAATCCACCTTCAGGCTGGCAATGATGGAGTCTCATTTCTTGCAGGCTACTCTCTCAAGCTTTGACTATAATTAGAAATCCAATGGATTCAGATTGGGGCTAATCAGATGGTGATATGAAATGTAGTTGGGCACATTTACCTCCAACCACTGGCATTCTATGCAGGGGCTGAGTCCAGATGAAAGGCTCATTTCCTACTGTATACTTTGGCATTTCTTGCAGAAATGCAACTTGGATAATCACTGATACATCATCCCACTCCTACCTCACCAAACCATCACTGGTGTCAGTTGATGACCTCTCTAAATCCTGGATGCTACTGCACGTGCTGTGCGACCATCTGGAGCATATACCTGCCAGTTTTGGTGGTTAAACGACTCTTCAGTGGTGAAAATCTTCTCATCTGTGAAGAAGATATCTCTGTGTCTGTTGCTTGGGTGCTGCCAAAGAAGTGCTGTTGATTTTATCAACCTCTCCTGCATAAGTTGTGATGTTAGGAACTGTCCGGTGGAAAGATGATAGGTTCTTGCCCCCAGGTCATCAGTTGGTACACATGCAAAGAACTTTCTGTGTTCTCACAGAATTGTGACAGAGGCATGCCTTCACAGCCCTCACAAGCGGTTTGTCCTGACACTGCATGAGCGACCTGTTCTTTGGCAGTCAGATATGTCTTCTGTACCAATCAATGGTTAATAGTCCGATACACAAACCTTCTCATCTCAAGTGTCTCTAACATGTTCAGTAGCTGTATTCCAACCTCGTGAAGTGCTATTACAGCTACATGGTTCTCATAATCTCCCCACTGTATATTAACACATACAGCTAGACAACTTCCTCTCTCTCTCTACTGATAAACACATGAATGTTGGCTATGCACAATGCCACTAACAGAACATGGCTTGCACAATTCTGTAGACAACACGGGAGATGTGGAAATTGTAACAGTATGTATGGCAAGACTGTGTATATCCTGTTGGTTTGGAGAAGAGATACACTAACCACTCAGCCAGTTAAATAGATTAAATTAAATAATATTATCTTAGCATTCTGGGGAATCAAGGACTCATCAAGGGAAGCTGTAGATCATTCACACTAGATGCACTCACCTTCTCAACAGGCAAATTGCTCTCCTCACTCACTCACTGCTCTAAGAGAGAAAAATCTAGCTTTAACCCATTTCTTAACCATACACAAACTTCCATGGATATCCCTTGTCCTCTCCCTACCTTCCATATGACAAAAAATTTCATCAGCCTCAATTGATAATCTAAAACACCCTTTCAGGAGTTCATCGACTTTTATCATATCATTCCCTCTTTTTGCTTTTGACCAGTGTCCGCAATCTAAATACTCTCAGTTTGTCCACGTAATTTACATTCCATAATCTCAACATCTTTGTTATTCTGCTTTGCACCCTTTCCATTCCCAACTAAGGAGATCAAATCTGATACAGTAGTCCAGATGCCATCATATTGCAACCTTGTAAAGAAGCAAAATTACTTCCTTATTCTTTAGATATCAATGCTTGTTTCAACATTGTAGTTATCCTCTGAGTTGTATTTGTATTTTTTGCAATGTGACCTTTGGACTTCAGTTTCCTATCCACCATAACTCCAAGATCCCTAATCTCATCAATTTCTTGTAAAATAATCCCACTAATATCAATGTCATTGGAAATCTCAAGTCAAAGTGCATAACTTTACACTTCCCCCATCCCATTCATGTGCCATCTTTTGTCTAGGAGGTTGACTACCATGATGTGACTCTTGGTTAACTATGGGTGTAATGACTTGTGGTGAGGATGACCCTATCTCGTCCACATATTGTAAGTATTCATGGCTATAAATCTGTGTGCAATGGGCCAATTTTCCTGTTCTGGTGGATGAAAAACCTGTATTTCTGGGTGAAAAAAACCCTGCCTCCATACGAGACCAGCAAACTCACCTTTAGTCAAAAGAGACCAGATAAAGGTTCCTTGCATCATAGATGGGAATTGAACCAAGGTCTTTCTGACCAAAGGGTTTCATCTATACTTACTGAACTACAGAGGCTCTTAACTTTACACTTACTAACATTGAATTGATAGCAATTATCATTTGTCCACTGTTGAAGCTTATTCAAATCATTCTTTAAGCATTGTATATTAGCAGCATCTCTGATTGCTGGACCTTTCCCATATCATGTCACTGCTTGTTTTATAAAACTGTATGCCTATACTCACTCTTGCTAACAGGAAAAATCACTGAATATTACAAATTTCTAAATGCACTGCTTCTGCATATGCCTCACATCACTGTTTAATGTACAAGTGCCAGCACACAGTACTACTATGTGTACCAGTACAAAAAAAAAAAGCAGATTAATGTTATAGATTGAAAAACATTTGTCCAAGGGTTGTTTCCTAGGGTACACCACTGGTCACTGTAAATCTGATAGATTGACACCCACCAATTTATCCAAGCCAAATAGTTTATATTCCCATCCTATATTCTCCACTTTATGAAACGGTTTTTCATGTGATATCCTATCAAATGCCTTAGCAAAGTCTAAGGCACTCACTAGCATAATGTATCCATTCCCTTTATCCAGCTCAGCCATAACATTATTAGAAAATATGAGCAAATTTCTAAAACATGACCTCCATTTTGTAAACCCATTTCTTTCAAGTTCTTGCCTACTTCTTTAAAATCTTCACTACCACTCCAAAGGTCGGTAGTTAGACACATTGGTTTTTGCAGCACCTTTTTTTTATAATGGAACTGTCATGCATTCTTTCTATTCATGTGTAATTATTTCTGAGCTGAGACTCGAGTTATATAAACATATTGAGGGCCACTCCACTTCATCTAAACATTCCTTTAGTACACACGCTGCTATCCCATCTGGCCCTGTGGCTGAGTTAATATCCAGGTTATGCAACAGCCCTTGAACCTCATTCTTGTGCACCTATATTTTTTCATCTAGTGTAGTGGTAGCATTGTGTACCATGTTACCTTACACTTAGTTGATAGATCTGAGCAAAATAAGCATTTGAACAGTCTCATCTGCCTTCTGACACCATTTGCATTCACTAAAGTTATGCTTCCACATTCATTTTATCCTTTACTTGCACCATAGCAATAAAATTCTTTTGGGTTGCCTTTAGCCTTCAGTCGATTTCTTTTCATACTACAATTTTGCTTTCCATATGATACTCATTACTTTTCTGGCCTGCACTTTATATACTTCATGACTTCTCTTACTCTTATTTTCAAGATATTCCTTTTACGTCATCCTATGGATCTTCTTTCTTATTAATGAGGCTGTGCATCCATTTCACTCCCACCTTGTTTGCTCTTCAAACTTTTCAAAGCTTCCTGCGAATTGCTGATGTCCTTCCCATTCAGTAACTGAGACCATTGAACTACAGATAATATTCTCTTGAGTTTGTCATAATTTCCAGCTCTACAGTTCATGTAATGAACTGTAGAGCTGGAAATTCGGACACATTACATGTTCCAATTAGGACATGTAACGTGTCCTAATTGGAACTCATATCAGCAGTTTCCCAGGACAGTATGGCACGATCACTATCATCGACTGTTGGCAAAATATTTACATATTTAACCGAGATCCTTGATGCTGTAAACAATCCTAACAATTCTTTGACATCAAGGTCAAGTTTCTTCTTTTGCATGCTACTCTAGGAAGTTGCCTCAGTACAGCTCAATAAATTCTTCTATATTCTTATCATGAGATTTTCTACTCAATTTGTGTTTAGATAATTAAAGTTACACAGTGAATTTTTCTAAGTACCATTGTCCCCAGCAGCTGAACCACCAAGTCTATAGCAACATCCTTCTGCTGGACTTTATTTTACAGTACAAACTCACTACTACACATATTACTACTATTATTGCTTTCACAAGTTTCTACCCTAACTGGACATAACCATCCTATATCATTAGTAGTCCCCCCCCCCCCCCCCCCCCCCCCCCACACACACAACTATCTCTTCTGCCTTCTGCCCTCCTAAAAATACTAGATGCATTACTCAATCCCAACACTACATCTGACTCAGACAGCCAGATTTCACTAATACTAATGATCATGAGCTAAAACATACTCACCAGGAACAAATTCCTACCCCTTTGTTTCTGATGCTCCTGATACGTGTATATAGGCACAGTCTGATCTACAGCATACTTACATCCTGATTAATATAATATGGAAGTAATATTCTTCACTAGTCATATTATGGTAATTAAATCACAATGATTTCTTATTGTTATGGGACTATATCACAAAGAAGGATGAATGAGAGGAAGAAACAGTAGTGTAAGATGAGTACTTTAAATGGTGATAGGAAGAAAACTGAGTTATATCATTTTCCTCAAGCCATGATGATGATGATAGTGAATATGCTCACATGCTGCAAGTATTATTTTAAAATCTCCATCTGAGATTAGTATTAGTCTTGAGGTCAATTTTTCTCCCATGTGCTCTGGTTTCTGCATTGAATGCATAAACTTTTTCTTCTTCTTCTTGGCTTCGCGTGTTAGGTCTGTAATTTTCTTGGGTTTAAAAAGTCTTCTTCCCATCTTCTCCTAGGTCTTCCTCTTGATCAGTGTCAATTTGGTTTATATTTCCAGGCAATATTTGTCCATCTGTCCTCATTCATTCTTTCTACATAGTTTTTCCAGTTCTTTCTATAGTTTGTGATATCTTCTGTTATGCTAATTATGGATAATTGTTTTCTTATTTCTTAATTTCTTATCTTGTCTATTCTTTTATAACCTGTAAGCGGTCTTAGGAACTTCATATCTGCAGCTTCCACTTGTCTTTTATCTCATTCTCTCCAAGTCCCTGTTTCACTGCCATATTTCAGAATTGGTTTGGCTATTATTTTATATAGTTTTATTTGGGTTGGTCTAGATATCTCTTTATTGAAGTGTCTGTTCAAAGTTCCAATGACTGCTAGGAATTTTTCCTTTTTATACAAGGTTGGTCTGAAAAGTTCTCAGTCTAACAATGAAAAAACGAATTTATAATTTCAAAATTATTTTTATATTTAAACATAATCACCCTTAAGACTAATACATTTATTCCAGCACTATTATCCTGTCTCTGTAGTGGTTCTCAGTAAGATCTGCAAAATGCCCCTCTACAGCTGCAATCCCTCTTGATTCGAAGAAAAACACTGATCAGCGAGGAAGAGTTTTAGTTTTGGAAAGAGACAGAAATCAGAGGGAGCCAAATTTGAGGAATACAGTTGATGTTCCAACAATTCACAGTGCAGATCCCTTAATTTTCCCATTGCCAAAAGTGGGCAGGTGCATTGTCCTGATGAAAGATGATTTTTTTTCTTCTGCAAACCCAGTCTTTTCTCACGAATTTTTTCATCTAGTCTGGTTAAAAGATCGGAATAATATTCCTCGGTTATTGTTTAACCTTTTTCAAGATAATTAATAAACAAAATGCCTTTAGCACCCCAAAACATCGATGCCATGACCTTTCCTGCTGATGGAACTGACTTTGTCTCCTTTGGCGCTGAACAGCTGGCTTCTGTCCACTGTTTTGACTGCTATTTGGATTCTGGTGTGTGTGTAATGGATGGTGAATCCAAGTCTCATCCATAGTAATAAATCGACACACAAAATCAGTTTTATTCTTGTTAAAACGCTCCAAGCACTGTTCAGAGATTTTCATGCGAGTGCGTTTTTGATCTGCTGTGAGTAAGCGCAGCACCCATCGTGCACAAAGATTTTTCATTTGCAATTCTACATGTTCTTTTGAAATGCCTATAGTCTCAGTAATTTCACACACTTATGTGGTATTGGATGATTCACCAGTCATCCAATACCATATCGTGCACTTGATCAACTTTTTGGAGGTCCTTCACGTGGATCATCATCGTCAAGGCTGGTACGGCCATGTTTAAACTCGACAGCTCATTTCTTAATTGTCAAAAACGAAGGAGAAGAGTGCCCATAAACTTTTATGAACTTCAAATGAATTTCTTTTGGTGTTAAACCTTCTTTTACAAAGAATTTTATAACTGCACGATGCTCAGTTTTAGCAATTTCAAGGGATACAGACAACACTTTTGCTTCAGACAACGGTATAAAACAAACTACTTGATAGAATGACTTGCAATTTCACATGGATGCTTATGACCAGTGGTGCTTTTTTTCTGGTTGTACACAGTACGGGCCTTTTTTCTTAAGGTTTTAAAAATTTGCTATTTATTGACAGCAAAATGTATTATAAATATTCTGGTAGGTGGCACTGTGTTCACGAATTGAATTTTCAGTTTTGATTACTCATAAGTTGGTACCCTGCTTTCCTGTTTCATAGGAGTACGTAATCGGAAACAGGAAGCTGGGTTCACTTCCGAATTCTTCCAATATTGGTTTATGAATTCTATATTCACTCTGCAACAGGCAGGTGTTCACGTGAGTTTTGAATTAATCTGAATTAAATCATTGCAATCATTGTTCAAAATGGGTAAAATAAGTAGTTACTTTATGCCAATGAGAAAAAAAGTAAGGCTGAAGAAGCAGAAATTGTTGAATCTACTTGTGATCCTGTAAAACAGAAAACTAACACCGAAAATATACTTGGTGAAAGGATCATGAAACCAAGACAGATCCACGTGGTCAAAAGGAAGCAGCTTCTGATAATGATTGACCCAAATGTTGGACATTTTTGCAGAAAAATGACTTCTGCAAGAGAAACGAGTGGCTGTTATGTCATAAATAAAATGTTGGGCTGCAAATCGTGTTGTGATGTCGGAAGTCTTGTCGTCGATAAACACATGGGAACGAAAATTTCAGCGGAGTGGTCAAATGGTAAAATCAGTCATTTTGGAGAATCTTGCAAACAACAGTTAATGTCATTAAGAAAAAAAAGATTTATGATCATAAGGAGAGTGCAGCACACAAAGCATGCCAACAAAGTGAGACGACGGGGGTATATCGGAGGATATGTTAAAGTGTGGAAGTTGCTGTAATAACATCTTCATGGTGAGTACCAGCACCTTTTTTCCCAGAAAAAAAGCACTGCTTATGACAGATGTACCAACTTAGAAAAAAAAAATCTTGCCGATAGTGTTGCCATCTATGGTCAAGGCCGAAAGCTTTTCAAACTACCCTTATATGCAATGTTGATTTCTCCATTGGGGCTTATGTAATTTCCTAGATATTTAAATTTGTTCACTTGTTCTATTACTTTGTTATGGATGACTAGTTTGCATCTTTTAATTTCTTTACCTTGAAATACTATTGATTTTGTTTTATTTATTGAGATTTTCATGTCATATTGTTCTATTGTTTTGTTCAATACATGCAGATTTTTCTGATTTTGGTCTTCATTTTCAGTAAAAATAACTTGGTCATCAGTATACAAAAGGCTGGTTAATTCTTTATTTCCTATTTTAATTCCTATGATTTTGTTTTTCCTCCACTCTCTTGAAATTTTTTCCATATATATATATATATATATATATATATTGAAGAATATTAGTGATAATCCACTTCCTTGAATGAGATCTCTGTTGGTTTTCATTTTTTCTGTTGTTTCATTATTAATTTTAATATTGCATAAACGTTTTAATCTAATTAAAAATTTTGAATGGTGATTTTCATCAAGAGTATCAAAATTATGTCAGCTACTGCATTCATGTGGAGGAATGTACATCTTTTTTCCTTCATCTTCCATTTCCCAGTTATAAACAGTGAACTAGGCAGATTTCCAGTGATTGTTTTATTAGATATTTTTTGTTTGATATTTTGATCAAAGAAATTAAGGTGATTAAGCTACTGTATTATACCTGTAACTTGTATTGTTATTCTTGCTAGTTGGCCTGTTTTACAGGATGAAATTGTTGTTATTAATTATTATTAAGAGTCCTAGAGGGAGTCAGAGACTCATTGAGGGAGGATACATATTATACACACTAGCTATCATACTTGTTCTTGAATTTATTCACGCTGCTTGAACACAACATTCAATGGCAATCCATTCCCATCACACACATCTCTCTATGAGAGAAAAATCTAGTTCTCATCCCCTTCTTAGTAGCATTCATTCTCAGCTTCCAAGGATACCTCTTGTCCTTTAGCCACCCTTCATAATATAAAAAATTCCATCAACTGAAATCCTGTATGACCCTTTCAGAAGTTTGTACATTTCTCCTGTTTGCTAGTGTCTGCAGTCTACAAATTCTCAATCTGTCTTCAAAATCAGAATTCTACAATCCTGATATTTTCAAACTCTCATTTGCATTCTTTCCACTGCATCATAATAACAACGGAAACCAGGAGACCAGATCTGCAGACAATAGTCCAAGTGAGGTCTTATGAAGGCATTGTAAAGAGGCAAAATTACATCTTTACATGTCAGAGTTCGTTTCAGTATTGCAATTATCTTTTGAGTTGTATTTGTAATCTTTGCTACAAGGCCCCTGAACTTCGACTTCCTATCTACTAACATTCCAAGATCCCTTGCCTGATCAGTTTCTTCTAGCATAATCTTGCCAATATAATACAACATTGGATATCTACTCACACCAAAGTGCATAACCTTACATTTACTTACATCCATTTTCACATGCCCACAATTCCAGCCTATTCAAATCATTCTACAAATGCTGCATAACAGCCTCATTCCTGATTACCCTACCTATCTTTACATCATCAACAAATAGCCGTATGTTTCCTGTTACATTCTTCTCAATGTTATTAATGTACAGATTGAATAACAGTGGACCAAGGAATCCTTGTGACACACCACTGGTTAGCTTAAATCTTGCTGACTCCCATCCTCCATATACTACTTTTTGATCTGTCAGTCAGCCATCCTCTTATCCATACTAATATTGTGTAATCCAAACTCATATTCTCCAATTTATGCAACTGTCTTCCTTGCTGTATTCTGTCAAAAGCAAAATATAAATGTATCATGTTGTATCCATTTCCCTTGTCTATCTTAATGGTAACACTATTATGTTGATAGAATGTGAGCAAATTGCTAAAACATGACCTTCCCTTAGTAAATCTATGCTGTTCATTCCAAAGTAGAGATTCTCTGTCAACCCATTTCTGAATGCGAGTCCTAACCAAATTTTCCGAAATCTTTGCCACCACTCCTGAGATACTGATTGGTCAGTAGTTGGATACATCAGTGTTTGCACTACCCTTGTGCAATGGGACTACCATACATTTTTTTCCACTCCTACAGAACCTTCCCTGTTCTGAGACTCTAATTATATAGCCTGGCTAAAGGAATTGCCAGTTCAGCTGTAATACATCCTCCTCATACACCTGAGTTTCTTTATCCAGTGAAGAGATAGCAGTGAACTCAATGTTACACACACACAAGGTTGATAGTTTTTAGCAAAATGGGTACTCATTAGTTGGGCAGCTTCTTCTGCATCTGTTACCTTCACACCATCTGCATTTAATAAAGTTATTCTTTCATTAAGTTACTTAAATATAAAGAGCCAATAGGCTTCATTTTGGCGATATAAATATTATTCAAATTAAGGGGATATTAAATCCCACATTGTTTTAAAACCGAATAAGAAACTCAAAGATTGGAATCAGAGAGTTTCATGCCGAATATAGTAAACTATAAAAGTATCGGCGGTTACTAGCGTGAGCTAATTCAAGTAGTCCTAGTACAATCTCAGGCAACTCGTTGCAAAGGTGGGGAAAGTTCTGATTGGTATTTTCCATAATGTAAAAACACATTTCCTAGGAAATGTATGCTGTTATTACATTATGGTGGGAGGTCACTACCCAGACCGGTTTGACAACTCATATAGCAGAGTATATAAGTTCTTCTCGCTATACCCTTTGGTATCTATTTGGTCTAGCTACTCACTGATGAAGCCTCAAAAAAGGCTGAAACCGGTCTGGGTAGTGACCTCCCACCATAATGTAATAACAGCATACATTTCCTAGGAAATGTGTTTTTACATTATGGAAAATACCAAGATTAGCGATCAGAACCTTCCCCACCTTTGCAACAAGTTGCCTGAGATTTACTACGTACTAGGACTACTTGCATTAGCTCACGCTAGTAACTGCCGATACTTTTATAGTTTACTATATTCGGCATGAAACTCTCTGATTCCAATCTTTGAGTTTCTTATTCGGTTTTAAAACAATGTGGGATTTAATATCCCCCTTAATTTGAATAATTATTCTTTCATGTTCATTCCTTCTTTTACTTGAAGCATATCAATAAGAATTCTTTGGGATTATCTTTATCTTATGGAGCCAGTTTCTATTCATACTTAAACTTAGCTCTCCATACAACAGTTGTGTATCATTCTGGCCTATAATCTTATGTTTTTCATAACGGATATCATCCTTATGTACACGGTATTCCTTCTCATCATTCCTTTCATATAAATCTCTTGCTTGAGAAGATTACACATCCATTTGACTCCTACCCTATTTATTCTTCAAACTCTTGCGACACATTCAGATATTGCATCATTTAAATATTTTTAAATGCTCCCCATGCACTGTCAATATTCTTCCCATCCAGCAACTGCTGCCACTTCTCTGAACTAAGTGTACTACTCAGATTCTGATACCTCAGTTTGAATTCTTTAAGCCAGTTACTAATAACCAGGTTAAAGAATTTTGATTTCATATTTAAATCTTTGTACTTTTCTTGTTAGATAGACTTCAGTTTTATCTCATCTAAGATACACAGAACCTTTAGTAGTGCTTTTTAAATAGTACATGAGTTGGTCAGTTTATAATAGTGACAAGGTGTTGTCCTCTTCAAGTTTTGAAGAGAAACAACAGAAGTATGTTCAGCCCAGTATGCATGTGACAACACTTATGAATTTTACAGATATAATACACTGCACTGACTTCATAGCTTTAATTACTTTTGCTGCAATTTCAAAACCATAAAAACAGCATTTCTTGTTTTTGGGGGACCACACACACACACGCACGCACGCTTTGCAGATAATCGTTAGTAATATGGTGATAAAGATTTTCTTCATAGTAAATGTACATTGGCTGACCAAAAATATTTGGACACCTACTAATCCCCAACTCTTGCTGCTATAACACCTTCATTCTTCTGGGAACACTTTCCTCTGGATTTTAGCATGTTGCTTACTTTCACTCTTCCAGAAGAGCATTGGTGAGGTCTGTCCCTGATTCAGTTTGACTTGCAATCAGCATTCCAATTTGACCTCCATGTGTTTGATTGGGTTGAGATCAGGACTCTGTGCAAACTAGTCAAGTTCTACAACACCCTTCTCATGAAACCATTCCTTCACGGACCTGGCTTTATGGATAGGCATTGTTTCTTGATACAAGAGTGGGCTTTCATTGAACTGTTGCCATAAAGTTGGAAGCACAGAATTGTCTAGAATGTCATCATTGGCTGCAGAAATAAGATTCTCTGTCACTCGAACTATTGCATCAGCTTGAACCATGAAAAACAGGCCTTCCAGACTATGATGCTTCCTTTACCTTCACACTTGAATGTGCTGTGCCAAGTCCTGGCATCTGACAAACTGAGATTCCCCCCCCCCCCCAATCCATCAGATTACCATGATGGTGAAGTGGGATTCATCACCCCAGAAACTCATTTCCACTGCTGCACAGGGTCCAATGGCAGTGAGATTTACACCACCCCAACACTTTTTTTGCCCTTGCTGATGTTAGGCTTGTGTGTGGCTGCACACATATAAATTCATCTTCAGCTCCTGGTGAAAGTTGTACTGATGTTGCTTGCAGAGGCATTTCAGAACTTGGTAGCAAGTATTTCAACCAAGGACAGGCAATTTTTTTGAGACTCATGCTTCAGCACTCAGCAGTCCCACTTTCGATTTTACGTGGCCTACTAGGAAGCATTTGTACTTTTGTTGCTCCTAGCTGTTTCCATTTCACAATAACATTGCTTACAGTCAATCAAGGCAGCTACAGTTGGAAGAAATTTCTCAAACTGAGTTGTTGCAAATGTTGTATTCTGTGATAGTGCCACATCAAAAGTCACTGGACTCTCCAGTACAGCACATTTTTCTCTTAATGTTTGCTATGAAGAATGCAAGTGCTTCCTTTTATACCTGTGTGAACCATGGTTGTGATGTATATTGTAAATCTGTTATTACTTATAAAGGGACATCCAAATATTTTTTATTAGATAGTGTATAAGAAATGACAAAACAGGCACAACTGTTCATTGTGCTGGGGAGGGGGCATTAGAATTTAAGCTAGATGAGTGACAGGGGCACTCCATATATTTTGTAAGGCAGAACTGGCTAGGCTTATAACCTGATGGCCAATCCTCATCTTCCTGTGGTGCACACTTACTGGTCTTGTTGGCTATGTCATTAATATTTGCTATCTAACCAACAGGCTGCATGTTTGAATGCTACCATGGGCACAGATGTTTGATTGTTCTTTAGTTGGTAGATCGACTTCACCACCTAATGTGAGATGACCTCCTCACTTATTTGATGTCTGAAGGGACCTGAAAAAAAAAGTTCCACATTTGGTCTCAAGAGAAAAATTTCTGGATTATAAGAGTAATAAATAAAAATACAAAAAATATATAAAAGTAGTAAAAAACAAACAAAAACTCCTTATCTAACCACGGTACTAATGTACTATAGTCACATGAACCTTTCACTGACAGGAGTCACATAAAAAAAATAATAATAAAAACTGTTAGTAAATAGCCACTTAAATACTGAATAAATAAATAAAGGTGAGCTGATAAATGAGAATAGCAAAATATTTCTGTATAATAATTATGAAATGACTTATTATAACAATTAGAGATCAGGAAAAGGTGAGAGTTAAATAGTATTTTAACACTGAACATGACAATTAAAGTTTCTGAGTTTGAGATGTTTCAAGTAGCAATATTTCAATTTGGGAAGTTGGATGCTGAGATGTATTTGTGCCATTAGTCCCATTACAGGATATCACTATCAAAGAAGCAAAGGAATTAGAAGAAAAAGTAAATGGTTATTCTTGTTGGCCACAGAAATGGCAGAGAAGGAACTTAATCCCAGACACATAAAAATATGTCATAAAAATTTGGTGAAGAAAGCCAAGGCAAACAATAATTATAAACATCTGCTGGATACAAATTATTAATGGTTAGCCTGAATTATGGAGATGTATACACTCTCCATCCAACTGCCTGAGGGTTCTAATCCCACCATACACCTGGATGTTTTTGAATGCCTAAATTTAAGGGGGCTTGAATTGGTTAAACAAAATTCCATATTTGGTCACTAGAACAACTTTTCTAGATTATGTAAAAAATAAGCCAGTGGAAATGGCATTTGCACTCATTGTTCTAGATCGCCCTAAGAATGGCCATTTTAAATGCAATTCTAGTTGTTGGCTCAAGGAAATTTTTTATGCCTTTCTTTATCCAGCTCCCAAGTTAGTCAGTCACTATCACAGGCAAGTAGGGTTTTTAATTCTACAACCGAAGAAAATTGACGGAAAACTCGCTGCTTTTCAGACAATGATATATATAGTGTTAGTGACCATGTGTAGCAGAAATTGTCTACTATACTCTTTTCCCGAGACACCATTGAAAATGATTGACAGTCTTGGTTGGAAATCCCCCCCCCCCTCCAGATTCCAAAAGATAGGGTTAAACAGATTTGCCTATTTCCTTTCAAGAATAAAAGCAGCAAATTTATTTTATTTCTTATAGATAAGAAATTATTTTTAAAATTCCTTAGCCTGGCCATAATACTAATGTACTATAGGTTTACATCCTTTCTTGGGTGGGAGTCACATAAAAAACATTTCATGTAAAGATGTGCATAAATTTTCTTGGTGAGAGTATTTGTCGCAGTACTGCTCATGTACTGTGATAAACTGTTTTTTGATCTGAAGCTGCTGGATATAATATCAGCAAATAAGTTAAATATTACTTTCTTATTATTCTTGTGTTTGTGAATTAATACTGTTAAATAATTTAACAAGAACTGCCAACACATAAACATTTCTACATGCTTATTTATGATTTATTTTACAATTATTTCATATCAAGAACCAGGAGAGCATACTGTTAAAGAGTATAGTTTAGTAAAGAATCCACTAAAAATATATCTCTGACCCATTCTGGCAGATTCATTGACTGTCTCTGCTGCTCTCATAATGCTGACAACTGTTCTGAATTTTCTGATTTCCATTCTTTAAATATTGATTTCCTTCAGTTCTACTTGTGGTTATCATCCTTGGAATGTTTACAGTTCCAATTAGCTTTTCTAATTACAATTTAAAATTTTCTAATCACACTGATCCATTAAATGGAAGCACTGAGTCATTTGTTGCCACCAGTGAGTGATCTTACACAAATTAGTCACATGCCTACCAAATAGCCTTAACCACTCTGTAGACACACCAGGTATCTTCTTCACTAGTGACACTCTTAATGTGGATGTTGTTTATTCTCTAAGCTCAAGTCACAGTCTCTGGTGTTGGTTTCTTCTCCCATGGAGCAGCACCCATGCAACCATCTCTGATTTGTCTGTCAGAAGAATACTAACTGGGATTATCTGTGTGATTTCTATATAGGATTCATTCCCTTAATTGGACTGGTTTTCAATTCTGATCCATTAGTAGTGAATGTATTCACTAAACCAATTCTTATTGGTATGGAAATGTTTACTCCCCCACTTCAAATTTTCATCCCCTGTCTGAACCTTGGTTCTCCAAGATGTGTTAAAGGGCTTTACAGTAGAACAATGAAGCATATCACTGTTGGCTTTCATTGATATTATCATTTCCTTTTCTCTTTAGGATAAAGCTTGAGTTATTAGCACATCCAAATCTGATTCTGAAAGTATCAAAAGCAGAAACTTGCATTATGTCCATGGCAGTTATGCTTTCTAGTCTCCTGCAAAAACTTATAACCATATGTTTTTATCATTCCTGCTGAGTTTGAAAATCCAGTAAGTTTTTCAATTTACTGACCAGTTTCTCTCCTTTTGATTCTTTCTAAAGTAACAGAGGAAAAAACCATAAGTATGTTTATCTACAATAACAGCTGAGAACTTCTTAATGTTAACTTAGTAAATACAGTGGGTTATTTAGGTATTTCCCACCCCTAGGCCTACAGAAAGTGCCCCCCCCCCATATTTAATGAACATGTTGATTTACATGCATAACCTATTTATATCGTAAATTCATAATATAAATATAATTACAAAAATGAGAGCCCAGTAATTTCCGCCGCCCCTCAAAATTTGCCACTCTAGGCCCGGGCCTATACGGCCTATACCTAAATACGTCACTGAGTAAATGTGTTAGTGAGTGGAATCCAAACTTGCTCCACCGTTGTTTATCAGTGGGGAATCATGTTGTTTATGTCACCTACCATTGGGCAGTCATTGAAACTTTGGGGGAATCTCTAGTTGCCCTTGATATCTCTAAGACATTTGATCATATTTGGTACAGAGGCCTATTAAGTAAGTTTCCAGTCTGTAACTGGGTTGACAGCTGTTCTCTGGTTTTGCATTATGTGTGATGGTAGATGGATCTTTATTCTCAAACTTTGTAACCAATGTGTAAAACACTGTGCTCTGTTCTTTTGCTTATTCTCTTCCTTCTGTATTAAACTGCTCTCACAGTTGGGATTGTATTCCAAGCACTTCCTTGATTCAGTAAAAGAGGGCAAGTTTGATACCTGCTCTGTATTTCACCAGTGTGAAAATGTGGATCCAATCTGAATTTTTTTCTGATCACAATATTTTAATTAATTTTTTTTTTTATGTTGAGCCCATATATTGGGATCCCAGATACATTGGAAAAAAATACGGGAAACTTATGACTGAGGGTGAAAGTTTAGTATGTGCATCTATCACATATGCCAGTCTTACAAAATGATTCTAACTTTCCAAGTGTGTGCGTGGTAAGGTTTACTATGCCCACACTCTACTAAGTATAACTAAACAAATAGTAAATCATATTAGGCTGCATATTTTCATTAAGCCACTTTAAGTTGCCTTCAAATGGTTTTTTATTTACTGTTATAGATACAAAATAGATTGTTAATACAGTAATGCCCTTCTCACCTGACAATATTCTTATTAATCAATCAGTCTTGCTCACTCTTACAATACTTTTCTGAAGAATGAATTTCACTTAACAATTGTTTGTTTTGAAGAATCATCTCATGAACAGCTACACAATCTGCACTGAAGAATAATTTTACAATAAGCATTGATTTTACATTTTACATTGATTTAACAAAATCATCGATTTTGTTATTTAGTCTTGAACTCTTTGAAATTACAAATTGAAATACAAGACAAAAAGCTGTCCCGAAGAGTTTTCTCGGGACGTGTTAGCCAAAAACTGGACGATCCCTACAGGACGTCTGGAATCCTACCCATATACCATAGAGGTTGGTTGATCAACCCATAGTACATTAATACCGTATATGGTTATTAGGTTAGAAAAGGAGGGAGTATAGTGCAGTTCTCATTTGACAAACCTTCCACTGTATGCGCACACACAAAAATAAGAAAAAGAAAAGAAAAAAAAAGGAAAAATCTTCCAGAATATCAACTTGCAATTCTAAAATTCTGACCTCCAAACCGTTTCAGTCTTATTTTTGACAAGACTCAAATCTCTGATTACATTTAATTTTTCTCTTCTGGTTATGACTTTGCCTCCAGCCTTTCCTAGCTATTGCAAATATTGTCGCACCACTCAAAAAATCAAGTTTCTATGTATTACCATGCTTCTGAATAACTCAGTACAAATGAAAAATGTGCCCAATTCCCTACTGCTCTCACAGTTAGGATTGTATTCCTAAGCACTTCCTAAAAATACTTGATTCAGTAAAAGAGGGCAACAGTTTGATACCTGCTCTGTATTTCACCAGTGTGAGATTGAATGGTGTATATTTTAACAGATTTAGAGGACAGTGGGGAAAATCACTGATGGCAATCTAATGAAAAGTGACCATGGAAACAAAACATTTGCAGAAAATTCAAGCAATAGAGTTGTCTTTCATAGTGGACAACTCTGTTGCTTGGTAATTCACATGGCCCAGTTGATAATCACAGTATCCTTTGTTGGGAAAGATGTGGGTTTGAATCCATCTGGATGTGAAGAACCTTTATAAGATCTTTTCAAATGAGGGAGAGTCGCAGAGAGCGAGATGACAGGGATTTCCACCTAAAATGCATGTTGTTCATCCCACAAAACAGGCACCGGCTAGACAGTTAAGACGTAATACAGTTTTATGTCTATTGCTTTAGCTGTTACTGCAAAAAACTAAGCCCAACTCTATTTGAATTTTCTGCAAATGCTTCCATGGCACTTTTCATCAGATTGCCATCAGTAATTTCCTCCACTCTTCTCTAAGAAATATCTTGTCCTCACAGAACAGACATTTTTTCTGCTGCAGCTGTCTTATGGTACATTTTCCTGCCTTATGTATTGTGTTAGAGAATACATTCTGCAGGCCTCCAAATCCACTATTAACATGTTTCTTCTTTCTCCTCAACTTTCTGCCTTTAGTGCCAAATGACCAAGGTAATCTAGGTTGAATAGCCTGTTCTTGTATGAGATTACCATAAAATAAAATGTTTTCTGAAATAAATCCCGAGATGGAAAACTGTTACCTCCATGTTCTCCTTCCCAATAGTCCTTATATGAAGAATGTTTGAAGGAGTTAGACTGGCAACCCTTCTCTTGTATTTGGGTGTTTGACCAGTTAATAGAAGTACAACAGTTACATATGCTATCTTGATGTATGTAGGTCTTTGCTGTTTTATAAATAGTTTTCTTTGTTGGTGTCAGAGAATGATATTTCATACACTTCAAGACAAATATGTGTTTACACATTGCAAAATATGGATCAGAGGCAGTGATTACATAAGCTGTTTAAAGGTAGGGGAAAAATGCTGGTTGACAAATTTAATGCAGAGGTCCCAACATTAAAGAACCGTCAAAAAAATTAGATCATCGTTGAAGAAACAGCAGAAGATTTTAACACTTACAATTCCATTGATGAAATATTAATGGAATTGTATGTGTTCAAATGTGTGACTGGAAAGAGTTTACCTCATTTGCAACAATTGGATTAAATGTGATCCAATATGTATGTGTGCAAGGTAGGTTTCCTGTGATCTTGGTAATAAACATAAATGTGTGAAGAGAGTGTCAGTGAAATTAGACTTTTGTTGAACAAAACTCTATTTTGATCGTAGTCACCTATGAATGAGTGTTGGATTAGATGTTGCAAATCAAAAGGTGAAACAGCTATTGTATGTTTGGAGGGGGGGGGGGGACTCACCTTCACTGAAGAAATTTCTTGTTGCACCTTCATCTGGAAAATAAAGTGGGAGTGAACATATAGCATCAAAATCATATTAAAAATGATGTTAAGAAGGGACATAATATTATCAGCATTCAGGAAGATTTGAGCACAGGTCATCTAAGATGGTGTGATCACTTAAACAGAATGGGAGAGAAAAGGTTGACAAAACAGGTGTTTATTACCAGCAGAAAGACCTATTGGAACACCAAAATATAAGATCTGACATAGAATAATTGGAGGAAACTGTTAATAATAATGATGTAAAGTTTTCATATAGTACCATTATAATATCCTGTACACCTTATGAAAGATACATATCTGGAATTCAATTATGTGTATATTTCCAAAAAATGTGCATATCTGAAATATACATGTTTTTAGGATAAACTTAGACTTTGTAAAGAGGAAACAAAAGGATAAATGGTAACTAGAAGAAAACATTAACAGGCGCAGTCAAGAAAGCTTTTGTTTTCATTATTTTAGGAGGGTAGTCTGAAACGTTCTTGACTTTGACCACAGATGGCAACAACACTATCGGCAAGATTTTTTTTTTTTTCTTAAGTTGGTATCTGTCATAAGCATCCATGTGAAATTGCAATTCATTCTATCAAGTAGTTTGTTTTATACAGCTGTCTAAAGCAAAAGTGTTGTCTGTATTCCCTTGAAATTGAAAAAAATTGAGTTATAAAATTCTTTGTGAAGAAGGTTTAACATAAAAAGAAATGCATTTGAAGTTCATAAACATTTATGGGCACTCTTCTCCTTCGTTTTCGACAATTAAGAAATGGGTTGCCGAGTATACACATGGCCATACCACCTTGAAGATTATCCACATGAAGGACGTCTAAAAAGTGTAACAACACCAGACATCATTGATCAAGTGCACGATATGGTATTGGATGACCATGAGTCAAACTGTGTGAAATTGCTGAGATTGTAGGCACCTCAAAAGAACATGTAGGGTATATTTTTCATGAAGAATTGCAAATGAAAAAGCTTTGCGCAAGATGGGTGCTGCGCTTGCTCACAGCAGATCAAAAATGCACTTGCATGAAAATCTCTGAACAGTGCATGGAGCATTTTAACAAGAATAAAACTGTTAAGGGGGTAAAAAAACCCTTATTGTTTTTCAGCCAGTAAGCGAAACTACGATCTGAACGTTTCATGCCGACGAACTGTCAGCGTATCCAAGCGTCAGTGACCACTTGGTAGTGCCACACCACGGCAACTCGTTGCAAAGGTGGAACAAGCTCCCTCACTGTTCTTGATATTTTCTCATAGTGTAAAAACATACAGCTCTTAGGAGATGTAGTACTGTTTTACATTATGAGGAGAGGTCACTACCCAGACTGGTTTCAACCTTTTTTGAGGTCTCATCAGTGAGTAGCTAGACCTAAATATGTAAGTTCTTTTCACTTAAACTCTGATATTCTAGGTATAGCTACTCACTGATGAGACCTCAAAAAAGGTTGAAACTGGTGCCGGTAGTGACCTCTCCTCATAATGTAAAACAGTACTACATCTCCTAAGAGCTGTGTGTTTTTACATTATGAGAAAATATCAAGAACAGTGAGGGATCTTGCTCCACCTTTGCAACGAGTTGCTGTGGTGTGGCACTACCAAGTGGTCACTGACGCTTAGATACGCTGACAGTTCGTCGGCATGAAACGTTCAGATCGTAGTTTTCGATCTTAGTTTCGCTTACTGGCTGAAAAACAATAAGGGGTTTTTTACCCCCTTAACTGATCAACCTCGCCAGCAAAAAATAGCCATTTGGCTTTTCATCTTAAGAATAAAACTGATTTTGTGCGTCGATTTATTACTATGGATGAGATTTGGATTCACCATTACACACCAGAATCCAAACAGCAGTCAAAACGGCAGACAGAAGCCAGTTGATCAGTGCCAAAGGAGACATAAGGCTTCGGTTTCATCAGCAGGAAAGGTCATGGCATCGATGTTTTGGAAGCTGAAGGCATTTTGTTTATTAATTATCTTGAAATGGCTAAAACAATAACCAGGGAATATTATTCCACTCTTTTAACCAGACTAGATGAAAAAATTCGTGAGAAAAGACTGGATTTGCAGAAGAAAAAAAATCATCTTTCATCAGGACAATGCACCTGCCTACTTTTGGCAATGGGAAAATTAAGGGATCTGCACTGTGAATTGTTGGAACATCAACCGTATTCCTCAAATTTGGCTCCCTCTGATTTCTGTCTCTTCCCAAAACTAAAAATCTTTCTCGCTGGTCAGTGTTTTTCTTCAAATCAAGAGCTGATTGTAGCTGTAGAGGGGTATTTTGCAGATCTTACTGAGAACCACTACAGAGATGGGATAATGGTGCTGGAGCATCGCTGGGATAAATGTATTAGTCTTAAAGAAGATTATGTTGAAAAATAAAAATAATTTTGAAATTATAAATTCGTGTTTTCATTGTTAGGCCAAGAACTTTTCAGGCCACCCTCATATATCACTCCCACACAACAGAGGTTGCAAAGCCTGTTGTAAATCAGTGCTATATATGGGTATTGGTAAAGAGAAAAGAATGCTATTAATATTCATTTTGAAGATCTGGGGGTTGTAGTCCTTGGGAAATACTTCATGGGGAAGATTGTTCCTCAGAACAGAAGTAGATGGAATGAAAAATGAATGAGATAGCAAGTTTGGGATTTCAGCATTTCAACTGTAAAAGTATGTTTGTCAGCTGACTATGCTATTTTAGATTTAACAGAAATGAGGGACATGATTAACACTAATTCTGCTGAACAGAGCCCATGGAAATATCTGCAGAAGAAATGCTACAGAAAGGTCAGCGAGTGAAGGTTGCTTATTTGTTGAAAGCAGTGGGTGAGATATCAGAACCCTGAGGATTACCTGAATTAAAAGGAAAAATCTGAATAAAACAGTCCCCCCCCCCTTGCCATTACATATTGTTAATAACCTTAGAGAAACTGGCAGGCCTGTTACAAAGAGGGATGGACCAACCATAAAACAGCAATTTGCCATGAAGCCTCAATGCCAAACTGCATCAAATGTCAAGAAAAACGATACAGATTTCTCCAAACCTTTCGATGCTCATTTAGGTGGCATGCAATGCAGTGATCCAGGAGAAGGCTTTGGTCGCTAGTGTGAGAGCTGATAAAATGATGCCAGGGTGTAAGCTTCATCTTTAGATGATTGCAAGACTACCATCTGGGTGAGCAAGAAGTAGTGGTGTAGATGGACAAAACAGCTTTGTGTGCAAGCATCAGAAAGTGTGACTGCCATTGATGTAGCTGACAATTTTTCTACATGTGGCTTTTTCAAAATCTGACTACCTGTTAATGATTTGTTTGGCACATATTGTTTACAACCTAAATTTCAGTTTTTTTTACAATTTACAACCTAAACTGATGTTTAGGTTGTGAATGATAGCCACTTACAATCTGCTTTTTTTTTTTAATCTCACTGGCACACTTCTTGGAAAATCATGGTATTGCTTGGATATTGAGCAGGAATTTTGAATGCTGCAAAAATGAAGTTCCTCATCCCAACGTGGAATATTTCTCTAATAATACAACAAATATCATGATCAAGGGAACAGGATCAGTATCTTGGCAAAGGAAAAGAAGATTAAAAGTCTTGGAGATCTTGCACTTAGCCTTGTTGAAGTGCCAGAGGATAAAAGGTTGTGAATGGCTGAGAGAGGGCATTCCGCTAGAGATGAATCTTGTATGACATTATGATCTGAGTTACAAAAGTGAAGAGTTGCTTTTAAGCATTGCTGGTAGCAGATACTTTAGCTTCTATTCCAGTTTAGTCAGTGGAACTGGAAAATAGAGCCATTTGAAGTTGTGGACATTAAAATTACAGAGAAGGCAGAATGGTTTTTAGGAATAGGGAAATTGTAAAGATAGATGAATGATGTGTAATGAGGTAAGGAAATCTTATGCTATGGGAGGTCAAAAAGGGGAAGATTGAGGATTGAGCATCCTTTGGTAAGGAATATCTGACAGCACAAAAGCACAGGTACTCCCATGTAGCACACGGAATCATGCCAAGTGTAGTTGGGACAGTTATGGACTGTGATTGTTGTAACAACAATTTGGGGTTTGAGTCAAAAACAAGAGATGAGGATTAGATGTCTATGGGTGCTGTTTAACATCATTTAAGTTGGCTTTAATGTCATTAATGTTAGTGAAGTGGATGTGGGAGAGATTTTTTTGTAATTTTTTTTTATTTTTATGTTAATTTTCTGTATGGATATTTTGAGGGAGTTTGTTTTTATACAGCAACACTATATCTAATTGAGTTCGCTACTGTGTTAGTGAGAAGAGAAAAAAAAGGTGGTTTATGTGGTAAATACTAGATTGCAGTCCAAAAGAAAAAGAAAAAAATCAGAGAAAACTCAAGGCAAATAAATCAATATCTACTCTTAAAAAAAAACTACGTGTCCAAAATATTTGCCATAAAAAAACCATAGGAAAATATTGAAGAAGACATAGAAATATTAATCATGAAGATTTCGGCGGTTACTTTAAAAGTTTAGGAATTGAGGCAAAACTATAAGCTAATTTAGATAATTATTATTCTTTTTAGTCCTGTCAACAGACTCTCACTACTCTTCACAAGAGAACCAAAGTAGCCATCACCATGTCTCACATACCACACCTTAACTCGCCCAGCATTTCTTTGATTGTTATCTCATATGGGCATTCACAGATGCCTTATGGGAACCTTATTCTGTCAATATCCTTAAGGAACCTGAAAGTTCTACTGATCTTTTCTAACATCCATTCATTTGTACGACTTTCAGTATATGATGTCTTCAGCAGCCTTCTGTAACACCACATCCCAAAAGCAGCTATCCTTTTTTTATCTGACTTCTTCAACTTCCAAGTCTCAGATCCATAAGTTGCTGTTCGAAAAATAACTTTGTTCCCTCAAAATCCTCAACTTTATTCCCATGGAGATAGATCCTTCCTTTCAAATTTTAGACACGTTTCTGACTTGTTTTAGCCATTCCTAATCTTCTTGTGATATCTTCTGAACCACAATTCTTCACATTAATAATGGATCTCAGGTACTCAAACTTGCTGACTTCCTCAATTCTTTCTCCATTAAAGTGCACTTGTTTCTCAAGAGCTTCCCTGTTTGTATTTCCTTTGAGAACCATAATCTTTGTCTTTCTAGGATTGAGTTGAAGTCCTCTGTTATTAATGATCTTGTTAACTTTATCAAGAATTTGTCCTAGTTCTTCCTTGTCATTACAGAGAAGTATGGTATCATCAGCATACCTCAGGTAACTGATCAATCTACCACTTATCCTAATTCCTATCTTGAGCTTATCCAATGCTTCACACATGATGTCCTCCGTATATATATATACTAAACAAGTAAAAAGTTGCATAACTCCATTTCCAACCTGAAACCATTCAGTTAATCCAACACCTGTAATTACTGTAGCTTCTTGCTCCCTCTATAAGTTAGCAATCAACCTGATTGTATGTTGAGGAAAACCCATTCTTTTCATTACTTCCCACAGTTTCACATGCTGAACCGTCAAAAGCTTTAGAGTAGTCTAAGCAACACATTATCATAGGGAGTCTAAATTCTTTATATTTTTCTATGATTTGTCTAAGGCAAAGGATCTGATCTCTGATGCCCTTACCTTTCCTAAAACCTGCTTGTTCCTCAGGCGTCCCTGCATCAACTTTGGCCTCAATCCTATTTAGCATGATCTTTAATAAAATTTTGCTTGTATGAGATAAACTAATAGTTCTACAGTTCTTGCAATCCTTCATATCCCTTCTTATATAGGGTATGTAAACCGACTTCTTCCAGACTCTAGGCCATATCCTGTCCCCCATAACCTTGTAATCAATCTGTGAAACACTCTTATCCCTCCATCCCCTATGGTCTTAGTTAACTCTGCTAGGATTCAATCTGCACCTGGGGCCCTATTGCTGTCAAGCTGTTTAACTGCTTTTTTTTTCAACTTCATGCCTAAGTGGAGGAGGTTCTAAATCAGAATTTTCCTGGTGAGAGGGGCTCCTCCAAATTATCTTTATCCACTATTGTACAGTTCCTCACAGTATTCTTTCCACCTGTTTTTGATTTCCGATTCTTCTGTTAGTAATGCTCCATTCCTATCTTTGATAACATTCAATTTGGGCTTAAACTTATGCTTTAGGTCATTAACTAAATAAAATATCATTTTATAATTGTGCCTCTTCATCTGGAACTCTATCTCTTCACATTTATTAGTATAAAAGTTTTCTTTGTCCTGCTTGATGGCTCTTCTGACTTCTCTATGCAATCTCTTATATTCTTCAGTCCTGTCCGTTTTTCCAACCGCCTTCTTTTGATTAGTTCCCATTTTGAATCTGATATCCATGGGTCTCTTGGTCTCCTTATTGGGCCGAGATACTTCTTGGCTCTATCCTGTATTATCACCTTGATTGATTCTCAAAGCATTTCTGGTGAGTTCTTATTAGTCTCCAAAAAAATCATCCATCCAAGTTGATTCTTCGGTGAATCTACTAGGAATTACTTTAACATTCAGTCTAGTGGAATATGCCTGACTTTGAAGTTTTTGGAGTCTTAGTCCTACTTGGGCTCTTATTAGGTGGTGGTGGTCTCTTTCAACTAAAAGTGAGTTAGCCGGTCTCATATGGAGGTAGAGGATTTTTTTCACCTGGAAACTCTAGTTTTTCATCCCCATGAACACACACACATCTACAGCCATAGGACACACTGAGAGGCATAGGGCTAACCACTTTATCCTCGAGGCGGTTGCGGTTTCAAATTGTAATAGGCCATGCCTAATACTAATGTAGCGGGCCACTGGGGCCTAATATATGGAAGAGGAGGAAGAGCTGATGGTCTGTACCACAATCTGCTCCAGGACAAGTATGCACATCAGGGATGCTTGTCTTCCACCGCTGGAGAGCCAGGATGTAATCAATCTGGTGCCTTGACCTATCAATGCTAGATATCCAAGTATAGGTCTGTCACAGGTATTTCTGAAAGCAGATATTCGTAATAACTAATCTGTTAGCATGGGAAAATTCCAACAGGCTTTCACCATGGGTGTTACATTCACACAGACCAAACAAGCCACACATGATACTTTGAGTCACCACCTGAGTAAACAAGTAGCTTACCATCCTGTCTTTTGAAGTGACCTTCTCTATTCCATTCCATCTGGTCCCAGTAATTCCTGGGATGTCAATTGTATACCTATCTATCTCTTTACAGACAACCTGAAGAAGTATCCATCTATATGCCAGCAAAGGTTGGTCGATTGGTAGAGCCTCTGCTACTAATGGCTCGGTTAAGTAAGTTTGAGCATGGTTAGTAGTTGGAAGGAGACCAATCGTTCGATGCTGTTGTCAGACTCTCCCTCAATGAGTCTTTGGACTCCCTGGAGGTGTCTAATAATAATAATACCCCAAACATTCCATGTGCCTTCTAAGATCAATCCTATACCTTCTGTGTTGCTCATTCATAATATCACTGAATTTTGTTGGAGACTGAAATATACTTCTCGAACAGATCTGCCTTAGCCCTGAACATGACTGATTATTCTGCGTGACAACCGATGCAGCACGAGATGTATTATAAGGCACACCACCATATTAGCATTTTGGAGTGAAGACCTTACTGTGAAGTCACTGACAAGAAGAAAGTGGTAGGGTTGCAGAGGTCCTTTCCACATAAGATGAAATGAAATAGCAAAATAGGAAAGATTCACCCCTAGCCCTTGAATACTCAATAGCACTGGGGAGAAGGAGCAAGAAGAAAAGAAAAGGAAGGAAGGAAAAAGGGAGAGGGACCAGTTTACAAATAATATAACATGGATATTACATGAAGTAAGCCATGGTCCAGCATTGGGTACCTTGGGTTTTCCATGCCCGTACTCACTAAAGTGAGCCTTGAGGAAGATCGTTATCTCCAGAAATAAAAAGTAGTTACTAATTAGACATCTGTTCTTTATTTATATAATGGTACTTCTTTCACTATGAAAACTTTTCAGTGGCTATACGTTGAATAATCATGTCAGATACTCATGAATATTCTTTCATATTTAGGCTGATCATATTTCCTTGAGACAAAAATGGGACATTAGAGGTTCCGTATAGTAGTGGAGACAGTGAGTTGTACAGTGGGTGTCCTCCCGTGATGAGTCTTCGGGGAGGTGTCACGAATAATAATAATTATTAGAATTACACATTCTAAATTGTGTAATATTACATAATTTGGGGTTATGTAATATTCTGTATTCATGAAAAAGTAAGACGATAAAAAAAAATTATTACATAAACATTGAGTTCCCCATTATTCTTCAGTGACAACCCATACAAATATTTAGGTAGATGTAGAGGGGGAGGAGCGTATTTCACCGCGATCGTATCATTACTATTTCTCTGATGAAGTGATCTTACGCAGCAAATTTCAGTCTTTCAACACCTTATAAAACATCACACTCTGACACAATTTTGTCTTACAACTAACATAGCCCTCATTGTCTCAACACTTAATCTAGATTTCTCGTTCTTTAATATTTAGTATTTCTCGTTCGATATATGATTATAAAATAAAAAACTAAATCAGCTAACACCTTTTATTCCCTTATAGGGAGTAGGCGAGGCCTTTATACCCTATCTATTTTTACTAACTATTATAATGTACCTGTACTGATGATGCCTGTGATACTCAGATGAAAATTCTACGAATAAAGAATAATTTACGTGAGTTAATTCCGTTATTATAATAGTTAGCAATATGTCTACTCATGGTATTTCCTTACTGAAACTTATACCCTATCTAGCGTTTGGAGACTGAGTGGGCAGTTCAATCTCCACCGGTAGAGAATCAGAGATAGCTGGCCCATGTCTATTATAGGCAGCCATCGATGAAGAGGTTGGCAAACAAGTGCTGCCATCTCTTGGTATAAGTTATGAATAATAATTTATGATTGACCAAAGTATATTTATAGTTTTTATTAAAAACGGGACAAAATTTGCATTTTTATTAAAATGACTGGACAGGAAATATGGAAAAAACGGTACCTGTCCTGTTCAAAACGGTACATATGGTCAGCCTATTCACATTACTTTGAAATATGTGGTAAAGTGCCTCTGTAGTGCAACTGGAAGAACGACGGTATGTAAGTTGCGCCATTCTAGTGGAAAAGGCCTGAGTTCGATTCTCGTCATGACAGGAATCTTTATATGGACTTTTTCAATCGAAGGTGAGGTAGTCGATCTCATACGGAGGTAGCAGGTTTTTTTCTCCTGGAAATTCGAGTTTTTCATCCTGCATACAGACAAATCGGCCCTTCAGAACACACGCAATTTACAGACAAAAAATACTAGCTGTGATGATGGTGGTGGTGGTGGTGGGCAGTAGATGGTGCTAATGTAGATGATTGGTAGTAGAAGATCGGTGTAGTGGTTGAGACGGAGAGTTGTACAAATGTGTCCTCCCGCGATGAGTCTTCGGACTCCTTGGAGGTGTCACGAATAATAATAATAATATGTGGTAATGTCTCATCCTGCCCAATTCCTTCACTGATTTCAAATTTCTGAATCTACGAAATATGATTATTACATGATGAGACCAAGGATTTATTGCAGAAGGGCACTCTACTCCATTCCACTACCTACTCTAACTGGCTTTCCTACTACTTAATTACACCGTGTATCCTACCATACACAATTACAGTCAACGCCATATATCTCCCACCACCACCACCAACAACAGTATTTAACAGATCTCTTGCATGCTCTTTTCAGTGACATTGAATTTGTTGGCAGTGTTCATTTAGTAGTAAAATACACTTAGAAAACACTCATTAAATATTTCATTATATCTTCTGTCTTAGGTGCTTATGTACCATGTGACAACTTCAATGACACTTGACCAGCAGAAAAAATGACCATTATAGATTCTATTCTAATTCTCGACTAGGGACACTTTTTTTCCTAGGGCCTGTTTTGAGTCGGTTCTCGAATGAGAACCGACTGTGTTTTTCTTTTGAACGTCGGATGTTTAACCCGGTAATTCAGAAAATACATTAAAATTCACAACCATTTCACACATTGCTGCCAGTTATAGGTTTATTGCATGGCATGATAATGATTAGTAAGATGGTGGCAGTTGTCTGCTTTAGTACCAAATCGTAGGGAATTTCTACCTAAATATTTCTACTGTAGCAGTTAACTCTAATAATAATGATAACGTGTGGAGACCAACTGCTTAATGATTTATGGAAGATGAAATTTAATAGTTCCACTGACTTCCTTCGGAAATGAAAATGGTTTAGCATTTATCGATATTCTTCTGTTATACTATCACCTTTCACAGCTATAGTCAATTTTCCACAGTTACCCTTTCTTTTATGGGCCATAATTAAAAAATCTCAGAGATTTAGTTTAACTTGTGTTGATATCATCTTTCGATTTCTTCTGTCTTATCGGGCTTTCTCTCCTAGTCTTCACTTTATATTCCCCATGTGGCTGATTGCCCTCCTGTTTATACGTTATCTACAATATTCTTTTATCTATACTTCTTGCCTAAACCACTCATTCATTGATATCCTTTAATTTATCCTCCTAACTGTCAGTTTTTTCCTTTCGATTCTAGTGGCATTATAGATCAAGCTCTCCCCGTGATTGTAATAGTTTTTTTTTTTTTTTTAAAGAATTCTTATTCTGTTCTACTTGATTAGAACTATTACCGTTTTAATTTATAGTTCCCACTGAAGACGATCAAGAAACCTGCACGAAAGTTCTGTATGATAAAAAAAAAAAAAAAAGACTAAGCTATTGTTCCATATAATTTAATTATTTCCAGTGTTAACCTTTTTCTCTACAAATTCATCGCAGTATGTTTCCAAACTGTTGTTCGAGTCTTTTATTTTCCCAATCTGCTATTCTATATACAATATTCCCTTTCCTCAGAAAAAGAAGCATGTGCACTAAGTCCTATGCCAGGTTTACTCTTATCAATCAGGCAACATGGAAGCTTTCTTCACCATAACATCCAACGACGTTTGACAGATCCACCACTAGAGCTCTCTCGTTTCTTTTACATATTATGTTAAATAACGACTTTTGATATACTAAATAAATTCATGTACTCTACTTACGTGCGTTATTTCCTGTCTCGAGTTAATGTTCAACAATTAAAGCCCTCACCACGTGATGATTACCGCTTGTTAATTGGTACTGAAACTGTTTCATAACTTTTTATCTCTCTCTCTCATCATTCCCCGGTTTATACAAACACTGTACCAAATGTCTGTCCTATTTTTCTTCATCTCGCACTAAATTCCTTCAGTGCCGTTTGTTACCATGACCTACTTTCTGACTACACTCTCGGTTGGTATAACTCTTTCGCAATAATTGCGAAAGAGTTATACCAAACGCCACCACTTCCTGTCATCCCGAAATATTTTGTAGCCATTCCATTCTGTTGTTTGTTATTACAGCCGAAATAACTAAGGTTATGAGCCAGTACATCGTTTCGGAATGTTGAGAATTACGAGTTTCCAGGAGGGAAACCTTGCTATCTCTGTAAGAGAGGAGCTAAATCATTTCATTTGAAAAGTTCCTCCCATCCTAGAAGGACACTGTTGTCAAATGATCTATCGGGATGGTTCTTTTTTCTTCGTCCAGGTGGCACTTGGGTAACATTAGTTGACTATCTATCTATATTCCCAAGGAGGGCATTCGAGAAATATTTTCATGGGAGTAATTAAAAACCGGAATATTCCTGAAAATATTACTTTTAGCAATTCTCATTAGTTCCTGTCTTATTTCAATATGAAAATATATATTTGTTAATTTGAATACAATGATGTTCCAGTAAAAATTAAAAAAAAAAAGAATTAAACTGTTCTGAATGTAGTTGTACCATTTTGACTATCTTCCAAATGAAAGCAGATTAGTAATATTTATGCATAGTCAGATTTGTTCAGTTTCAATTAATATTTCTTTCATTTCAAATAATAATAACTGACAATAATATTTTAAATTAATAGTAATGCTGATGTCGAAAGCAAAAAGCTAAATCTGCCACCAGTCTACAACCTACGTTAACCTATGTTGAAACAAGCCAGTTTTACATTTAGCTTCATATCCAATAAAAATATGAAATCCTCTAGAGATGATTACATACCCACTTTTTTTTCTTCTTTTAATAAAACTTTATTCTTTATAATACTATTATAATAAGCAAAAAAGAATGAAAGACACCTGAAAAATATTTATGCACAATTGTTATACAATTCGTGTAAGCGGCAATACATAGACATATGTAAAACTAACCTATTTATTTGTGAGTTGTGATGGAGGCTGATATTATCTCACCAGACAATCATTTGAAAAGTTGAGAATTTTTTAAATATGAATATTATTAATTATATTAACAGTCACCCATTCTTGTTTAGTGTTACATTTTCCATTTGATAATTCGACTTTTGGAACCGTCCATTTTACGTAATGACAACAACAACAAAAAACAGAACTTCTGGACCTCCCGATTAATTTTTCCCTCGAGACGTCAGCTTTATGATAAACAGGCCATGGACACTACACTTATGCAAAATAATTGGAACTATTAAAGCCACTAACCCATTCTGAACCACTTCCTAACGTTAATATTTAACAAGGATTTGATAAAATATGTATATGAATGGGGGGGGGATATATCACCATAGATGAAACATTAATTTCTGTGATAAGAAAATTGTTAAGGGAGGCGCCAGTGGTCTGCCTCTCCTGCAGTAATCCGCCTGTTGTGTATCACAGCGTAAGATAACGCTATGTAATTTGAGATGCGTTGTAGCCTTTAGATGCTACCCACGCATCACTGTGAGCGTTTTAACAAGAACTATACCCATGTTTCAAGAGATCTACATTACTAAAGGTCAAGTTTGGAACAGATTTCACAGATATTCCTATTGACACTGCCGCTGAATGATCTAGTTAGGATTTAAATTCATTTGAGCATGCTATCAAATGCATTTTGGAGTAATATGGAATCGCAATAACAATACAGTCATTGTAAGATCATAGAGTTTCGTATCGTCCTGTGACAGAGATGAAAGGAGCTGAACGAGAAAACATTCCACTGTCGGCCCTGTTTTATTTCTCCTTTTGCACAGAAAATTAACAGCGTCGTGCACTTGAACATGCCTTTTTTTTTTTCTTTCTTTCTTATCTTTTTTTTTTTTTCCTTAACTTCCCTCCCCTCCTCCGCTTCTCAGCCGACTGCTTGTACAAGCTAGTTCCCACGAAAGGAGAGTATTTCAGCAGACAACCCATATGGTGTAATGTAAACGGAGCGACGGTCTCCAGACACTCGACCCCACGTCTTGATTTGTGGCCTGTAAGAATGACACGTTTTCTGATAATGTATGCAATTATCATACCTCTGTCGGCATTCCCGAGTAGAAGGTTTTATATATAAAGCATTTCCCAGTAGAAGGTTTATATATATATATATATATATAGTGTTTTGGAAATATGCATAAGATAAGATTGGATTATTTCTTAATATTGAAATTTTAAGGTGTTTACAGTTGTTCTTTACATATAATAATAATAATTACTATTATTATTCGTGACACCTCCAAGGAATCCGAAGACTCATCGCGGGAGGACACCAACTGTACATCTCTCCGTCTTCACTACTACACAGAGCCTCTGCTCATTAATTAACACATTAATTAAAAAAAACAAAGCGGCCTTTTGCAGCTGTCTAATTTTTAATCCAATGTTTTAGGGATGGCGCCTAAAGCACCTATTATTATGGGAACAACTCGTTTTCTTTTGCCATATATATATATATTATTATTATTATTATTATTATTATTATTTCATCCACTAGAAACTTAATCCAGCGGGGAAAGAGGTGACATCTCTAAATTATTTGAAAAAAGCGTTCTGAACTACATGCATGTTTTCTTCTTTGTATGTGAAAAAATTAGGGAAAAATCGGAGCACCATGATCATGAGCATTGATACCAACAACAATGGTATTGATACTAATACCAACAACTGAACTATATACAATCTGAATTTGCTCTTTTTCACACCCACTATTATGGTAAGGAAGGACAAATCAAATACGGGAAAAAAATAGCCAAACAGGCTAAAGTAAACCCAAAAGAGATTTTTCGTGATGTAACAAGTAAGAGGAAAAATGACTTAAGGTTTTATTTAGCGTATGATGATGCAACGACCGTGAGTCCCATTTTCACGGGGAAGTACGGCACCATCCCCCCCCCCAGTTTTATCAGGACTAGGGACGGGCATATAGCTGACGAATCAGGCCAATGCTGGGTCCTAGTTATTTCTGCCTATACTGTGTGTGTGTGTGTGTGTGTGTGTGTGTGTGTGTGTGTGTGTGTGTGTGTGTGTGTGTGTGTGTGTGTGTGTGTGTGTGTGTGTGTGTGTTCACGGCGCCAATTTGCCTGTTCTGCGGGATTAAAAACCCGATTTTCCGGGAGAAAAAAAACCCTACCACCATATGAGACCGGCTATCTCACCTTTCGTCGAAAGACCAGATAAAGGTCCCTCATGTCACTGATGGGAATCGAGTCAAGGTCTTTCCAACCAAAGGGCTTCGTCTATACAGACTGAGCTACAAAGCTCAATGACTAAGGCAGGATGACTTGAAACAATGATCATGGTAGGGAGGGGACTGAACCAAAAGAAATAGTTGAGTTGCTGAGTGATGTATTGTATTATCCAGGGCATATCATCCAGGTGATGATTTTACAGTTGGCGATGTTACAGAGATGCATATAAATATTGAGGTAGTTCAGCATATTAAAATATATGAATATGAACATAGCAGTGTGATTGGATGGCATATCAGCCCCTGTACTATGTGAATGTGCAAGAGAATTTGCATTGCCTCTGACGAAGTTGTTCAATGTAAGTCTCAGCTCTGGCAGTGTTTCAAGGGAGTGGAAAGAGGGTAAGATACTATCATTGCATAAAGGTGGCTCCAAGACAAAGTAGTAAACTATAGACCAATTAAATATAAGGAGTGGTTGTTAAAATATTGAAAAGTTGGTGAAAGGTAAAATACAACAGTGGGTGGACAGAGATGCAATACTCTATAGTGGGAAGTATGGCTTTGTAAAGGATAGGTCCTGTGTTAGTAACTTATTCACATTTTTTTAATAAAGTGACAGCAGAATTAGATAAATTAATGGCTACACCATGATACTGCTCGACTCTGTTAGGGCATTTGACAGAATACCACATGGAAAACTATTACAAAAGCTGTAGCAAATAGGAATGGACACGAAGCTAGTAGCATGGATGGGGATGGCTGACTGACAGACACTAGAGAGTAGTATATGGTGGAATGAAATCTAGAAGAATGATGGTGACTAGTAAAGTACCTCAGGGTTCGGTAATCTATCCACTACTCTTTATTTTGTATATCAATGACATAGGGAAAGATTTAACAAAGGATATTCAGTTGTTTGCTGATGATGCAAAATTGGGTAATAGTTGACAAATGTGATGTAGATATCCTGCAGGATGATTTAAATAAATTAGCATTGTGGGCAAAGGATAATGGTTGTCAATTTAATGTTGCAAAATGTAAGGTTATTCACTTCGGATGAAAATGTTTACATATGGTGTATCATATGGATGGTATTGATTTGCAGGAAACTGATGAGGCTAGGGACTTGGGCAATAATGGTGGGCAGAGAGTTGAAATTCGGGAGGGGGGAGCATATTGCAAAAGTTAGTAAAATAGCTCAAAGGATTACTTGAATGTTGAAAAACACACTAACAATTAAAGATAAGGAAGTTAGTATCTTTCTTTATAAGGCTATGATTCAGCCACATCTTGTGCAGAGATTTAGTCACCTGAGTTTCTTCGATTCCAGGATGTGTTTGAGAGGATTCAGAGACGATGTCTGTGGAATACTCCCTACGAGGATAGATTGAAGGTTTATTACAAAGTTTAGTTAATATGCGGAAAAGAGGGAACATGATGGAAACTTTTAAGATATTAAAGGGGTTTTATAAAATTGATGCAAGTGAAATTTTTCAATATATGACAAATAGTCAGAGAACTAGGGGCCATCCGTGGAAGTTGTGTAAGAGTGTGGTTATTAGGGGGTGGGCAGACCAGATTTTTTGCGTGGAGAGTGGTGAGTGAGTGGAATGGATTACCAGAATTGGTTGTGCGTTCCCTGGGAGTGGATGGATTCAAGGAGAGGTATAATAGGATTTTTATGTATAATAGTTAAGACTCATGAAAAGTCTCCGGCCTCCATGGAGATGCCGTAATTTTAAAAAAAAAATTTTTTTTAATGATGATAATATTTTTTATTGATCTGCTAAAATATTTACACATACAATAAACATCTTGAGTGATATTGTAACTTATAATTTTACAGAGTTCAGCACAAAGTGCTACATTTTCTACATTGGATTTCAATTAAAATTTTTAAAAATACTTTTTTGCCTCTATATTATGTATTTACAACACATCTTCTAATATTTACAATAAAGATTATACAGAATTTTTGAATATAGTATATACATAATTTTTTTATTATTATTATTTCTCAGATAAATTACATACATTATATGAAGACAATTATGCATAACAAATACTTTCTCGTACTTAAAGTTTTTTTTTTAAATAATAATAATAACTAACTGTTTACGACATATATTATTATGATATTCATAATGATGATTATTACAGATGTTTCTTTGCAATTTTACACTCTATATATACAATATCAATGGATATAATCACTCTATATTGCATACTTTTGTTACGGTTATTACATACATTTGATTACATATGATACATTACTTACATTTGTTTACATACATTTGTTTACATATGATACATACATTAAATACTCTTTGGTTTACATGTGATACGTACATTACAGGCACTTGGTTACATATAATACATCTTGGATGAGAACTAATTTCTCTGCTTTCATCCTCGAAGTTATATGTAAGCTTATCTGAGGATGACACCAGCTGGTTATTATTTATTGTTTTTTTTTGCTGTGTTGGGAAGCTACGAAATCTATGATTGAGAAATTCGCACGCACGCACACGCGCGCGCGCGCGCGCGCGCGCACACACACACACACACACACACACACACACACACACACACACACACACACACACACACACACACACACACACACACACACACACACACACACACACACACACACACACACACACACACACACACACACACACACACAATAACTTGGAATGTATTGATGCGTCGCTGAACTGGAAGTCTGAACGAATATATTGTGTTTCATTAAGTTTTATGGTATTTTGGGTGCGTGTTTCTTGTGTTCATAGTATGTGCTTAGAGCTCTTTTCAGGCTATTGTAGTTTGTAAAGTTTCTGTATTCAAAAGGTAATTTGTTTATCATGTCTGGGATGTAGAAGTTTCACGTGGCCTTTCCGTAGTGATTATTGTATTTATTTGTGATATAATTACTAGTCTGAGGGCTTGTTATACGGTATGTATTTCTGACAATCCTGTAGTTGGCATAGAAATAATGTTTTAGCAAAGCTGCATAGTGACATAAATGTTTTGCTGTCAGTATTTTGTGTTCTGACATTGCAGTGTATATAAGGTCGTTATTTTCTCTTTGTTCCCAAAAGTTCAGTTTTATCATTTTGTACTGTAGCGACATTAATCTATTTAATTTGTAGGGTGCACAGAAAACTTACGTTGTTATAGCGTATCTTAGTATATTTTGGCATAGTGCTTTGTATATTAGTGTTTTTAGGCGTATGGGAACTATGTCTTTTAACCTGTAGAGTTTGCCACTTATTCTTCGGAGTTTGTTGTGAAGATAGTTTATGTGGCTATTCCAGTGCATATCTGCATCGAAGTAAATTCCAAGGTATCGTATTGTTTCAACCTGAGTGATTGTAGTGGTTTTGCTGTTCTGTGTGTTTTTTATGTTGGACAGTGGATGTTGGATGGTTATATATTTGTTATCAACTGGTTGAGTCAGTGGATTTCTGAATATCATTAATTTTGTCTTTTCTCAGTTTAGGCATATGGAGTTTTTCGTGAGCCAGTCTATGATCAGATTTATGTCATGTTGCATATTTGTTTGGGCTATGCTTGCGTTTTTTATGGATGGATATTATTGCTGTATCGTCTGCGTATTGGAATATCTTACCTTTGAGTGGAAGCTGATTAATATCGTGCGTGTAAATGTTGAATAGAGTTGGAGAGAGTAGCTCCCTGTGGTACTCCACAGGTTACTGGTAGCTCTCTGCTTCGGGTTGGATCCGATACGTGTGATATGCTTTCTGTTTTGAAGGTAGTTTGTAAACCACCTGTGAAGGGGCCCCGTCTATTCCAACAGCCTCAGCTTTTCTAACAAGGTTTGATGTGTAAGTGTATCGAATGCTTTAGTTAGATCAATAAAGACTACCATGGCAATTTTGTTTTTGTCTA
Organism: Typopeltis vanoorti; assembly: GCF_054136105.1. Classification (NCBI taxonomy): domain Eukaryota; kingdom Metazoa; phylum Arthropoda; class Arachnida; order Uropygi; family Thelyphonidae; genus Typopeltis; species Typopeltis vanoorti. Next base: position 24,546,016 of record NC_143560.1, on the reverse strand, counting down.
ATGCGGTATTAATTACGTCTGTAAAGTCTTCCAAGAGAGATGTTGTTCCCTTATATTTCTGAAAACCATATTGTGTTTTGGGGATAATATGAAAGATCTCAGTGTATGCTGTGAGTTTCTTCAGTATGATCTGCTCCATAATTTGATTGATAATTGGTAATGTTGCTATGGGTCTATAATTGCTGATTAAATTTCTTTTTCCATGTTTGTATATGGGTGTGATTATGGAGGTCTTTAGCATACTTGGTATCTGTCCTGTTTTAAATATTTTATTTATTAATTTTAGTAGGATAGGACTTAAACTAGTTGCATGTTGCTGTATATCTTTAGGTCTGATACCATCATTTCCTGGGCCACAATCAAAACAGACATTATGGTTCCCAACCATAAAAGAAGCAGAACTTCTCTCGGCAATACATCAAATCAAACCAAACAAAGGCCCAGGAATAGATGGTATCAGACCTAAAGATATAAAGCAACATGCAACTAGTTTAAGTCCTATCCTACTAAAACTAATAAATAAAATATTTAAAACAGGACAGATACCAAGTATGCTAAAGACCGCCATAATCACACCCATAAACAAACATGGAAAAAGAAATTTAATCAGCAATTACAGACCCATAGCAACATTACCAATTATCAATCAAATTATGGAGCGGATCATACTGAAGAAACGCACAGCATACACTGAGATCTTTCATATTATCCCCAAAACACAATATGGTTTTCAGAAAAATAAGGGAACAACATCTCTCTTGGAAGACTTTACAGACGTAATTAATACCGCATTAGACAAAAACAAAATTGCCGTGGTAGTCTTTATTGGTCTAACTAAAGCATTCGATACACTTACACATCAAACCTTGTTAGAAAAGCTGAGGCTGTTGGAATAGACGGGCCTCTTCACAGGTGGTTTACAAACTACCTTCAAAACAGAAAGTATATCACACGTATCGGGTCAAAAACCGAAGCAGAGAGCTACCAGTAACTTGTGGAGTACCACAGGGAGCTGTACTCACCCCGACTCTATTCAACATTTACACTCACGATATTAATCAGCAACCACTCAAAGGTAAGATATTCCAATACGCAGACGATACAGCAATAATATCCATCCATAATAATGCAAGCATAGCCCAAACAAATATGCAACATGACATAAATTTGATCATAGACTGGCTCACGAAAAACTCCATACACCTAAACTCAGAAAAGACAAAATTAATGATATTCAGAAATCCACTGACTCGACCAGTTGATAACAAATATATAACCATCCAACATCCACTTTCCAACATAAAAAACACACAGAACAGCAAAACCACTACAATCACTCAGGTTGAAACAATACGATACCTTGGAATTTACTTCGATGCAGATATGAACCGGAATAACCACATGAACTATCTACACAACAAACTCCGAAGAATAAGTGGCAAACTCTACAGTTTAAAAGACATAGTTGCCATACGCCTAAAAACACTAATAAACAAAGCACTATGCCAAAATATACTAAGATACGCTATAACAACGTATGCTTTCTGTGCACCCTACAAATTAAATAGATTAATGTCGCTACAGGACAAAATGATAAAACTGATCTTTTTGGAACAAAGAGAAAATAACGACCTTATATACACTGCAATGTCAGAACACAAAATATTAACAGCAAAACATTTATGTCACTATGCAGCTTTGCTAAAACATTATTTCGATGCCAACTACAGGATAGTCAGAAATACATACCGTATAACAAGACCTCAGACTAGTAATTATATCACATATAAATACAATAATCACTACGGAAAGGCCACGCGAAACTTCTACATCCCAGACATGATAAACAAATTACCTTTTGAATACAGAAACCTTACAAACTGCAATAGCCTGAAAAGAGCTCTAAGGACATACTATGAACAAGCACCACGTACCCAAAATACGATACAAATTTAATGAAACACAATATATTCGTTCAGGCTTCAAGTTCAGCGACGCATCAATACATTACAAGTTATTGTGTGTGTGTGTGTGTGTGTGTGTGTGTGTGTGTGTGTGTGTGTGTGTGTGTGTGTGTGTGTGTGTGTGTGTGTGTGTGTGTGTGTGTGTGTGTGTGTGTGTGTGTGTGTGTGTGTGTGTGTGTGTGTGTGTGTGTGTGTGTGTGTGTGTGTGTGTGTGTGTGTGTGTGTGTGTGTGTGTGTGTGTGTGTGTGTGTGCGCGCGCGCGCGTGCGTGCGTGCGTGCGTGTGCGCGTGCGTTCGTGCGTGTGTGCGCGCGTTCGCGAATTTCTCAATCATAGATTTCGTAGCATCCCAACTCAGCAAAAAAAAAAAAAAAACAATAAATAATAACCAACTGATGTCATCCTCAGATAAGCTTACATATAAGCATCAAGGATGAAAGCAGAGAAATTAGTTCTCATCCAAGATGTATCATATGTAACCAAGTGCATGTAATGTACGTATCACATGTAAACCAAAGTATGTAATGTATGTATTATATGTAAACAGATGTATGTAATGTAAGTATCATATGTAAACAAATGTAAGTAATGTATCATATGTAATCAAATGTATGTAATGTATTTAATAACTGTAACAAAAGTATGCAATATAGAGTGATTATATCCATTGATAATGTATATATAGAGTGTAAAATTGCAAAGAAACATCTGTAATAATCATCATTATGAATATTATAATAATATATGTCGTAAACAGTTATTGTTATTATTATTATTTAAAAAAAAAACTTTATTGTACGAGAAGTATTTGTTATGCATAATTGTCTTCACATAATGTATGTAATTTATCTAAGAAATAATATAATTAAAAAAAAATTATATGTATTATTATACGGAGGGAGGACGTCTACTCCTGTGCTTCCTAGCATACATAATAAACAGAAAGCACATCACACGTATAGGATCAGCGCACAGCAAAGAGATACCAGTAAGCTCTGGATTACCAGAAGGAACTGTTTAACATATATATAGACATGACATTAAACAACTTTCCCTAAAGAAGTAATATCTTCCAATTCACAGACGGTATGGCCATAGTATCCATTAACAACGACGCGTACACATTTGCACAGATATGCAACACAATATCAATCTGATTACCAACTGGCTAAACTAGCGTACACAGTATATAAACCCTTGAAAAAACAAAGCTAATGATAATCAACCCCCTCCCCCAGACTCAACCCAAAGAACCAAAATATCTCATTATCTGATACCCATCCTTATACACACAAAACACTAATCTTAAAACCACAACCATCACACAAGTGAAAACAACATGTTTTCTAGGACTTCACTTTGATGATGATCAAAGTTAGAATAGCCAAACAAATTACTACTACTAAACCTCCATGGAGTCACAAGACTCATCTTGTGAAGTGCACTGTTACACACAGTGTTTATCACACCGCGCCTTAAATATGTTCACTGTCTCCGCGCTCACCACACTCTCTAGCAATGCAGTCCAATCACTCACCACTCCCCATGCAAAAAACCTCTTCCCCCCCCTTTCTCACACTCTCCTCATACAGCTTCCATGGATGACCTCTTGTTCCCTCCCTATCTTCACCCATTCTATACAAAACCTTCCCCACATTAATCTGTTAATAACCCCTCAATACCTTGTATGTCTCGATCATATCTCATATCCTCCTCCTCTTCTTATCTACCAGTTTCTGCAAATTGAATTTTCTCGATCTGTCTTCATGCTCAAAATTTCGGAGCGCAGAAATCACTTTAGTTAATTGTCTCTGGACCTTCTCCGATACATCTTTATAAAATCTGTGATCAGTAATCCATATGTCGCCTGATCAAAGCCTTATAAAAGGGAACCGTAACTTACTTACTTCTACAAGTCGGTGCCCTCCACATCATTCCCATTATCTACTGAGCTGTCCTCACAATTTTAGAAATACGTACCCTTGTTCACTATTCTTCCCAGATCTCTCATCTCCTCAACCTCTTCCAAGATATTTCCGCTAATTGTGTAATATACATCCCATCATTGCTTCCCAAATTTCAAACCTTACACTTCGCAACACTGAACGGACATTCCAACTCATTTATTCATTCAGCCATTGTATTCAAATCCTCTTGCAAAGCCACAGCATCTGCTCTACTCCTAATAGCACTCCCCAACTTTGCATCATCTGCAAACAACTGCATATCACCATCCAGATCTCTCCCAACATCATTTACATACAAATTAAACAGCAATGAACCCAAAACAGATTCTTGAGTTACAACACTAGTAACTTTCCTCTTCTGAGATATCGCTCCTTTATAGACAACTGTATGGTACCTATCAGACAGCCAATCTCCGATCCGGCGGACTAATCTATTGTTTATCCCCATCAGTTCCAATTTAATCAGCAGCTTATCATGTGGCAATTTATCAAAAGCCTTTGCAAAATCTGAATATACCATTGTGTTATTACCCTTATCCAATGCATTTGTCACCTTATTATAATAAGTAAGCAGATTACTAAAACACGATCTTCCTTTAATGAACCCATGCTGGCCACCAAAAAGTATTTTTCTGTTGTCAGCCAAATTCTGAATCTTGTTCCTAACTAATCTCTCTGACACTTTAACCACATCTCCAGACATACAGACGCCTATAATACAAAGCCGTTGTCTTATCCTCCCTTATGAATCGGAATTTTTTTTCCTTTCTTTCCATTGCTTTGGAACTTGACACAGTTCAAGACTCGTGTTAAAAAGATATGTAAAAACTGTTGTTAACTGCCGGGAACATTCCCTCAAGATAGGAGGTGAAATAGTATCAAATCCTACAGGTTATTAACAACAAGTTTATTCAATTCCTCGTATACATGCTTCTCACTTACTAACAGTTCCTCCGCCTTTCGCGTTCAAGTTCTGCATGCTATCACATTCACAAGAATGAAATATCTTTATAAATTGATCATTTAATACCTCAACTATGTCCTCTACAGCGGTATTATTCCTCCATTTACACCAATCAGTGCACTCTTTCCATAATCAATCTTCCTTCTACTGGTCACATATAGAAAAATTCCCTAGAATTTTTTAGCCGTATTAGCTAACTGCTGCTCATACTGCACTTTTACTACCCTTATCAAGCGAGGCACCTTCGTCGACTGCGCTTTGTACTTCTCATTCAACTGGTTGTTATAAGCACTCATCTTGTGCTTCTTCCATACTTTATCTTTTGATTCATCCATTCAGCCGATGCCCGGAACTCCGCATTCAACGTGCTTGCCGATGAATGGTGGTTTTCATATTATCCTTCGTAGCACCTTACGGTCACGTTCAGTGAGTGTCGTGTGTCGTACATTGCTGGTAACACTTACAGTTGACTTCCTGCGCTTCCATCTTGGTATTATGGTATCAGTGATTGTTGATCTGGGATGGCCCAATTTGTCAACAATTTTCTGAACAGATAGACCTGCAACATGGTATCCTATCACAACGCCTCTTTCATACTCCATGAGTTCTCTACTCGCAGCTATTTCCCCCGAGACACGTTTGCACTGACTTGGGAGCATCATATTCCTTCAATTTATACCGGCTACAAACACGTGACTCGTTACATGTTAACTTTGTCCTCACCTTGCCGTGGGCTGTCTGTTGACTTCTTTCCAAGCAGTGTATATTGTACATACTCTGTATGATCATATTTCGTCAAACTTTGGGGAAAAAGAAAATGAACTTTAATATGCAAGCATATTTCCTTGTGTAACTGTGAACTAATAGTAAATTATCATTGTGGCATTATTATTGCTAATAATGCATGGATTATCGTGTTATATCAATTAAACATTATGCAAATTATAATGATATTAATAAGAATAGTTTTTTAATCATATGAAAGAAAATGTAGCATTATTACTTGATTACATTATATGTGTGTAATTTATTTGAACATAATAAAGTGGTTATTATTATTATTATTATTATTATTATTATTATTATTATTATTATTATTATTATTATTATTATTATTATCAGACCTTCATGGAGTCAAAAGACTGATCGCTGGAAGTCCCACTGTCACTCCCATACAGTTCATTTTACGTGCCTTACATACATTCAATGTCTCCGTTCTCACCTCAGTTTCTTGTACAACCAAATCACCACCATTGCTCATGCAAAAAACGGATCCTCACTCTTCACTTTATATAGCTTCTAGGAATGATCCATTGTTCTTCCCCTGTCTTCTCTCATCCTATGCAAAATCTCTTCCACCTTAATCAGATAATAACTCCTTAGCAACTTATATGTCTCAATTATATTTCCTAATCCTCATCTTATCTACTAGTCTCCGAAAATTACATTTCTTCATTCTGTCTTTATTATACTCAATATTCTATACATTCGAAACCACTTTAGTCAGTTGTTTGTGGAACCTTTTCAATATCTCTTCATCCTTTTCAAAACGAGGTGACTAAATCTGTGCACAATAATCCACACGAGGGCTCATCAAAGCTTTATAAAATGGAACCATAACGTCTTTACTTCTACATATAAGTGCCCACATCGCTGCCATAATTCGCTGTGCTGTCCCCATAATTTTTTCAATATATCTGCGAAATTTTAGGCCCTTGTGCACAATAAATCCTAGATCCCTCATCTCCTCCACTTTATTTAAAATATTTCACCCCATTGTATACTGCTATCCCATCCTTGCTTCTCAAATTTTAAAATGTTACACCTTAAACTCAATTGCCTATTAACCCAGTGCATTCAAGTCCTCTAACAAAGCCATAATATCCGTTCTAATCCTAATCGTTCTCCCAGACTTTGCATCATTTCCAAACAACTGGGTCTATGATTCAAACCTTTACGAATATCAGTAACATACAATTTAAACAGCAATGGCCCCAAACCACACCACTGGGACACAACACTACTGACTTTTCTCTTCTAGGATATCTCTCCTACATACAAAACTTGCTGACACCTATCCGGTAGTCAATATCCTATCCAGCGCAATATCGCAATCTGCTATCTATCTAACCCCACCGTTCCAATTTTATTACTAACTTGTCATGTTGTAATCTATCAAAGGTCTTGGCAAAATCTAAATATACTACAGTGTTTGACTCCTCCTTATTCAATGCATTTGTCACCTTGTTATAGTAAGTAAGAAAGTAGATTACTAAAACACGGTCTTCCTTTTGCGAACCCCTGAAGGCTCACAAATTATGTTATCTGCGTGAAGTTCATTCATTTATAGCTTATTCTTGAAACCTCCAGTAAATATCCTTCTGTGATCCTCAAAGACTTAAAATACACAGATTTGAAAGTATTTGTAGATTTCATGTGCAGGAGTGAAGTGAACATTTCGTAGTTCCAGCTTTCTACACTCCTTAGCACAAACTAAAGTCTAAATGTACAGAGTTTTACAGAGAATGCAGGTATATTAATCTGCTGTTGTAGAGTATGATCATGACTTCAATGACCCAAACCTCGTTTCTTGCTGAGGTACAACAAAAATAAGACAAGGCTAATAAGCATGAAGAAAAGAGGAAGCTCTTGGAGTAGATTTCTTAGCAGTTCTAACGTTAAAGACATAAAGAAAAATTATAATCAAGAGTGAATAAACTAGACAATCTACAGAATATTAGTGAGGAGGCAAAATCGATCATACCTGAAAGAAGGTCAGAGTTATGGAACTCTGACCTTCTTATAGAACCGCAGTTTCTACTAACTCAGATTTCTGTTCCTCATTCAATTGTATACTCTAGTCTAGCGCAGAACTACTTTCATCTTTGCGGGGTTCAGTGTTGGTAGAAGGATCATGACAAGGTGAATATGAAATAATTGAAATAGAGACACCTCAAAGAATGATACAGGCGGTAACAACAAATAATGTAATTGGATCTTCTGACAGTTTGTTACAAGTTGCTACTTTAGTTCTAGTTACAAATAAGACGCCCATTCTTATTACTGGTGAATTTGTCAAAATTCAATGGCATCACATGGAATCAGGATCATGTAAAGACTGTTAAGTATTAGTTTCTCCTGCTATATTTCCTAAGTTATCCACATCCAGCCAAGCGGCTCAAAATATAACACAAGAAATTGAACCTAGCATCTCTATCTTATTGGAAGGAACTCCCGTTTCGCCTTTTACCAATCTTTCACTCAAGGTAGTAATGGCTCCATGATAATGTGTTCTGATAAAGAGTTGTCTACTATTACTGAGTGAATTAATCAGTAGTTACATAATCAGCAGCATCAACTACAAGATCGGAGTATCGCTCTGGATAAAGTGCATGAGTCATTTCATGATCCATAGAGGTTCCTTTTCACAATATCAGTATGAGGATTGCTACAGATGCTACACTTCTAAATCCAACAAGAATCATCCCGTGAAATTGCATGAGAATATCCGATATGAATCTTCGTATTATCAGATTTTTTCAGAGCTAGACATGCATCTGAATTGATTGGAGAAGATGATGCAAGAGATAAAGAGCATGCATAGTAAAAAGAAAAAATTATGATCATGCAGTGCAGAGTGAGAAAAAATAGAAGGAAAGATGACTATGTGAAAGAGGTAACGAATGGTTTGAGTGTGGCTCTGTATGGAGATTCCATTATTGGATATGTGGTGAATGAGAAGATGCATCAGGTTTGTTTTCCTGGAGGCAGATTGACAATGACAAAGTTTATTATTCTCATCACATATACATAATATTTATAAATATAAAATTCAAGTATACTATCAACACTTTCTGTTGGTTTTTACATTTATTTTGGGCTGATTATTTGCTATAGACATATTAAAATATTTTCCTTATGTATACAGTACAAATAGAGTAAAATACATTATCAGATAGTTTTTATAGCCTATACAAATGTTAAAAAAGGCCTGTGTAGCTCAGTGGAAGTGGCGCTTGCGTCCTCTGGGCTTGGTCGCTTGAAGTCAGATTTAAGTTCAAGTCTAGTCGCCGAATGGAGGAACTTTTTCTAAGCCTTTCTTCGACCGATTCCCGAGTTCTCTATAGTCGATCTCTGGCACGGGAAAGCGGGTTTTTCCTCCCGGAAATTCGGGTTTTTTATCCCGTAAACTCAAGAAAATCGACCGTAGTACCCACATTATTTCAGACAGTAAAATATCTTATTAGGGTTAGGTACCAAGAGATGGCCGCACTTGTTTGTCAGCCTCTTCATCGGGGGCTGCTATAATTAGTGATAGACATGGGCCAGCTATCTCTGATTGGCTACCGATGGAGATTGAACTGCCCACTCAGTCTCCGAAAGCTAGATAGGGTATAAAGGCCTCGCCTACTCCCTATAAAGGGAATAAAAGGCGTTAGCTGATACAAATGTTTAAAATAAGTTAGTGAGTTTTTACAATATTTTTTGTGTAACCAATGGCTGTGGCCATACTGGTTACTCGAAAATTAAATTTGCTCGATACAGTCACTGAAAAATCCAGTGACCGCATCAGTGAAGGCTCACATAACTTGGTATATACTTATAATATATTAGAATCATAATGGACATGATATATGTTATAGTGATCTCTTATAATATATGTTTAAAATAAAGGCCAACATTATTTACTCCCATGAGGTAGTCTCTCAGTCTTTTTCTGAAAGCATATTCTGAGGTTATTGATTTTATTTAATTTCAGTTGTTAGGTATTCAAAGGATTTATGAAAAATGTCTTTGGTTGCCTTGGGTATTATCAGCAAGTCCCGACCAAAGCGTAAACTATAGTCTACATTATATACCGAAAAACTTATAACGTTCCTTCTTACATATAATATACAACAATAAAGTTTCTGTAATGGGAAAATATTATGAATGCTAAACAAATCGTTGGTTGAATGTGGGAAGTCAGTAATGGATATAGCTCTAATTATTCTATTTTGTGTTCGTATCAAAGGAAGCAGATTGCTGTAGTAATCTCCAACCCAACATGTGATAACATATTGCAGTGAGGAATTTACCCAAGAATAGTATAAGAATCTTAGAATACTGCATTCACAAATTTTGTTTTAACATAATATATTCTGTTAATTACGAACCTCAACTTATTTGTTAAAAATGTGATATGGGAGTTCCATCTCAGATTGCTATTTATGTGAAGGCCCAAATACTTGACTGATTTTTTTTTTTTTTTTTTTTTTTCACTAAGCTACAGTCACAATTTTGGATATCACTACATTTCGTTTCATGCTATTTTACGTTATATTGTGATCTACCTTATCTGTTAAAGTGAAGTACATTTATTCGTTTTATCAGTATTAATTTTAAGATTATTATTGCTAAATCTCGTATTTAGTTTCAGTATATCATAGTTAATCCGATTTTCTAGATCCTCAAGGGTCGTTTCGGTGTATACTAATGTCGTGTCACCAGCGAACGGCATCATTTTGCCAAAAAATTTATATTTACAGAGATCATTAACATACACGTATATTAAAAATAAGATGGGCCCTAGCACCGAACCTTGCGGGACTCCGTATTGTATTATTTTTGTTGCGCTATTAAATGTGTCGTAGCTGGTAATTGCTACGGTACATTACTTAGATGGGATTTGAACCACTCTAATAACTCCTCTAATGCGTATCTAGACATTTTCGAAAGTAGATCATGATGCACAGTCGAACGCCTTTGATATATCAAGAAAAACGGCTGTTGTATGTACATTCCTTTATTTATTCCGCTATAAACTGTTTTATCGAACATCAATAGCTTTTTCGGTATTGAATCCGGATCTAAAACCGTATTGATTAGTGGCGTAAAAGGATATGGTATTTAGATAGCTTCGAGGGTGGTCTGAAAAGTTCTCGCCTTTGACCATAGAGGGAAGCGCTATCTGCATTATTTTTTTCCTCTAGGTTGGTACATATGTCATAAGCATCCATGTGAAATTTGAAGTCATTCTATCAAGTAGTTTGTTTTATACCGTCGTCTGAAGCAAAATTGTTGTCTGTATCCCTTGAAATGGATAAAATTGAGTATCGTGCGGTTATAAAATTCTTTGTAAAAGAAGGTTTAACGCCAAAAGAAATTCATTCACAGTTCATTAAAGTTTATGGGCATTCTTGTCTTTTGTTTTTGACAATTAAGAAATGGGCTGTCTAGTTTAAACGTGGCCGTACCAGCCTTGAAGACGATCCATGTGAAGGACGTCCAAAAAGTGTAACAACACCACAAATCATTGATCAAGTGCACGATATGGTATTGGATGACCTGCGAGTCGAAGTGCATGAAATTTCTGAGAATACAGGCATTTCAAAAGAACGTGTATGGTATATTTTGCATGAAGAATTGCAAATGAAAAAGCTTTGCGCAAGATGGGTGCCTCGCTTGCTCACAGCAGATCAAAAACGCACTCGCTTGAAGATCTCTGATTTATCCTTTCTGTAGGATCGAAATCACAACTGTCATAGTTTGTAAAGTGGTTGTTCATTTAGCTAAGTACAATGGTGATGTCATTGACCTCTGGGAATTCGCGTGTTTTCTGCTTCATATTACTAATTATCATGTTAACCAATCCTTATTCTTAACTTTTATCGTTCATACAGGAAAGAAATTTCGTTAAGAGATAATGTTCTTTTGCGTGCTTCATTTTTTCCTTTAAATGTTTAGCGAAATTTTTATGGTCATGTTCAAACATTAAATTGTAGGGATTCTTCCTATGGCTTATAATAGAACTTTTCTTTTGTCCTTATCACATTTTTTAGTTCATCAGTTATCCAGCGTGTGTGAGAATCCTTTTTCACAGTAATAACTCTTTTTGTGATATTCTGTCTGCATATTTCATAACTGATTTATAACTGATATGAATCTAATAGATCATTTTGAGGCAGTTGATAATTTGTTATGTAATTCTCAATTTTATTATAATTGTGCCATTTTCGAATTTTTCGTGACTACCTACACAGCTCACATGAACACTATTAAGTAAAGATAGATTCAACAGTGTGGAATGATGATCTGTTATTTTTCTAAAATAGACTGCGAGATACTTCATGGGCTATTTTGTTTCTTATGCATATATGATCAATACAACTTACTAAGCCGTTCGCTTCTCTCGTATTGCCATCAATGTATGCAAGAAACCCATGTGTAGATAATATATTTTTATATTATTCAATTTTGCTATTATTTTTATATAAATTCAAATTCATATCCCCCACTAGTATGACATTATCATGTTTAAGGTCTTTAGGACATTATTTAGCTCTGATAGAAATTAATCAACTGGACCATCATGGACACAGTATAGAAAATATAAATATATTCATTACAGTGTCATAAATCATCACAGTTTCAGGACTATGCATATTTGATTCCAGTTTATGAAAATTAAAACTATTTTTCCTAGCGTACAGAATTAATCCTCCTGAACGATTATCAGTCATAATACGTGTTGTAATTAACGAGAGAATGACGATCAGTTTCAAGTTGTTTGATCCACATTTCACTTCACTAGTACATATGTATATATATATATATATATAACATTAAATTATCAAATTTTGACCTTAATGACCTAATATTTACATGATATAAGTTGGCGTTCTTGGATGAATTTGAAGTAGTATCAAGAAACTTTTTTTTTTTTTACAGAGGTTAGATTATATAGATTTCTACAGTTGACAGTCGCACCAAGATCTAAGTTATTCATGTTGCCTCTTAAGTCCATTTAGTTCGTCATTATTGCAGTTATTCATTAGTGGCATTTAGATTTTACTGTCGTCTTTGAACAAAGTGATTGAGGCACTGGATACGAAGAATAAGCGAGAAAAAGAGTTAGTTATTTCGGTAGTAAGGACGAAAAATGTATGGGAACAAGGAAAATATCTGACTGAATATCAGAAATTGTTAAGATGAGTAAAAGATAACAGTGTGGTAAGAAAGGTAGTCAGTGTATTGACCCAGTACGATAGTGATGAGTTGAGGCTGCGAGCGAAGACTATGAAAGCTATGTCAGTGGAACTGTGAGGAGAAAGAAGTATATTTTTTGAACCTGTGGGATGAATTTGAGTTACGGATGGAACTGTGGAACTGTATAGACCGACTGAACTTAAATGGTTTTGGTGTGAGTCATCTGTAAAAATTGTTGTTTGAAGAACGGGCGATGCCTTTAGTGAACAGAAGATCTGAGAGATTGATGATGTGAAAGAACGGGAAAGTAGGTAGGATAGGGGAGTATGTGAATGGAAAGGTGAGAGGCATGAGTGAAGGAAATGAAAGGGAAGGACCACTCCACACACAGGGTAACGGAGTCAGGGTGGACGGGGGGACACCCTGTGTGAGAAGTGTGAATGCTGGGTTCATGAATGCGTGAATAAGAAAGAAAGGATTGAGATCTCCTGGAATTTGAGGGGAGCATTTGGGTCTGGGAAGGGTAGTAGGATCGTCGGTAATACAGAAGGAAGGTGCGGAAAGGTATCTCGATTGTGACCAGGAGTCATATCCGGTAAGTGCTGTTGGTAAGACCTGTAATAGAAACGAAAATTATTTATTTTATTCGTTTACTAAGTCCAGAAGAATTCGAAATAAGGGGACGAACTTTTGGATTGATCGAGATTATTCTCCAAAAATTGTCAGAATAAAACGAGACATGATTCGATTAGGATGATATTCTGTTATGAATAGAGATGAATAGATATATTTTTCGTGAAGACATGACAGGAAAGGTAGCATAAGTACTGTTGATGGTAGCATCGGACTTATGACTATTTAAGGTGGAGATGCAAAAAACAAATAGTGGAACTGGTTTGGGACAGTACGGCGTGAGGTAGAGGTTGAAGAATTAAATATGTAGTTATTATGTTTTGCTGTAGACATTGCAATGTGGAGGAGAGTGAGAAGCAGGAGCGAACGCTGGTCTTGAAATTCACGCTTGCTCTTGTTTTCATTCAGAGAGTGAGAGGTGTGATTGAAGTCTGATTAGTGGAATAATGAATTACTGACAATTTAGAACTATATATTCAGAAATTGATGTATATTTTTAATAAATTTATTTTTAATAAATAAATTTCATCATACAAATCCAACATTTATTTTACAAATGATATTCTATCTATTTCAATTTAGCTACTTGAATACAAATTCTACCCTACAGTTCTTCTTTATGAACTGGTCAATAATATCGTCATAAAAAGTTGGTTGTAACTTAATTTTCCCAAGCAACACGCACACTTGTAAAGGCTGGCTGAAGCTCACTGGCTATAGCTACTTTGACTGCTAATGGTCTGTGTTTAAGACGACGTGAATGGAGCGGAAATGGCTATGCGCGCGCACGAAATTACAGTGCCGCAGCGAGGACCTGGAGGCTCCTACAACCGAGCAAGCCAAGGTAGCTTTGACTAGACGAGCAAGCATCGACCTTCGATACACAACGCAAAGCTCAATTATTGTCGCGCAAGCTTAAGGTGTCTTCTGTCTTCAAAAATAAAAGCCTAAATGGAATGCTTATAAATGCATGCATTTATTAACAAATAAATATTAATTCTTTCTCAATTAATGAGCTTGGGCAGCAAGCATACCAAGCATAGAGAATTCGCCCCTGGTGAGAAGGTAATGTAAAATAGTGATCATTATGGGTAAATTTAATTAGTTTAATTAAGTTTTAATGTAACTAATATTAATTAGTTAGTTAATTAGTGTTTGTTGCCAGTATAAATTGGAGGGAATTTTATACCAGGTCAGTGCAACTGTATCCGGATGAAATGGCTGCGAAAAGGGAACTGATGGAGTTTTAAACAGATGTTATGATATGATGCCAGGTTGCAGGGCCATCTGTTCGGTAAATTGTTGATAGATTAGGTCATCCCAGGTCAACAATCAGTGATATAATATTGAGATAGGAGCACAGGAATTCAACCGTAAGTCCTACCAGCAGTGGGTGACCTAACACACTCACCGAACGTGACAGTAGAGTGCTTGGAAGAATAATATGCTAAAACCGTCATTCGTCGGCAGGCACGTTGAATGCGGAGCTTCGGGCATCAGCTGGAACATAAATCTGCACAAAACCATTCAGAACTGAAGCCCACAGCATATGGTAGGACCGCAATATGCAAGCCTCACATCATCCGAACCGACAACGCTTCATGTTGGTGTAAACAGCGTGTACAGTGGGACGTGGAGGTTTGGAAAACTGTGTTATAGAGTGACTAATCACGCTACATCCTCTACAGAGCAGATGGGCTGGTGCGTACGTCCAACGTCTGGTGAATGGCTCTTACTAGAGTACGTAACTCCAACTATGAAATTTGGAGGTGGCGGCGTGATGGCATGATCCAGGTTTAGCCTCGGATCTCTGCCTGTGGTAAAACGATCATTGAACTCCGAGAAGTATCTGAGCATTTTTGCCAATGCAAATCTCCCTACATTGTGGGATTTCTACAGAACCGATATTGCCTCTTTCAGAAAGACAATGCCCATTGTTATAAGACTTGTTTCCACAGAGGCCTGAATCAGTGTATATGAGGAATTGAGTAATGAGGAATATATATATATATATATATATATATATATATGCGTCTGATTTCACGCCTGTGCCAATATCGGATAGCAGAACTGAAAGAGTCCGGTAGATTATAGCTGAGGTTATTATTTATATGATGAGGGTCCATAACAATTTCCTTAGACTCGACTATGAGTCCCTTCACCTCGTCACAACATATATGAAGGTTTGAGGTTGTTGTCGAGTTTATCTCATGTTGACGGCCTTCATCATTTCTGTTTACTGAAAACAGTACATGGCTTGACAGGGCACTTGCTCTAGTTCTTTTGTAGGCAATGTCTCTCTGGTGTTCTTCTAGACGTAAGAGGATGGATTTTTCAGTTTGGCCATAGTATTGCTTCCCGCAGTCACACGTGATTTTGTACACTCCTGGGAATTGTAGATGGTTGTGAGCTTGTTTGTATTTGTTTAAAATCGATCTTAGTTTAGGAAGAGTAGAGAAGCTGGTTTTTATGTTGAATCGTAAAATTCTTAGTTTCGTGGAAAGCGAGCTGATGTATGGTAAGGAGATATAACCTTTTGAATTGTCTTGTGTTTCTGAGTTGTTTTGATGGCGGTGGTATAGATGCTTATTAATAGTTTTCGACGAGTAGCCATTACTTGTGAAGGTTCTTTGCAGATGTTGCAGTTCATTTTTTAGATCTTCATCATCTGACAGTATAGATCTAGCACGATGTGCTAGGGTTGAGATTATACCCACTTTCTGTGCAGGATAGTGATGTGAGGACGCATGCAGGTATCTATCTGTCTGTGTAGATTTTATAAAGATTGATGTTTTAATAGAATCAGATGACTTAGTAAGCCTTACGTCCAGGAAGGGAAGAGATCCATTTTCTTCACTCTCCATTATTAATTTGATATCTTGGTGGAAGTTGTTTAATTGATTTAAAAAAAAGACTGAAGGTTATCGGCGCAATGGTCCCAGATAAGAAATATGTCATCTACAAATCTTAGCCAAATTTTTGGTTAAAGAGTAGCTGAGGAGATTGCCTTTTGTTCGAAATCTTCAAAAAAGATGTTAGCTAATATAGGAGACAGGTGGCTTCCCATTGCCAATCCTTTATTTTGTTTGTAGATTTTCTTCTCATATTGAAAGTAGCCGGAGTGAACTCAATCTGATAGCATGGAAAACATCTTTTTTGAAATCTTGTTCTTTAAAATATCGAGAACCTCTTGCATTGGTACGTTTGTAAAGAGAGCCACCACGTCAAAGCTCACCATGATATCTGAAAGCTGGAGTTTGAAATTTTCGAGACGAAATCTGTTGAGTTTTTTTATATATGAAGAAGAATTTCCTGTAAAACCTTTTAAAGATGAAGCCAGAAACTTAGATAAGCTGTAGGTAGGCGAGTCAATACTATCTACTGTTGGTCTCAGTGGGTAGTTTTCCTTGTGTATCTTTGGTAGACCATATAACCTTGGGATGAGTGGATGTAAAGAGCGAGCGGCAAGGTGTATGCTTCGTGGAAGTTCTGTGGTTGTTTGTTTTGTTATGTATTTCCCTCTTTGGATCTCTCTCAATTTCCAAGTATGTATCTGACTCTAATAATGCCAAGATTTTTTCATGGTAATCTGTTTTATTTAGTACTACAGTTGCGTTGCCCTTGTCAACTTGTATGATAACGATGTCTTTGTTGTTCTTAAGAACAACAAAGACAACATCAAAGGCGTCCTCAGCACAGAAAGTGGGTATCATCTCAAACCTAGCACATCGTGCTAGATATATACTGTCAGATGATGAAGATCTAAAAAATGAACTACAACATCTACAAAGAACCTTCACAAGTAATGGCTACTCGTCGAAAACTATTAATAAGCATCTATACCACCGCTTTCAAAACAATTCAGAAACACAAGACAATCCAAAAGGTTATATCTCCTTACCATATATCAGCTCGCTCTCCACGAAACTAAGAAGAATTTAAGAAAGTTCAACATAAAAACCTGTTTCTCTACTCTTCCTAAACTAAGATCGATTTTAAGCAAATAAAAACAAGCTCACAACCATCTACAATTCCCAGGAGTGTACAAAATCACGTGCGACTGCGGGAAGCAATACTATGGCCAAACTGAAAAATCCATCCTCTTACGTCTAGAAGAACACCAGAGAGACATTGCCTACAAAAGAACTAGAGCAAGTGCCCTGTCAAGCCATGTACTGTTTTCAGTAAACACAAATGATGAAGGCCGTCAACATGAGATAAACTGGACAACAACCTCAAACCTTCATATATGCTGTGATGAGGTAGAGCGACGCATAGTCGAGTCTAAGGAAATTGTTATGGACCCTCATCATATAAATAATAACCTCAGCTATAATCTACCGGACTCTTTCAGCCCTGCTATCCGATATTGGCACACGCGTGAAATCAGACGCACGCAGCTACTTAACAATAGAACTTCAACACGGACTGTAGCTACAGTTCAAAGCTAACTGATTTTATAATAGTCGTTTTATAGTGATATGATGTTTCTTATAGTGTTTATTTGCTTTCTATGTTCCCACGCCTGAAGAAGTCGGACAATCCGATGAAACATGTTGCATTTTGAATAAATTTAATATATATATATAACAATGAATATGAACAACATAGTATGAACAACATGGACAGATACTTTTATAATGTCACCTGAAGAAGGCTGTTACAGGCCGAAACTAATAGTATTTTTATATTAAAACCTTTTTACTTAAATCTCGGTTCTAGTCATTCAATTTTTCATAAATATATATATATATATATATATATATATATATATATATATATATATATATATATATATATATATATATATATATATATATATATATATATATATATATATATATATATATTCTTAATTAATATATTATTATAATATTATAATATAATATGGTACATATTTAGTACATTAAAATAGCATACATATGCATATATATGCTATTTTAATATAGATTACACAATTCTGAGAGGACGCTACCTGTACGAGGAAAAAAAAAAGCGGGTTTGTGCTTTTCGAAAAATTAGTATTTTATTTATTTTTTGTTTGTTTGTGTATGTGTGGGTAAATTACAAGAAAAAGAAGTGAATTATCTTCTCATTGTTTAAAGGAAAAGAAAGTATAAGTGTTCTATTATATTTATGAATTTTGAAGTGTTGTATATCCTTATCCCCATGTAATAAAATATAGTTAACTAATGAACGCTTTCTGGTTGTATTTACCACTAAATGCCCATTCTTATTCTCTTGTAAAAAATACGTAAATATTAGCACGTTTTATAATTGCATGCTCCATATTTTCTAGGACGCCGATTTTAGGTTCAGCGCTGTGATTCCTGAATCCGAACTTATACGGTAATTATCGGAATTTTTCTTTCAATTTCTGAGAAAGATGGGGCTGTTAAATTTTAGCAACGATATATATATATATATATATATATATATATATATATATATATATATATATATATATATATATATATATATATATATATATATATATATATATATATATATATATATATATATATATATACTGTATATATATTCCTGAAGAAATTGGATTACCAACGAAACTAGTAGTGTCCTCATTAAACCTTATTATTTATTATCTCGGTGTTAAGTCATTTAAATTAAATTAATAAACATGTCATTAGTAATTGATCGGTTAAATGACATGTTTATAATTATTAACTGACTTAAACACCTAGAAAAATACAAGAGATTTAATAAGGTTTCACTACTAGTTTCATCTGAAATGCCGACTTCGTCAGGTGAATACAGTACCATGGAGAAAACAACATCTTAAAAATATACTGTACTTTATACAAAACAGGGTTTAGAACAAGTAGTAGTTGTGTTAAAAATACCAAGCAATTTTAAATCTGGTTTTACTCCATTTCCCAAGTAAGCAAACAGACAAACACGTCAAGTTTGCGCCTGCAAGTGATGCAAGTCTAGCTGATCCTACATGTAGTGCAAGACCAAGGCAACTTGTGGTAAAGGTGGTATAAGCTCTGATCACTAATCTTAATATTTACCCTTAATGCCAAAACACATCTCCAGGGAGGGGATGTATGATGTTTTGTATTAAAGGCAAGAGGTCACTACCTAGACCGGTTTCGACCTTTATTGAGGTCTCATCAGTGGGAGCCAGGCTAGAAATACCAAGATTTAGTAATAAAATAGTAGTTGTGTTTGAAATTGAGTCCGAGCATTAGTTCTGGCGTGAAACGCTGCGTGTGAATGATATCATGAGTGCGCCAAAACTGGATTACAGCGCTACGTGAATCGGGCAGGCTGTAACTGAGGTTGCTGTTTAGATCGGCAGGGTCGAGAGCTATTTCTTTGGATTCCAAGATACGTCTTTCTAATTCATCGGAGCATTTATGGACGTTTAAAGTTGAGTTCCAGTCTATTTGATGTTGTCGTCCTTCAACATTGGTATTGGCCGAGAATAAAACGTGACTGGGTAGGGCACTAGCACGGACTCTGTTATAAGAAATGTCTCGTTGGTGTTCTTCTAGGCGGAGAGAGATGGACTTTTCTGTTTGGCCATAATATGGTTTGCCGCAACTGCAGATGATTTTGTATACTCCTGGGAACTGAAGAAGGTTGTGTTTTATTTTAGGTTGAGTGAGGTAAGACGGAGTTTTGGAAAGGTGGAGAAATATGTTTTAACATTAAATTTCTTCAGGATTTGCGCTAGTTTAGGAGAAAGAGAATACCGTAAGGAGATGTAGGCGGCTGTTGGGTTTGAGTTATCTTCATTATTATGTTGATTACGTACACTAAGACGATTATAGATATTTTTAGGAGAGTAACCGTTATTTAAGAAAGTCTTTTTGAGGTAACTAAGTTCTTGTTGAAGTCCCTCTTCTTCTGACAACAGGGATCTCGCCCGATGAGCTAGTGTGGAAATAATTCCTAATATCTGAGGTGGGGGGGAGGTTGTGGTGAGACGAAGCATTTAGGTATCTATCGGTGTGTGATGGCTTTCTAAAGATAGAAATCTTGAGATCATCCGTTGTTCTAGTAAGTTCTGTATCTAGAAAAGCTAAAACACCATTAACTTCTGGTTTGGATGTGAAGTTTATATTTTGATGAAATTGTTTAAATGATCCAGAAAGGTTTGTAAGTTTCCTGGGCTGTTCTCCTAACTTAGGAAAATGTCGTCCATGTAATGTAGCCGGATTTTGGGTTTCAGTGTCGCTAAGGAAATGGCCTTTTCCTCAAAATCGTCTAGAAAAATCTCATAAAAGAGTACCGGAAGACCCTTAAAAATATTGGACTTTCATAAACAGACTTGTGTTCTTAAAAAGATGTAAGTTCCATTCAATCGTCCCTATGTTTTTACAATTTAAAGAGTCCATACAAAACGAGCGCATATTATTTATCGCAAGGCCAAACTAGAACTTTCAGCAGAAAGGATTATGGATACCAAACATAGTTTAGCTTCTTTGTTCTCGAAAAAAGCTACGTCAGAAAAAAGCCGAGTCTTCATTGGACAATATATCTTGGAATGAGACTAAATCTATTAGTGCACTTTTTGCTGCTAGAACCCAAAACATCAATAAATATAAACTGATTAGGGAATTGAATTCCCTCAAACGTACGCAAGACTGTTTATTCTCTAATATTGCTTCACACTCTTTTAACAATGTTGTCGTTAATAAATCTTCACATATTCTTACAACGGCAGAAATAAATATACTCTCCAAGGGGCTTAATTTCATCCCTTCACCTAGATCTATTCCTAAAGAACATTTTCTTACGAAAATAGAAAAACCTGCCTCCACTCTACCAGCACAGAATGCAAAACTACTTAGGATAAAAGCTATTTTTGCAATCAACAACAGTAGACCTCCTACTGACAACATCTCCCTTTCGGAAAGAAAATCTATTCATCAACTGCAGAATAATAAAGATATCATCATTTTGACAGCTGACAAAAAGAAAGCTACTGTCATCCTCAATAGATCCGATTATCGCATCAAGATCTGTGAATTATTAGATTGTAATACTTACTCTGAACTTCAAAAGAGACCCCACGAGAGAACTACATAACCGGACAAATAATCTCAAATCCACCTCAGAATTACCTAGGAATATCCGCCTATCTCTCCGCTCTTCATCCACTTATTACCCGTTTATATAGTCTTCCAAAGATCCCCAAAGAAAACACTCCTTTTAGACCAATAGTCGAAGGCATTGACTCTCCTACATACAATCTCTCGAAATATCTCGCTTTCCTCCTTAAAACATCTCACAGGAAAATCCTTTTAATATGTCAAAAACTCGGCTGATTTTGTCTCGAAGATAAAGAACATCCTACTTAACGAAGCACACAGAATGGTAAGCTTCGACATAGTGTCACTATTCACCAAAGCCTAAGGCCTTCCAACCCAGGAAGGCCTTAGTCTTTTAAAAAACAAGTTATGTAAAAAGATTTTCGCCTTACTTGTGCATTGTGTGGATTCAGGCTACTTCTTATTTGAAGACAAGATCTACAAATAGAACAGCGGTTTGGCAATGAGTAGCCCGTTGTCTCCAGTGCTAGCCAACGTTTTTCTGGAAGATTTTGAGGAAAAGGCCATTTCCTCAGCAACACTGAAACCCAAAATCTGGCTACGTTACATGGACGACATTTTCCTAATTTGGGAGCACGCCCCAAAAAACTTACAAACCTTTCTGGATCATGTAAAAAATTTTCATCAAAATATAAACTTCACATCCACCAGAAGTTAATGGTGTTTTAGCTTTTCTAGATATAAAACTTACTAGAACAACGGGTCTCAAGATTTCTATCTTTAGAAAGCCAACACACACACACCGATAGATACCTACTTGCTTCGTCTCACTACTACCCCCCTCCCTTCCCTTGGAAATTAGGAATTATCCACACTAGCTCATTGGGCGAGATCCCTGTTGTCAGAAGAAGAGGAACTTCAGCAAGAACTTAGTTACCTCTAAAGGACTTTTTAAAATACCGTTACTTCCCTAAAAATATCTATAATCGTTTTAGTCTACGTAATCAACATAGTAATGAAGATAACTCAAACCCAACAGCCTACATCTCCTTACGGTATTCTCTTTCTCCTAAACTAGCGAAAATCCTGAAAAAATTTAATGTTAAAACATATTTCTCCACCTTTCCAAACTCCGATCTTACCTCAGTCAACTTAAATTAAAACACAACCTTCTTCAGTTCCCAGGAGTATACAAAATAATTTTCAGCTGCGGCAAACCATATTATGGCCAGGCAGAAAAGTCCATCTCTCTCTCTCCGCCTAGAAGAACACCAACGTGACATTTCTTATAACAGAGTCCCTGCTAGTGCCCTATTCTCGGGCACTAGCAGGTCTGTGGTCTCTGTTCTCTAATACCAAGAGAATAGAGACCACAGATAAGAGAGTGCTGTAAAAAATGAGGACTGAACAGATGGCATCAATGGCAGAATCATATTAAAAATGAAGATATTAAGAAGGAACTTGACATTGCCAGCATTCAAGAATATGTGAGCCAAGCTAATATAAGGTGGTATGTTTACATAAACAAAATGGGAGAGGAAAAGAATGGGGGTACAACTGATGGTGAGTGAGCAGGAAGTATATGAGGAATTCAGTAAACTTGATATCATCAAGACCATGGGACTTGATGCTATCAATATGATATCACCGCGTGTCTTGAGGAAATGTTTTCTAGGGAGTTAACAGCTTTAACGTACGTTTTTGATATGAGTCTTAGATTAGTCCAGGTTCCAAAGGAGTGGAAATATAGCAAAATTGTTTCTCTTTATAAACGGGGGTGATAGGACTAAGGCTTCGAATTATAGGCCAATCTGCTTGTTTTGAGTTGTGGTCAAGGTGTTGGAAAAGCTAGTAAGAACGAGGATTTAGAACTGGGTTGACAGCAGTGGGTTTCTCTTTAATGGATAGAATGGATTTTTCTAAAGGAAGATCGTGTTTTAGCAATCTCTTTACTTATTATAACAAGGTGACGAAAACATTGGACAAGGAGGGGGATGCATATACGGTAGTATATTTAAATTTTGCAAAGGCTTTCAATAGATTTCCACATGACAAACTAGCGGTTAAATGGGAACATATGGGGTTGGATAGTATATTAGTGCATTGGATTGGAGATCGGCTGTCTGGTGAGTATCAGCAGGTTGTGTATGGGGAGTAATATCTCAGAAGAGGAGAGTCACTAGTGGCGTACCCCAGGGATCTGTTTTGGGACCATTGTTGTCTAATTTGTATGTAAATGGCCTTGGAAAACGCTTAAATAGTGATATACAGTTGTTTGCAGATGATGCAAAGTCGGAGAGATTTATGAGAACTAGACCAGACGTTGCAGCTTTGCAAGAGGATCTAAATAGACTATGAATGGGCGAGTGGGGATGTTAGTTTAATGTTGCAAAGTATTCTGTCTATGTGGTTATAGCCTATCGGCCGTTTAGGGTCAGCTATACATGCCACAATCTAGGTGCCATATATAGCTGTCACCAAATGACTATGAGCAAGGTGGTTTCCCGTTGCCTTCCTTGCCGTACTGTATCCTATGACTGTACCCTGTGTATTCACGGGGCCGGTTTGCCTGCTTGCGGGATGAAAAATCCCAGATAAATTGGTGGAAGAAACCCTGCTGTCCACGGAGACCGACTAACTTGGCTATGGCTTAGGAAGATCCTTAAGCTCCCGCCATCGGCGACGTGAGGAGCTTGAGGATCCTTAAGCTCTTCACGTCGTCGATTGGAATCGAACCCAGGACACTCCTTCCCCAAGCATATGGTTGCGAAGCTCAAAGCCACTAGACTAGGTTAATCGCGCGGACTTGAAAAGTATAAAGTTTTAAAATTTGGGAAGCAATGATGGGATGCACAATATAGGATTGGGGGATATTTTAGAAGAGGTGGAGGAGATGAAAGATCTGATGTTGGACAGGGATTTGAAATTTCGTGGATATTTTGCTGAAATTGCGAAGACAACACAGCGGATTATGGGAATGATACGGAGAGCACTGACGTGTAGAATTAACACTTTCATTGCCAAGCTGAAAATTGGAATTTCGTGTGGTGGCAAAATTTTTTTTATTTCTTTTATTTAGTTAGCGACGCTCACGCGATAACGCGTGATCGGTCGTTTGGTGAGAACTCGCATCGCGCGATATCGCGTGATTGGCAATGAACGTGTTAAGGATGTTTTGATCCCATTGTACAAGACTTCGATCAGGCATCAACATTGCTTACTGTGCACCGATTTGGTCATCAGGTTTTCAAGAAGATGATGAGATGTTGGAGAGGGTTCAGAGACGATTGGGTAAGTTGGTTTCTGGTCTCTGGAATGTGGAATATGAGGACGATTGAGAGAATGCAAATTACAGAGTACAGAAAGAAGAGAGGAGACATGATTGAGACGTATAAGTTGGTAAGGGGAAATTACCAGATTACCGTGGATGAGATTTTTCATAGAATATTTGGAGGCAGGGGGGAAACGAGAGGCCATCCCTGGAAGCTGTATAAGGTGGGTGTGAGTTAAGGGGGAGAGGAACAGATATTTTGTATGGAGAGTGGTAGGTGATTGAAATGCATTGACTGAGAGTGTGGTGAGTGCAGGGACAGTGAATGCATTTAAGTCTGGATATGATGAGATGTGCATGTTTAAGTGGGATTCAACAATGAGTCTCTGGAGTCCATGAATAATAATAATAAAAATATAGTTAAAGCTGACAAATCATTGTCTGCTTTGTCTGTAAACTTCACCTGTTTGATCTAGCTTTTTTCAGGCTTTTCATCTGAGGTCAGGACTCTGCGCAGGCGAGGACAGTCGTTTAACACCCATCTCTTCATACTATTCTGTAACAGTTGCAGCTTTATGGCATGGGGAATTGTCGTCTTGATATAACAAGGATCTGTTCCATAAAAACTCCAAAGTGTAGGCAGCACCTGATTATCCAGAATATCAAGGTACTGAGCCGCCTTCATGGAAGAACTACGGACAACGACTAGTGGTCCCACTCTAAACCAGTTGAATGCACCACACACCATTACTCCTTCACCACTAAACTTTACTGTGGGTACAACATACTGGTAACAAGCGTTTACCAGGCTGCCTACACACCCACACCATGCCATCAGACGGGAAACAGGTGAACATTGATTCATCCTCCAGAGTACCGTTTTCCACTGGTCAATTGTCCAGTTCACATGCTCTTTACACCAGTCAAGACGAGCCGCCTTGTTCGTCTGGCCTTGCTGTGATGTTGCTTGTTTGCCGCTGCTCTTCCGTGAAAACCCAGTAAATGGAATTCTTTTCATACAATATTAGTGCTCGCCGTGGTTACTGGGGCTCTGGAACTCAACACGGATGGTCAGTGCTGACTGTAGTTGGTTTTTGCATGCCACCCGTTTTAGCACACTCCTGCCCCTGTCAGTCATTTTCGGCGGCCACCCTGGATGTTTTCCTGCACTAGTGATGCCAGAACGTCTCCATTTGTTGATCATATCGCCAACCATTGATTTTGGATGCTCCAGTTGAGCGGCAATAGCACGTATGGACATGCCACCAATGTGACAGCCGACGATGACACCTCCCTCAAAGTCACTGAGTTCGTGTTGCCATACCACCTCTATTCAACTGCTACGATAAAATACTGCTTCCTACTATCTGTACAACGGTTTTTATGTTATTAACAAACCTGGAATGTTCCATATAACAGGGGGTGTCCGGACAATTAATGGTAGATAGTGTATATGATATTATACTATTAGAGTTCAAAGGAACAACTGTAGTAAGTTGCGTATATTAAAAAATAAATAAATAAAATAAATTATAATTATCATTATAATTATTAATTAAAATAATTTATGAACAATAAATAGTGATCATTTCCCAAAACTTGGATATTGGCATACAGTCATCGGTTCGGGCGATTTCTTAGCATTTCACATGCTTTAAGGAAAAGTCGAGCGAATTTAAACTGACTGGAGTGAAGAAGTTTTGTCTGGTTCCAAAGAACTCTATGCCTAGTGTCAGTAGCGTGAGAAGGAAGGCCAGACTTTTCAGATTCCAAAAATGTAATATAGTCTTGATGTTCTTCAGTTCTAATCAAGGTATAACGGCCAGTCTATCCAAAATAGGAAAGATGCCATGAACAGGGTACTTGACAGACACCCGGTAAGAAAAGAAGTAACTTATTCTTTGTTGATGGTAGGAAGGAAGGAAGACAGTTTCCGAGCTGGTTTGACTAATGCATATAGATTGAATTTACAAAGAATTCTTGCTATAAAGAATTAGTTCCAAGGTCCCTCTAAGGTAGGATATTGAAATTCTTTTCACATCGGATTGTAGTCTGGTAAAAGGATGATAATTATCAATAATTTTTCGAATGTCAGTTTTGTTGCATCTATTACATATCCGATTGCTTTTAATTTTATTCATTTCATCTAAGAAATGGAAATCAGAAGAGCAGATCGTATGAGTTCTGTGTAGAAGACTTGGTAATACCGATTTTTTTTTTGTGATGAATGATGGTGGGAGGATGAGTGTATCTGGCAATTAAGGTTGGCTCTAGATAAAATGAAAATTCAACATGATCTGTAGGATTACGAATTATTACGGTATCCAAAAAGCATAACTGGTTATGGATTCACGTTCAATAGTGAACTTGATACGGGAGCACAATGAGTTTATTTTCTCTAGGAACTGGAGCAGTTTTGACAGTTTGCGACCGGATTGCAATTTTATCATCAACAAAACATAACAGTATACGAGGCTGAGGGAATATTACTATATTGCATTTGTGGAATCTAACAAGTGTGGCCTTTCTTCTCACGCAATTGGCACTAGGCAGAGAATTCTTTGAGCCAGACAAAACTTCTTCACTCCAGCAAGTTGAAATCCGATCGTGTTTTCATTGAAACGTGAAACGCTAAGTAATCGTCCGAACCTGAATTGAATCGATCAGACTGTATGCCAATATCCAAGTTTTGGAAGTGATCACTATTAATTGTTCATAAGTTTTTTTTTAATTAAAAGTTACTATTTATTTATTTTATTTTATTTTCAATCTACACAACTTATTACAATTGCGTAATATCATATACTTCAGCTGTGGCCGTGATATGAGCTGATATACGCATTGGTTATGACTCATTATTTTGATTAATCTTTTGAATGTTAACCGTCTATCTGGACGTGGACATCGTCATCTCCCTGATGATGTCCACGTAACGTTTGGTCCACGTAACCAAATTTCATCGGAATGACATCAGAAAAAAAAAATCCTCGGCAGCGTTAATTCCATTAAATCTTCCTCTTTGCTTGTGCTCTACACTCACACTTTTCCTGTATGGTCTCTTCAAGCTATCACACCTGGCATCTGTTCCACAGCTGGAAGTAAGCTCTTGTCTCCTCTTCCCCAAAAGAGAGATAAAAGTTAGCCATCAAATTATCTCCTCCTTTCTCTGACCTCAGTACTCTCAAAAATAATGGAAAAGATCATCAATAGCCAACGAACTGGGAGACCCACTAGTCACTTAATGACTCCGCAATTCTCGTTGCACAGCAGACCTTTTTTGCTAACCTTATTCACTCAATCAACTTTTAGCGCAAGTCATGGAAAAGTTCGGAGAAACTCAAAGGATCGTCCTTTATATTTTAAAGGCATTCGATCGAATCTGGCATTGCGGCCTCCTTACCAAGTCATTATTATATGCTATGCCTTTCTCCCTTTGCGCATGGAATGCAAGCCAACTCTATGGCCCTTCACTGCGAGTATGGTAGATGGATTTCTTTAATCAGATTTCTCAATTAATGCTGATTTACCCCATAGCTTACTACTGTTACCTGTCCTATTTCGCCTATACATTAATGATCTTCTCTCCTGGCATCCAGTCCTGACAGTATCATTCGCTCCTTTTTTATTTTCAAAACCTTGTAGTGCAACTTGAACTTAAAAAATCGTCTTTAACAAGTCTCCTAAATACTGGTCTCTTTTCCATTCTCAAGTGAGGTGAGGATATCCTGATGAAATTTAATTTAGTCCTGTCTCATTTCTAGAAAGAAGTCCATTCTGATCTCTCCCTCACTTTGACAGTATTCCTCTCGCCAACTAGGACCAATTTTTTCTCCTTGGGTTAATTCTCACATCCAGTCTATCCTGTCATAAACACGTCAAATCCATAGCTTCTTCATCCCCAAAAGCTTGTTATTCTATTCCGTTCCAGTGTCTCTCTCCAGTTCAACTTCTGATACTTTATAAAACTCAAATCCACCCAACCTAAGAATACTGTTACCACATTTGTGGTAGTGCACCTAAAACTTCCCTCAGAATGCTTGATTATAATTGATAACCTCTCCTTCACCGCCTACCTGTGACGTTCTGTTGTTGCATTATGTCTTTTCTGTAGTTATTTTCGTGGGCACTGCTCTGAATTGGCCTCTACAGTCCATCCACTTTTCTGTACTCATATATGAACACGAGCAGCTGCCACTCAACACTCATTTACAATTCAACTCCAAACTCATCGAGCCAACTTCTCATCTTCTTGGAATAGTCTTCCCCACACTGTCTTCCACAATGACTACAACCTTCAGGTTTTCACATAGCACATCAACACATTCCTTTGTTCTGTCTTTCACTTACCGACACACGGCACTCTCGTGTCTTAAGTCTGGGCACCTCGCGTGAGAAGGACTGATATTAAAAAAGAAATTGATTAATTAATTAAAAATGCCAGTTTCGCTGCTAAGGAATGGGAAATGCCGACAATACTGCGAAAGTTCGAAATGTGACTGACAGTGCATAGTATTTCGCCAATTAATCTTGACGTAGGTTTTTCCACAGCAGAAATTTTGTTCATCGAGAGTGAAAGTTAGGAGATCTTCAATCATCAACATGTCGATTCATGTGGACAAACAACTGTATTGTAAAATAAATTTATTGCCCTTGTTTATACTATAGAGAAAAAAATATGCAATCAACCGGAGATACTATATAAAAATATGCAAAATATAAACATATGCAATTTACCGAGATAATATGCTGTGTCTTAACCATATCTACCTCTCTAACCGGTTTGCTGCTAACTGGATAAAATAATTCGGTGGGTGTTATTACAGGCTATAATATACTGAAATCATGACAGTGTTGATTCCATTATTGGGAGAAAATTATCAAATCGAACTAAACCTTTGTATTGTCCAATTTTGGTTCTTAAAATCGTGACTCCTAGCACAGAACACCCGTGCGAAAAAAATAGACCCTAGAAACACGAACAAAAATTGCTTCCATAAACGCGACAAATCAAAGGAATTATGGTGCATTCCAAAATAATATCACAATTAACACGGGTCGTTCTCTGAAAGGCGAGAATTATGTTATTATTATTATTATTATTATTATTATTCCTGATACCTCCAAGGAGTCCGAAGACTCATCGCGGGAGGACATCTTCAACTGTCTCTACATCTTACCTCTACTACGAATCAACGCCATCTACCGCCCACCTCCAACACTACCACAACTAGTAATTTTTGTCTGTAAATTGCGTGTGTTCTGAAGGGCCGATTTGTATGTATGCGGGATGAAAAACCCGAGTTTCCGGGAGAAAAAACCCTGCTACCTCCGTATGAGATCGGCTAACTCACCATCGATTGAAATCGACCAGATAAAGATGTTGTAAGTCTGTTCTGAAAATCATTTGTTTCGGACCTTTTTGCCGAAAAGCTTTTATGGGAGATCTTAGATTTCTGTTGAGTTCTGCTTGGAGCTTTTACTGAATCAGCTTATCGCTCTTATCTCAGCATAGTGAGGTTTATATCATAGCTACAACTCGGTTGACAGACAAGTTGGATATATGTGGATAATTTGCAGGGCAGGTTATTTTCTTATTCAGGCTTTTGAATGGCGTTATCACAAAATCACAATTATTTTGTGATTAAGTAAATATTAATCGCATTTATTTTAAAAAAAATAAAATTGCAAGGGCCTATAGTCATACATTGTTGATTGATGGGAGTTAGGAACCGCAGAATGTTCTACTAGAAATAATAAAATAGAGAAGAAAATTCAGATTTTTAATTTAGTTTATTCTTCATTTGGAGAAAGCAAAATTTAGTTTTTCGGGCCGCACGCGGCCCGGGGACTAGCAGTTGGACAGAGTGGGCGTAGACTAAAAGAATATTTATGCAAGAATTGTAGAAGATAACAGGTAAGATAACTTGCCTGTTATCTTCTACAATGTTTTCATGCTTCATGGAAATCCCTGTCTCAGATAAGGGACGAAAATTTAAATCAGAACGAAGTGGAAATGTGAGAATAAACTATTATTTAGATATTGGTCAAGTGTAGGTGAATAACTATTTTATTTTACCAACTAGTTTCGCCGGCTTATGCTGTCCGCTTCATCAGGGCACAATCAGGAAAGCAAAGAAAACGAAAATTACAAGCTAAACGTTAACTGGCAATTCTATTTCAATAACAAAATAGTGCGCGTGAAACAATGCGCGTGTCGCGATATATGATTTACTTTTCATGGTGTATTCCGGTAATTGGATTGTATTTTTTTATATAATAAGCTATGTAAAACACAATGAATTGATAAAAGATCCGACAAGTTTCGTAAGTCGTTTGACTTACATCTTCCGGGGAAAGAGGTAACTCAAAATTAAAACACAAAGAAAAGAGAAATTATTAGTAACAGTTCATACAAAACAGTTGTGGCCGTCTGACTATTCATAAAATTAAAAATCAGAGTGCAGATTCAAAGTAATGATGAGTTACTTGTTGAGATGCATTTTGTAGTTTGCACTGAAGTTCATTTCTTGTGTGTTTATTGTTCTAATTAAAGTCTTCCAAATGTCTGGTAGGATTAAACCTTGGTTCCTGTTGAGGTTATTTGTGGAACGGGCAACTGTAGCAGCTTCTTTGAAGATTCTGGAATGGTAGTTTTCTTCTGTATATGGCATGAGACTTTTATTCCATTCAGTAATGTGGTTGGTTGTAGAGAAGTGAGAAGAAAGGCCAGAAATATCTTGTGTGTTGTTTCTAACATAGCTGATGTGTTCCTTTTGTCTCACTTCGAAGCTTCTTGACGTCTGACCCAATGTAACTTAGACCCACAGGAACAAGGGATGTTATAAACTCCTGCATGTTTGTAGAAAGGATTGGAATCTTTTGGTGATCTTAGAAATTTCTGGATAGTTTCACCTGGATTGAAGGTCACTCTAATATTGGGTGGTTTTAGGAGGCGAGCTATTTTTTTGGAGATGGCACCAACATATGGAATAGTTATAATAGATATATATTGGGTGTCATCACATTGTCTTTGTGGTATATTAACAAGTCTTCTAGGGTAGCCATTTAGGAGTGGATCGTTTGATATTTTATTTAATTCTTCTTGTAGATCGTTATGGGCTGTGGCGAATTGTATAGTTCTTTTCTTTAGCATGTGAATGGTGCTGACTTTTTGGGAGATGTGGTTTGATGAGCTAAAGTTTAGATAACGTCCAGTATTTGTTGGTTTTCTATAAACTGATAAGTTGACACTGTTATTTTATTTTATTTTTTTTAATTATGATGTCTAGGAATGGTAGTTGTTTGTCCTTTTCTAGATCAAGTGTGAATTTGATAGTATGGTGTAACATATTGATTTTGTTTAGGTAATCTAATAGCTCTTCTTTTTGTGGTTCCAAATGATAAAGATGTCATCAACAAATCTGAACCATGCCTTAGGTTTTGGATTAATTTGAGATAAGATTTTACTTTCAAGATCTTCCATATATAAGTCAGCACAAGAGGGTGAGAGGGGGCTTCCCATTTCCAATCCGGTTAATTGTTTGTAAATTGTTTTCTTCCATACGAAATAGTTAGAAGAAACAATAAAGAGACGTCTTCTGGGAATAAATTGTCTAAGATGTTGATTACTTCAACCACTGGAATTTTGGTAAACAGGGAAGTGACATGAAGGCTGGCAAGTATATCGTTTTCAGAGATAGAGATGTTTTTTTTAATTTTTCTATGAAATGTGTAGAGTTTTTGATATAAGTATCTGAATTATGGATGTGTTGTTGTAGAATTTTAGCTAAATATTTTGACAGTAAATACGTTGGAGAGTTGATTCCATCCACTATTGGGCGTAGTGGGGAGCCATCCTTATGTACTTTTAGAACGCCGTATGGTCTAGGAGTTAGAGGATGCATAGATTTTAACTTTTTAATTAGATCTGCAGGCCAGTTTGTCATCTGACGTAATAATTTATTGGTATCGTTATGGTTTTTTAACGTAGGATCTGTGTTCAGTACATTATAGACAGATGTATCCAATAAAAGATTGTTGAGTTTGTCTTCATAATCTTTTGTGTTTATGATGACAATGCTGTTCCCTTTGTCCGCCTTAAGTATGATGATGTCTTTGTTATTCTTTAAGTTGAGTAGCGTTCTTTTTTCCATAGGCGTGACATTGGTGTGAGGAGATCTTGAAGGAGACGAGAGGATTATGCTGCTTTGCAATCTAAGGTCATTAGCTGTAAGTTGTGGTAGTAGTGGTATTGCCTTCTCTACATTGCAGATGAAATCTATTTTAGGTATTATAGTGGGTGTTAAGGCGAAATTGAAGCCTTTTTTGAGAATAGCGGTCTCGGGTTTAGTTAGTATGTGCATAGATTGGTTAACGATCACTTTGTTATCCGGAATAGAAGGTTTGACTCAATAAGATTATTATACAAATGATTAAATTTCTCGATTTGTGTTCGTTTGTTATTTCTGAAGGTTTTATCATAACTTGTATAAATCATATTATCTAGGACTTGCCAAATATCTTCATTCACATTATTAGAGATGTCTGTGAAGTACTCATAGCATTTTGAGTCTATTTGGCTTAAAGTAAGTCTTGTATGACGAATTCTTTCACGTTAAAAAGAAAAGAGATAGATAGATAGATAGATAGAGAGAGAGAGAGAGAGAGAGAGAGAGAGAGAGAGAGAGAGAGAGAGAGAGAGAGAGAGAGAGAGAGAGAGAGAGAGAGAGAGAGAGAGAGAGAGAGAGAGAGAGATGTTTTTTGATAAATGCGTTCTCCATCTCCCAAAAATTCAGCACCATTCACATGCTAAAGAAAAGAACTATACAGCCACAGTCCATAACGATCTACAAGAAGAATTAAATAAAATATCAAACGATCTACTCCTAAATGGCTACCCTAGAAGACTTGTTAATATACCACAAAGACAACGTGATGACACCCAATATATATCTATTACAACTATTCCATATGTTGGTACCATCTCCAAAAAAATAGCTCGCCTCCTAAAACCACCCAATATTAGAGTGACCTTCAATCCAGGTGAAACTATCCAGAAATTTCTAAGATCACCAAAAGATTCCAATCCTTTCTACAAACATGCAGGAGTTTATAACATCCCTTGTTCCTGTGGTTCTAAGTTACATTGGTCAGACGTCAAGAAGCTTCGAAGTGAGACAAAAGGAACACATCAGCTATGTTAGAAACAACAGACAAGATATTTCTGGCCTTTCTTCCCACTTCTCTACAACCAACCACATTATTGAATGGAATAAAAGTCTTATGCCATATATAGAAGAAAACTACCATTCCAGAATCTATCATATCATATCATATCATATCATATCATATCATATCATAGAAAGTAAATCACATATCGCGAAGCGCCTATTGTTTCACGCGCACTATTTTGTTATTGAAATAGAATTGCCAGTTAAAGTTTAGCTTGTAATTTTCGTTTTCTTTGCTTTCCTGATTGTGCCCTGATGAAGCCGACAGCATAAGCCGGCGAAACTAGTTGGTAATTAAAATAATTATTCACCTACACTTGACCAATATCTAAATAACAGTTTATTCTCATTAATCCTTGTGGTCAAGAATCAACAATTTTGAAGTGGAAATGTTTCAATACCCGTAGGAATTGCTTTAGTGATATGTGCAGGGAAAATTTTGCATCGGAAAACTGGAAACCTTAAGCCAACCAACGAAATATAGAATAGAACATCACAAAAATCATTTCACTTGGAATTCTTATAATGTCAAACTACATAAGGTTGACGTTTATTGTGAGAATATTGGTTAGCAAATGAAGAAATCAACTTTTGGTCTTGATCGGACTTGCCTAGAGCACAAAACGTATCCACAGCACTACTGATGAGGAAAAGATTGCAGTGCTTGGAGAGTTGTAAGTATTGCTTAGTATTCTTTTAAGCTGTAAAGAATTTACATAAAATGGTTGGTGATATTAAATGCTTTGACATTCTTTGAATTAGCAGTTAGTAAAGGAAACTAAGTGGAACTGTGAATGGTTTTTGAAAACCATGACTTTTCTGTTCAAGTCAGAAATCAGAAAATCATGGTTTTACTTTTAAGGAAGAAAATAAAAATAAATAAATAAAGTTAAAAATGAATGGTAGCATTTAAAAAAAAGGATTTAACGAATGAGGAAGAGAGAGTTTTAACCAAATAAAATAAAAACAAGACTGTTTGTTGGACGCTTATTTATTTATTTTGACTGGAGATTTCAGAGAATATATTCACAAATTCCACCTTAGAGACTAGAAGAATCGAAGATAGAGTGTGGTGATCGACGAAGCTGATAATTGAATTTTTCTTAGGAAGAGTAGATTTTGCAGATTAAAGATGAAAATGGATATTATCGAGATTGGAACAACATCCACTCTGTAAAGCAGATCTTTAAGGTTTTTGGTCTGCATTTTTAATACATCTATTTTGTATATTTTTACGGTCGTTTGCGGTAATTTGAAATTGGAGGAAAGTAGATAGAATTTGTAGTGATGAATATTTTGTTACGCTATATACATAAAGAGGGGTTTCTCCCATCTGGGCAAAATTCGTCGTAGTTTTCTATACATCCCACTACTCGGCTTTCTCCAGAACGCACCTGACCCATTATATTAGTTTCGATTCACTGTACTATTACAGTGTCATTTGCAGAATAATCGTTTTAAGCTCTGTCACCGTTAGGAATAGATGATGGGATGCTATGTGATGTCCGACGAAGAATTCATCCTGTAAGAAATGGATGAAAGTAAACCGGGACTTTATTCTGGATTTCAAACATGGAGTCTGTCCACTTCAGGCCTCTAATAAGAATGTAGTACCGTTACACCTGCCAATGAAATCCATCTTTCATCTCAGTGGTGCCTATACCGTAGAGCAGTTCTCTACAGCATAGGTACACACTTGGCAATGCAAATTTCTGTCGCCGCGCACCTATGTTTTTAATGTTGGACTCTCGTGTAATTAACTGTACATTTATAGTATTTTACAGTTTACACTACATTGACTATATTCAAATTCTATTATAATATATATTTTTATAGTAAGACATTACAAAAATGAAAAAAAATGAGAGAGATTTTAAATTTTATTATGCAAGTGCCTGTTTTCAGTGTGAAATATGAACTTGCTTGAAGGCACAGTGGTCCTTATTCGTCGAGGAATATTGGACAAACACACTCTTAATTCATGTTCCACTGACTGAAGTTCAGATCGGAATTTGGTCGTAATTCGTGTGCGGCTAGAAAAACCTGCCTGACTCGCTTAAGCAAGTAGCAAATGTCAACAGAAACAAATGTCAACAGAAATGAAATAACATGTCTAGAAATTTGAACAAAATTTGTTCAGTTTTTTTTTACTATCAAAATTTGAAGGCATACCTCTGGCTCTCTCTCTTTCTATGGCATATCTCTACATTGCCTTGGAGATCACTTTACCTCTGACAGTTTGGAAGCCACATCTCTACTCTGCCTAGTTTGATTCGGTTTTAAAAAGTTTACTCCAATGAAATGATTTAAGTCCAGTTGGCTGGAAGAGAATTTAGTTCCTGTAGACGAACCCGACTCCAGTGAAGTTCAGCATACATCCAGATTGTGGCAGCTTCATCATCAGTTTCAGAAACGTTTTATATTTCCAACGTTTACTCTAGTTTTGATACTCCAAGTTGTATTCTTTCTTAGTTACCTCAAGATGACATTTCTGCAGCCCTCCTTTTTTATGTCCAGATGATTTTAAATAAAAATGTTTTTCCCATCCAAAATAAAAGCAATACGGTTAGAGAAAACTGTATTGCTTATTTTCGAAACAAGAGATTAAGAATAATAAAAAAAGAAAGAATGTAAGTAACAGAAAGCGGTCGATGAAATGATACAATTAACACAGTAGTGAAAATTTATTATTATTTTTTAAATAATTAATCTACGCACGCTGGATTGGAAACCCATTAGTATATGAGCCAAGGATATATGCTGTTTGGTATATGCTATTTCAGAATTCCGGAAAGAGTGATGGAGGGTGATGAAAATCAATCATTTTTCACTTTTAGGCTTTCAAAAATAGAATGGGAAATGAACCTGCAATTCACTGGTGGCTAAACCGAGATGCTGTCATTCTGCCACAGAAGGATGAAGACCCGAAATATATTACTTTTTTTTTTTTTTTTTTGCATAGATACCAAGATTATAAAAATATTTCAAAATAAAAATACTTGTTATAAATTTATTATTCACAATAATAAATTTATAACAAGGCACTCTATCATATTACTATGATAGAGTGCCAAGGCAAGAAGTCTGGAGGTGTCTGAGGGAGAAGAAGGTGCCGGAGAAATATGTCAGGTTGGTGCGGGAAATGTACAGAAATGTGAAGACAAGTGTTCGGACCTGTTTGGGACAGACAGAAAGTTTTCAAGTAACAGTTGGCTTGCATCAAGGGTCAGCATTAAGTCCGTTTCTGTTTAATATTGTGATGGAGGTGGTAATAGAGGAGGTGAGAGAAGATGCGCCTTGGACAATGTTGTATGCAGATGACATCTTGTTGTGTGTAGATTCAAGAGAAGAAGCGGGAACTAAACTGGAAAGATGGAAAAAAGTACTGGAAGAGAGAGGTATGAGACTGAGCAGAAGTAAGACAGAGTATATGTGTTGCGCAGTGGGCGGCGGCCAGGAGACAGATCTGGAGCTGGAAGGAAATGTCATCAGGAAGGTGAGAGACTTTAGATACTCAGGTTCAACAGTGGAAGAAGATGGAGGAGCTGAGAAGGAAGTGGGATGCAGGATACAAGCGGGTTGGAGGAACTGGAGGGAGATGGCTGGAGTGTTATGTGATAGGAGGGTGCCGATCAATCTAAAAGGCAAAATTTATAGGACAGTAGTGAGGCCAGCTATGACATATGCTATAGAAACTGTGGCCCTGAGGAAAAATAATATCAGCAGGATGGAAGTAGCAGAGATGAGAATGCTTAGGTGGATGTGCGGTGTGACCAGAAAGGATCGTCTGAGAAATGACTATGTCAGGGGAACAGTGAAAGTTACCAACTTAGGAGCGAAAATACAGGAGGCAAGGTTGAGATGGTTTGGTCATGTGATGAGGAGGGAGGACGAATATGTGGGAAGAAGGGTCATGCAGATGGATGTGCAAGGAAGGCGGAAGCGTGGGCGGCCAAAGAAGAGATGGAGGGAGCTGGTAGAAGAGGACTTGAAGATGAAGAACTTGGATGTGGTGACAGCCCAAGACAGGAAGGTGTGGAAGAGACTCATTACAAACAGTGACTCCACTTAAGTGGGAGAAGCTGCAGAAGAAGAAGAAGAAGAAGAAGATTGTGAATGAATAGTTTTATTGATTAATGTAGCACGAGTGTCATATCATATACCCTTATTAAATCTGGAATGACAGATGCTATTCCAGTTAAGAAGCTGCTGTTTCAAATTTTGCATTTAAAAAGCTCATACTTTCGGTTGATTATCTGATATTAAGAGCTGCATGAAAATTTCAGAAAATCCTAAACATTATTATCAATAAAATATTTATTATGTTCTGTTTGAGGCTAATATTATCATTTGATTTGATCATCTAGACCAGTGGTTCCCAACCTTTTTCCACTTGCGCACCCCTTTTAAACGCATTTCTATAAATTCTACTCCTTGTTTTTAAAATAGTTGTTTTTAAATACTGACACTTTTGTTCAGTGCCTATCTTAATGTAAAATAGTTTACTTTACTTGTTTTCTCGCCATTACTGATTATTTTTCGTGTACCCCTGAACGACCCAGCACGTACCCCCCGGGGATACGCGTACCATCGGTTGGGAACTGATGATCTAGACCAGAGCTTCTTAAACTGTGGGTCGCTAAAAATTTAGCAACAGTAAAAGGTTTCTGAACTCGCAACGACCAAAACTTAATTCAGATGCGAGGCTATTGTTTGTAATTCTTTATGCAAATGGTAAAATTATATGCATACCAAAGAATTGTTTTAAAATTAATTTATTTATGATTTATTATCAGTAAATATTTGATTTGTATACCTATTTTATACACCTATATACCCGGAGTCGCGTAAAAATTTCTCGGGCGAAATGGGGTCGCGTAAAAATTTCTAGCGTGGAAAGGGGTCGCGAGTGGAAAAAGTTTAAGAAGCGCTGATCTAGACTGAAAGATTCCTTGGACCTGCTTTCTTCCTGAACCGACCTGAACTTTTTAACTCAGTGAAGCTAATCTCATTCTGGAACCAACACAATTTCTACATATCACCGACCACCTTAAAAATCTGCAATACATTCAGTTTTCCCACTGTTCCTAATTATTATAAATGCAGACATATTATTCAAGAAATATTTGATATATCCATCTCAGCCCTGTAAAAAAATACTTTTTTTTTTAAAGGATGATGAAAAATCCAAATAATTATAGAATTATCAGTGTGAAGAATATAACATTCTTGTTATAAGAAGGTAACAAGAATATTGTGTGGACGAAATTTTCTTTTTCTTTTCTTTATTTTCTTTTCTTTCATTATTTTATTTTATTTTTTCAAAACAAGCTCACAAAGGATAGGAAAATTTTTAGCTCACTCTCCAAGATATTTTTCATTCAAAATATCTTGTTGGTAGTTCAGCTTTTCTTATCGGAGAAAAAAAGAAGAAGAAGAAGATGATGATGAAAACTTTTACTTTCACAGGGTAGAAGTCGAAAAAAAAAAATCCAGATAGTTCAGTTGCTAGGAGGCTTGGTCTAAAGTGATTTTATTGTACTATGATATAATCAAAAATGATGCTGGGAAACAAGAAATTGCGGGACTGTGTGTCGGGTGCAGTGAGGACGGAAATAGAAGTTAATTGATGTTTTTTTTTTTTTTTTTCGAAGAATTGCAGGTTGTAGTTGTTTGGGAATACTTGATGAGGAAGGCTGTTCCAGAGGACAGACGGAATAAAGCAGGAAGAATAGAAGTAGTATACACTACTGTATACCACACACACACACACACACACATACACGTGGATGTCATTAATATATACATGTGTGTGGGGGGGGGGGGGCGTTGTCTCGTAGCATTGGACTGCGCTTCTCCAGTGGTGAGGAATAAAGACCTGGTGTCTAGGACAGGGGTAGGCAACCGGCGGCCCGCAGCTGCCTGCGGCCCAAACGTGGATTTTTGGCGCCCCATAAAAGGTTGACCATACTTAGATGGCATGTGGCCTGGAAAATTTTATCATCAAGAAAATACGTTATGGACATTTCAAGAGGACGTTATCTACTACTCAAGTGTTAGATGGTTAAGTAGAGGTACTGTACTAAAAAGATTTTTTAATTTACATGAAGAAATAGATATTTTCATGACGGAACTCGAAAATACTGTCCCACAACTATCGGATAAAAAATGGATTATGTCTCTGCATTTATGATAGACATTACAACTACCTTAATGAACTTAATTTGAACCTACAGGGCCAAGTTAATTACTAGCAGATGTGTTTTCTGACATAAAAGCTTTTGAAGGCAAACTATGTCTGTTGAAGAAACATCATGGAAGAAAATCTACATCATTATATATGTTGCAAATCTGCAATTACAGTTGGATGGCAAACACAAAAGGAAACTTTTGTTGGCATTATTGAAGATTTACAAACGGAATTTTCAATAAGATTTGTGGATTTTCATTAAAAAAGAAATCGAAATGCGATTATTTTTGAACCCTTTTAATGTCGACATTGATGACCTATCAAACCGACTACAGATGGAAGTTTTGGAATTGCAACACAATGAAACATTAAAGACGTATTTTCGTTAGAAAATATACCAAAAATGTATCGATGCTTACCGAAGGATTAATTAGTTTTGCAAAGAAGATGATAGTTGCATTTGGAAGCACATACATTTGCGAACAAGCATTTTCTGCCATGAGTTTTAGAAAAAATAATTTTCTTCTCGACTGACTGATGAACATTTGCATGCTTCGATTTGAATTTGCACCTCAGGTTAAAAAGTGGATCTAGATAATTTGGCTAAGGGAAAACAATCACAAAAGGCACGTTAAGCAGGGAGACAGACATATTATGATGCATGAACTATATTACTTTGTTTTTACGTGATAATAAATTTTCATTGAGTTTCATATTTATGCTTGTTTCATATCTCGTACTTTAAATATTTCTGCGTTTTTTTAAGATTGATATAATAAAAATTGATAACTTGAGTATTTTTTTCACTATTTTCTTTTAATTAAATGCTTGCGGCCCGATTATTAAAAATAAAATTGAATGTGGCCCGCGAGTCTGAAAAGGTTGCCGATCCCTGGTCTAGGATACTATCCAAGGATCGGGACTGGTGTATTAAATGGGTTGCACTGCTCTGCAGAGGCTAATGAAAATTCATAGAACATAATGCTGTTATATTTCGTTGAATAGTGTTTTTCAATTGTACTTTTGTAAAGTGTTAAAATAAAACTGGCATAATTTCTCAAAATTTTGGGCAAACTCTTCTAGATCATTTGTGAATCCTGTTTCTTGTTATGAACACGTGGTGACCAGGTGAGCATTATTCTCTGTTAAACACTTAGTATGTTGTCCCCATTTAAGGTATTTTCGTTTAGTTTCAGGTTTAAGGACAGCCCCTTCTCTCCCCGTTTATTTTATGAGAATAGACATCTTGCATTTCCAGTTGTTGGCTTAACGTTTCCAACATTATATCCAAAATCTATCTCTGTCTGATTCTACGCTCCTGCTAAATCTTGATTAAGAAGAACAATTATTCAACATCTTCGCTTCTATTTATGTTTGAAAGATTCCTACTATTTAAGCATAAAGGGAAAAAATATTATAAATAAATAAAGACTGCATTCCAGATCAAAAGTTTCAGGTCGATACAAACTAGCAGAAGTTTTAAACTCGTTAATTCAAACATTTATAACAGCAGAAGAAGTATGTTGCACCCAGTGCTACTAAAGCAGCACGCATACAATATTCCCATTCATTAATGAATATGAATTCCTGTGTACCCAAGTCTTTACATTAGCACTGAGCGGATGAAAATCGTTGGCGTTAAAAAAAAAAAAAAAAACTAGCTCCCCCCCCCCATCTCGTCATCGTCATTTTCAGTTTGCCCAACTTCTCCTTCAATGGGAACAAATTTTTATCCTCTGACTGAAGGAGTCCACATGACACCCGACAACGCTTCATCATTTGGCGTTGCGAAGTGACAGCGGTTATGTACGAACTGGGCGGTGGTTTATGTGGGTGTGTATTTATCTGTGTGCGTGAGGGTATGTTTTGAATGTGTCTATTAGTGTGATCGCACATAGGAAAATTCACGACGTATGATGAAGTGGACACATACGCACACAGCCGGACAGAAACACTAACG
Source organism: Typopeltis vanoorti (assembly GCF_054136105.1). Classification (NCBI taxonomy): domain Eukaryota; kingdom Metazoa; phylum Arthropoda; class Arachnida; order Uropygi; family Thelyphonidae; genus Typopeltis; species Typopeltis vanoorti. Next base: position 24,503,847 of record NC_143560.1, on the reverse strand, counting down.
TTTTTGAGCTGTCACAGGCTGACAGTTGACTACGCGGCATTTCTATTCTTACACTGTGGACAACTATTGTGGATGTTGCTGCATTGAATAGTGCAGTGATTATCCATTATACAGGATCCCACTTTATTCACTGTCAAGGAATAGAGTACAACAGAAAGGCTACAGAGTGTGATTCTATTTTAATATAACAGTTTTAAGATATATAACATATATGTGTAATATTTCTCGGAATTAATGATGGCAGCTGAGTTTTATCTGCAAATTGGGATCTTTATTGGAGTCCTTCATGGTTTAGTGCTGACTGACAGGTCAGTTCGTGAATTGTATGATCAAAATGACCATTTAGGCCATTTTGCCTCTCCTACACAAAGACCCGCTACTCTTAGTGGGTAAGTAAAATAAGTAAACTTTGTATTTGTCTCAAATATATATATATGTATGTCAACTATTAATTGAAAATTTTAAGAATAAACGTGCTACCTTATAGGATTATAGTTGTTCAAAATATTTAGCTTTTGAAAATAATTATAACATGCAGAATGAATAAAATAAATAAAAATTTGAGGTAAACTAGAGAATATAGGAAAAAGTTGTGTTGTTATTATATATATATATATATATATATATATATAATAACAACACAACTAGTTGCGTTGGTAAGCCAACTTCATCAGGTGTCAAATCACAAAGGTATATACAAAAAAGACCGACAGAAACATTACAAACATTTTGCCTCCTAAACTAAACTACAGTTTTTGATAGCTCTGTTGTTGTTAGTGTGTAATGTTTCTGTCGGTCTTTTTTTTTTTTTTTTTTTATCTTTGTGATTTGACACCTGATAAATTTGGCTTACCAACGAAAATAGTTGTGTCCTTATTAAACTTTTATTCTTAATTATCTCCGTGTTTTAAGTCATTAAAATTATTGAACATGTTCATAAACCTTGGGCGAGTAAACTTTTTCTGTGGCTAGATTTAAATTGTATTTCGCCTAAGGTATGGGTCTACTTTATATAAAAATTGTTATAGGTGAGGTTTTAAAAAAATCTAAATGTTATGATGAAAAAACAAAGTAATACATTCTTTAATCCTCGTTATGCATATACAGAAATATTCTTTCCTTTATTGTAAATTAAAAATAACAACTGTTTGTGTCTTTCGTTAATTATTCAAAATGAAGGATGAATTTATATAAATTCTCCATAAACAGTAATTTGACAGGAAAGACAAACATTAAATTTCACGATGCCCTCAGTCACATGATCCAGTCTTTGACTTGTCTTTGTTTAATACAGTTTTAATAATCGTATTTTTTAAATAACAGTATTAAAAAGCATTTTCGTTATGTAAAATTATCAAGCATTTAATTACATTAAAGTGGTTCATGTTGTGAGCTGTGAAAATAAGCTTAAGACCATAATACACTATTACAATTGCTCACCTACTTCAATTGTTGGAAGAATAAGATGTATAGATGGACTACAGTATTTAATTAGATTGTGCCATTTTCATTTATGTTTATAATTACTAGTTTACTTTGTTAATGAAATTATATACTGTGAGAAAAGTACATTTATTATTATTATTATTATTATTTAAATAATAGATTGTCATGCGTACTTTATATGCGTTCAAGGTTAAGATTGAACCAAATAATTGCATTGATTTGTTTAAAAAAACTTCTTTATTGGAAATGATTATCGTAATTTAATTTAAGTGCATTCATGATATGAAAAACGTCCGTGTTTTCTGGCGCACTTCAAGCGTGCGAGATTTACTGTTTTCAAGTAAAGCGCCTTAACTATTTCACGTAATGTCGGCCGATATTTCTTGCTTCATGACTGAAACGAAAACAGGAAGTGTGATGCATAATGGAGCATGCGTGGAGTAAAAAAGATCACTGTAATACTTGGTTGAGAGAAATGAGGGATTTTTGGAACTCCATAGCGGATATTTATGAAATTTTATGCTTGACATTTATCGCTTGTTATGTTACGGCAATCTCGACACAGAACAGCTGTTGTGGAAAGAAGATGCAGCAGGTTGAATTTTTAAGGACTGTTCTTTTTTTCGTAGTCTTTCATATAGTAAAAAAAAATAAAGTTTTGAACGTTAAAGGAGATAGAAGGACGGAAGAAAGTGAAGATGGTTGGTTTACGTTATGACTGTTAGATGAAAGGGAACGCTGTAATGTTCGAATTAAGGATTTCGGATAACTTGTCAGTGAATGCGATGATGTTTTAAAATGAAAAAAAAAAAATGTAAATTATGAAAAAAATATTTTGAATGCACTTAGAAAACGGGTGAAAATTCACTCGCTACATGTCTCTGATTACTCGCCTGTGGCGAGTGGGCGAATGGACTTCAGGAGCCCTGTTTTCCTTGATACATACTTTTTACATTCCATGTTCCTATTTTATGTAAATCAGTAAAGCGGAGGCGTCTTCTTCTGAGATTAACTCTATCAGAAGTTGAACTTCCAGAAGGCCTCGATGCAGCTTCATCATTCTTGTTAACTTCATTGGAAGTTCCTCTCTGCTTTTCTCCAGTAGCCATTTCAGTGCCTTCCGCCATGGATGTCTCATCTTCCAGCACTATGTTACGATCACTTAAGCGTCTGTTCATAAGATTTTCTTGGCAAAATATATACAGAAGTGATTTGCCATTGCCTTCTTCTGTGTTTCTTTAGCCTACAAGGTAAGGCAAAAATACCTGGGAGAGAAAATAGACTTAAACTACAAGAGACGAAGAAAAGTAAAATAGGAAAGATTGGGGGCAAGAAGGAAAAACAGAAAGAAGAGTAAGGACCAGTCTACAGATAATATAACAGATAAGGCATGGTACAGCATCAGGTACCTCAGGTTCGCCACTTCGCACTCACTAAAGTGAGTCCTTGAGACACGTGATGAACTAAGGGATAAAATTACAAGATTTGTCCCAACCTTGTTCTCCAAGATGACAGAGAACCTTCGCATGCGCTACGAAACCTTTCTTGAAAGACAAGGTACCCACTTTGAGCACGTAATATACCCTCGTTAATGCTTTATTTGACCCAAGATTCCACCGATAGTTGTGGATATACATATCATCACGTGTAAACATATATTTCTTTGTTAATAAACCCGTTTAATCGTCGTAGTTATTCAGTATTTATTTATTTTTGTCCCATACTGTAGAATTACGTTTGTAAAAATTTGGCTCTCCGTAAATCGTTTATTCTTCTTGTCCATGAAAGAAAGAATTATAGTGTGTGTTCATAACTGTGCATTAAGCATATATATGTAAAACATTTCGCTTCAGGATATACGCATATATTCTTCACACATATATAATTTTTATCCTATTTTCCAATCAGTATTACTGTCTCTATAGTTGATGGTGAAAGTTTTTATTTATTATTATTTTATTTTATTTTATTTTATTGGAAACTTATTCATATTTCTTTCTTTGCTAAATTTCCGACTTAACCACAACCACTAACTCTTCGTAATAACAATATAACTTCATTATGGTGTTATTTATTACCCTAATGCATTTCCTCCAATAGTCAATCCATGTAGACTGCGCATTTCTATTTTCTTTTTTTTTTTTTGTAAATTGAAAACCTACATTCGTATATTACGTCAGTAATAGAAGACCATAACTAGTAATGTATTAGGTTTAAGTCATACATCATTTACTTAACCGTGTCGGAAATAGCAATGGCATCTGTTAGTGTGAACAGAACGACTGTGCATGTTGCATCAGGGTGAGGTGCTGCTCAAGTTATAGAAACAAGGAGTCGTATTTCGCATGTGTTCTTTTCTTTCTCCGATACTATTCCTCCCCACCGCCCCTTTTTACTTCCTGTGAAAATGTAATTGCGACTTGCTGATGACAAGGGTAACCTTGTCGCTACTGAACTTATAAATCATAAGTCACATGAAAGGAGACAGAATAACATCTGTGTGGCCTCTTCAGGTTATGTAGTCTAATTATCTTCCTTCACATAAGCCCTCTTTAATCGCTGTAGGTCACTAGAATTGGACTTGTTTCTTACATTTTCTCAGAAGTAGTCGTTTATTTATGTTTTTTTTTTTTTTTTTTTTTTTTTTTGACTATGACAAGGTTTATTATCATACAGAGTACAATGAAACATATTATATTTTCTGTACAGTACACAGATTCAATACAAAATGCAGACTACGTTAATTTTTATAAATATGAATATACATTTTTAACTAGCTATATATTTATCCATAATAATAATGTTTTTATTACATTATATTTTCATGTTACATAGTAATATTACCACACTATATTTTAGTATGTTATGATACATCGTAATATTATTATGCTATTACATAGTAATATTATGGAGATTAGTTGATAATACAATTACGTATACTGTATATCCATACACATTTACATTGCATTTACCTATATATTTCACATACGTATACATATAGACAGTACCTTACCAGTATATTTAATGTTTATTCACATCTTTCGAAGCCACTGTTTGTTTATATAAAGACGTTGTAGTTGTCATTCGAGTACTAATAGTTTTTTTGTATGTGGTTACTTTAATATCAGGCATTGTTATTGCCAAGTGTTGAGTATAAGGACAATAAAGCTCTCTTTAGGGCAACATGTGAAGTTAGGTTCTTTATGTTGTACGGAAGCTTATTTAATAATTCTGATATATAGAATTGACGGGTTGCTTTTCCATATGCATTATTATAATTACTTGTAATGTATGTTATATGCTGAGGTCTGATTTGATATGGAATTGTTGCTGTTTTTCGATATTTTATGGAAAAGTAGTATTTTAGCATGATAGTGTAATATCTAAGATTTTTTATAGTTAGCGGTCGACTGTTGGTATGTGTTGATGGATGGAAAAGAGGAGTACTATATAGGCGCTCCTGAGCTGTTGTTGCCATTAGCTTGTTTTGTAATAAGTTTAATTTATTCATTAAGTCTTGCGATGCAGAACCATAGCAAGATATTCCATATCTCAGTATAGACTCACCTAGGAATATGTACATGGTTTTTCTAGTATTTGAAGGTAATGTGCCTTATAAGTAGTGCATTTTATACAATAATACGCGCAGTTTTTGTGTATATGGTTAATATGTGTGTTCCATCGCATATTGTAAACAAAGTGCAGGCGTAAGTATTTGATGTTTGTAACTTCCTGGAATTGTAGGGCAAGGACAAGTTTTAGTTTTCTTGGACAATGTGGGATATGACATTTCAGTGTTGTGTAAGAGATATACAGGCATTCCCTGGGTTACGGACGAGATACGTTCCTGAGAACGTCTTTAGGTTGGATTTGTATGTAACTCGAATCCCGGACGAACAGCGCATAATAACAATAACAACAACAACAAAAAAAAAAAAAAAAAAAAACAATAATATTATAATGGCTCATATGTGGCAATAATACAGTCTAATACCGTAATAATTTTTTAATTAATTTTTTTTTGATTTCTGAAATATTACACAATTACAATAATCATCTTTAGTGACATTCCAACTTGTAATTTTTACAATCCAGCACTAAGTGCTGCATATGTGATTCATTTTCTACATTGCATTTCAATTAAAATTTGATAATAATACTTTTTTGCATCTATATTTACAAAACGTGTTCTTCTAATATTAACAATGAAGATTACACGGAATTTTTGAATAATGGTTAATAATAATAATAATAATATGATAATGTCTCAGATAAATTACATATATATGATTATTGCAGATGTTATTACAGACATGACTGATAGATAGATTGAATTATACCTGTACGCGAGTTTTGGGAGAGACTGGCATGATGGTTGTTGTTGCGAAGAATGTTTTTGATTTCAGTGGTGATTAGTGAATTTTAGATTTAGTGAATCTTCTTTGATAGCGGATACAAGGTAAGACTTTGACTTTTGATGCAATTTTTCCGACCCTTCCCCGTTCTCTTCGCCATTATATATATATTTCTTAGGTAAGCATATTTGAATACTTTTAAACATGAACAGTTTAAGTCCCGACGACTTTGTCCAGTCTCTGGATAAGAAGCTGGCGCTCGACCTCCTCAAAAAACTGTTGAAGAAATTTGAGGTAGAGTGGCCAGGATTTCTAAACCTATATTCAGCGACAGATGACTCCACAGAAGGGGACAACTCTACACCAGGGGAAGAAGGGAAGATGAACCTGATAATCTCTGCTCCCACACCAAAAGACCATACAGAAACCCATGCTCGAAAAAAGCGTAAAACAGCGGAGACTCAGGTAAACGAGGGGATGGAAGAAGATGCCCCCAACACTGACCTCCCCACACCCAACAGTGAAAAAGTCCCGCCAATTGTACTACGGGAAAAAGAACGATGGACGGCCCTCAGGCCTATTATGCAAAACCACCAAATTGCCTATTCATGGGCAAAAAACGTAGACGACGGAGTTAAAATCCAGCCTGCCATAGTAGGCGACTACAGACACCTGACAAAAACCATGGATGAGTTAGATATTAAATATCATACTTACTCACTGAAGTCAGAGAAAAACCTAAAAGTTGTACTCGGGGGAGTAACAGAAAACATCTGCACAGATGAAATAACTGAAGACCTCCGCCTCCACGATCTCCCACCTGTCAAGGTCAGCAGAATGTTACGGGCCGACAAGAGTCAAATGCCCCTAGTACTCGTAGAGATACCTAACACACACAAGAACATATACAACATAACAACGAGCTGTGGTCTGAAAATCACAACTGAACCATTAAGGAAAAGAGCCTTATCGGGCCAGTGCCACAGATGTCAGAAGTACGGACACGCACAAAATCTCTGCAGAGTAGAATACAAATGGCTCAAATGTGGGGAAAAAAGAACCCCACAGCAACCTGCTGAAAACCCAGGACCCTACCAGCTAAATGCGCGAACTGCGGGGGCCCCTACCCGGCAAACTACAGAGGCTGCAGTCACTACCCTGAGAACAAAACAGACAACAAAAGGAAACAGATCTCTCAACCCTGCCCACAGGCACCAGAGTTGACGGTTCCCCAGTTGCCTGACACTCAACAAAAGACAACAAAACGCCAGTTCTCACAAATGGAAAATACCAACAGTCTGGAAAGCCACCGTCGAAATAGCCTGTCCATCCAAAGATATCCAGCAGGACCAAATTCTTCCAAACATGACAAGAGTCATCACAGCCTCATTGGCAAACATGCTTTAAGACTTCAGTCAATCAAACCCCTTCACCAAACTCCACAAAAAGATTTCTAAAAGAAACTCAAACCATCTTATCAATGCTTGTTAATGAACAAAACTAGATTACTCCCAGACTCACCACAGATCTCCGCTTGGAATGCCAATGGCCTAGAAAACAAGACACTAGAGCTTCAAGAATTCTCTCACAGATACAACCCTGACATCATCCTAATTAATGAAACTCATCTAAGACTTGCAGCAATCCAAAACTGAGAGGTTACACACTGTATAGAAATGACCGACTGGACTACAGAGGTGGTGGCACAGCCATATTTATCAGGTACAATGGAATACTCAAACCCCCAACCTCCAACCTAGAACTCACTGGTGTCGAAGTTCACACAAACTCAACTGGAAGACTTAAAATCTACGCCGCCTACAACTCCCTCGCTAAGACCCTACTATTTTCTGACTTGGATGCTGTACTGGGCATAAATGAATCCATCATCTTCGCTGGGGACTTAAACTCCAAACATCCCTCCTGGAACAGCAAAACCACAAATAAAAATGGCCGTATCCTCTTCAGCTACACAGGATTAAACAACGCTGTCGTAACAGGACCCACCGAACCCACCCACCACAGCCCAACTGGCACAGCCGACATCCTAGACATCGCCATCCTACACAACATCAAATACTAGTACAGCATTCAAGCACTGAACGAATTATCATCATCAGACCACAACCCAATCCTACTTCACTTAGGGAACAAAGACCAGTCACCTTCCCCAAAACCTCCATTGTCTGGGAGAAACTTAGGAAATTGCTACCAGAACACATTGGTCCGGTTCCCCATATAAAAGCCAAGGAAGAAATAGACACGCCAAGAAAGAACATCACCAATCAAATCAATAAAGCCATAACAGCAGCCACAGTATCCACGATTACCCACAAACAAAACCGTCTCCCGGAAGAAATTATGGACTTAATAAGGGAAAAAAAAAACACAAAGAAAAAGATAACACAACACACGTGCTCCCCAGGACAAAACAGCCTTCAACAGATTAAACAAATCTGTTCGAGAAGCTCTCCAGAACCACAGGAATCAACGATGGGACAACAAGCCCACCTCCATCTCCACAGCAGATCATTCCATATGGAAATTCCTAAACAACCTCAGGAACAAGCGCAAATCCCTCCCCCTCTCCAAGCAGACACAGATGCTGACAAAGCTGAAGCCATAGCAAGAAACTTAGAGAAATAATGCAGTCCTGCATATGAGAACCTAAACATCATCCATATATACAAGATCCATCGTGAAGTCAGGTTCACAGTAAATCGTCCCGATGACAATCCAAGCCCTATAATGCCTACCTCACCTACCGAAATAATCGGCATGACCAACCATCTCAAGATCAAAAAATCCCCAGGTCCTGACGGCATCACAAACAAAGTCATCAAGACACTACCACACAAAGCCATAGCACATCTGGCAAACATCATAAACTCCATCCTCAAAAACACAAAGAAAAAGATAACACAACACACGTGCTCCCCAGGACAAAACAGCCTTCAACAGATTAAACAAATCTGTTCGAGAAGCTCTCCAGAACCACAGGAATCAACGATGGGACAACAAGCCCACCTCCATCTCCACAGCAGATCATTCCATATGGAAATTCCTAAACAACCTCAGGAACAAGCGCAAATCCCTCCCCCTCTCCAAGCAGACACAGATGCTGACAAAGCTGAAGCCATAGCAAGAAACTTAGAGAAATAATGCAGTCCTGCATATGAGAACCTAAACATCATCCATATATACAAGATCCATCGTGAAGTCAGGTTCACAGTAAATCGTCCCGATGACAATCCAAGCCCTATAATGCCTACCTCACCTACCGAAATAATCGGCATGACCAACCATCTCAAGATCAAAAAATCCCCAGGTCCTGACGGCATCACAAACAAAGTCATCAAGACACTACCACACAAAGCCATAGCACATCTGGCAAACATCATAAACTCCATCCTCAAAAACACAAAGAAAAAGATAACACAACACACGTGCTCCCCAGGACAAAACAGCCTTCAACAGATTAAACAAATCTGTTCGAGAAGCTCTCCAGAACCACAGGAATCAACGATGGGACAACAAGCCCACCTCCATCTCCACAGCAGATCATTCCATATGGAAATTCCTAAACAACCTCAGGAACAAGCGCAAATCCCTCCCCCTCTCCAAGCAGACACAGATGCTGACAAAACTGAAGCCATAGCAAGAAACTTAGAGAAATAATGCAGTCCTGCATATGAGAACCTAAACATCATCCATATATACAAGATCCATCGTGAAGTCAGGTTCACAGTAAATCGTCCCGATGACAATCCAAGCCCTATAATGCCTACCTCACCTACCGAAATAATCGGCATGACCAACCATCTCAAGATCAAAAAATCCCCAGGTCCTGACGGCATCACAAACAAAGTCATCAAGACACTACCACACAAAGCCATAGCACATCTGGCAAACATCATAAACTCCATCCTCAAAAACACAAAGAAAAAGATAACACAACACACGTGCTCCCCAGGACAAAACAGCCTTCAACAGATTAAACAAATCTGTTCGAGAAGCTCTCCAGAACCACAGGAATCAACGATGGGACAACAAGCCCACCTCCATCTCCACAGCAGATCATTCCATATGGAAATTCCTAAACAACCTCAGGAACAAGCGCAAATCCCTCCCCCTCTCCAAGCAGACACAGATGCTGACAAAGCTGAAGCCATAGCAAGAAACTTAGAGAAATAATGCAGTCCTGCATATGAGAACCTAAACATCATCCATATATACAAGATCCATCGTGAAGTCAGGTTCACAGTAAATCGTCCCGATGACAATCCAAGCCCTATAATGCCTACCTCACCTACCGAAATAATCGGCATGACCAACCATCTCAAGATCAAAAAATCCCCAGGTCCTGACGGCATCACAAACAAAGTCATCAAGACACTACCACACAAAGCCATAGCACATCTGGCAAACATCATAAACTCCATCCTCAAATGACAGCACTTCCCCCAGTCATGGAAAATAGCTGACATCATCCCAATTCTCAAACCAAGCAAAGACCCACACCTACCTAAAAATTACCATCCCATCAGCCTGCTATCCAACTTAGGGAAAATAGCAGAGAAAATCATCCTCATCAGACTCTAAGATCATGTCAACCAACTAAATATCATTCCATAAGAAAAATTTGGCTTCCGTCAAAATCACAGCACCACCCAACAGATCCATAGACTGGTAGAATACATCACCACAAAATTTAATTGCAATCAGCACACTGGAGCCGTCTTCCTAGACATCTCAAAGGCCTTCGATAACATCTGGCACCAAGGCCTCCTCTACAAACTTATCATCGCAAACCTTCCACTAAACATAATACACCTGATTAAATCATACCTATCAAACAGGAGGATGCAAGTCAAAATCAATGAAACAGTCTCAACGCAACGGAAAATCCTCGCTGGAGTTCCTCAAGGATCACTGCTAGCCCCGATCCTGTTCAACATCTGTATGACAGACATCCCTCAAAATCCTCTCACATCCACCATCGCCCTTTATGCAGATGACACGGCTATACTAGCCAGATATACGCCAACCACATCTCGTAACCAAAATACTACAAGACACCATCCTGAATCTAGAAAAATGGTTTACAGACTGACGACTACAATTAAACCCCCAGAAAAGCACAACGATACTCTTCACAAGAAGACGAGCATCCCCCAAAGGAGACATCACCCTGTTCAACTCTAAAATTCCCTAGAAAACAAGCAAAATACCTCGGAATCGCTCTTGGATTTGCAACCAAGTTTTACTGTAACGAGATAGGCTGTGCTGTATAGGAGCTGATTTGTTTCCTTTATACTGTTGGTTGTGATGGTTTTAATCATAGCATTTCCATCTAAGAGGAGCTGTTTTAGCTTAGATTTATGTAAAGCTTTTAATGGTGGTAGGCATATACGGTCATTTATGGAGTTCATATGTTCCAATATCCCCAACTTCTTTTTACACTGCACCTCTGTCAAAACATTCTAAAATATATCGTCAGCTTGATGCTTGCTGAGGTGAATTCCAAAGTTTGTTATAGCTACCTCCTGATGATTTGCTGGAGTTGGTTTATTATGTAACTCTTGCAACTCAAGTTCAGTAAATATTTTGTTATGGAAAATGAAATTCTTTTGATTCCTAAGTCTCAGTTCTGTTATTGCAGATTGTGGCAAGTTTTGTTTCCAAATTAAATGCATACGCTTTCTAAAACCTCGTTTTTCTGGTGTTGATCTGTAAAAACATTTCATGATTTCGGCCTGTGTAGCTCAGTGGAAGTGGCGCTCGGCCGCTTGAAGTTAGACCTAGGTTCTAGTCTAGTTGCTGACTGGAGGAACTTTTGCTAAGCCTATCTTCGACCGGTTCCCGAGTTAGTCGATCTCTGGCACAGGCAAGCGGGTTTTTCGTCCTGTAAACTCAAGAAACTCGACCGTAGTACCCACATTATTTCAGACAGTGACATATCGTGTTAGGGTTAGGTACCAAGAGATGGCAGCACTTGTTTGCCAGCCTCTTCATCGGCAGTTGCTATAATTAGTGATAGACATGGGCCAGCTATCTCTGATTGGCTACCGGTGGAGATTGAACTGCCCACTCAGTCTCCAAAAGCTAGATAGGGTATAAAGGCCTCGCCTACTCCTATTAGTTGATTTTTTTTTCTGTTTTCTTCAATTTTCGAAAATCTAGAGGAACAAAAGACCAGATCCTTATTAATAAAATGATTCTCAGACATTCAAAAAGACGATAAACTAACTTAAACATGGCATGGATAGACTATAAGAAAGCATTCGATTCCCTCCCACACTCCTAGATCCTAAAATCATTACAAATATTTGGAATTAGCAAAAACATACGTTCGTTTCTATGAAATCATGGAAAACAACTCAATAATGAACGATTCAGAGATATTAAACATTAAACGTGGAATTTTCCAAGGTGATTCCTTGTCATCATTGCTCTTCAACATTTCTTTGATACCTTTGTCTATGATTCTGAAGAAAACAAAACTTGGATATGAAATTCCTAAATGTAATATTAAAATTTCCCATCTGTTGTATATGGATGACTTGAAGCTATATGGAAAATCGGCCCAGCAAATAGACTCTTTGTTGAACATAGTTCGTATTTTCAGTCAGGACATCAAAATGGAATTTGGTTTAGATAAATGGGCAATTTCATCGATTAAACGAGGAAGAATTAATGACACTCTAGTAATTTTAATTTTGATCAACAGAAATATATAAAAGCAATTTCAGTTGATGAACACTATAAATACCTAGGAATATTAGAAGTCAGTGATATTCTCCATTCGAAAGTTAGCAGCAGAATTCACCACAAGAGTTAGAAATATTCTGAAAACAAAACTAAATGAATTAAACACAATTAGAGCAATGAATTCTTGGGCTATACCAGTGATCCGATACACAGCTGGCATAATAGATTGGACAAAAGAAGACCTGGACAAATTGGACCTCAAAACTAGAAAACTAATGACTATGCATCATGCATTACATCCGCGAAGTGATGTTGACCGGTTGTACCAACCAAGGAGAATAGGTGGACGGGGTCTTCTGTGGAAGAAGAAGAAATTAGCTTAAAAAGTTACATCGACAATAGCTCTGAGCAAATGCTTCAAGCAATTACACAAGCGGGCCTTCTAAAAGCAACAGGAAACAAATCCGATTATAAAAAGGAACAGCAAAATAACCGATATGTGCGCTGCAAAAATAAACCCTTGCATGGCTAATTTCTTCGAGATACTGAGGACAAAACTGGAGTGAACAGGACGTGGCAATGGCTACGGATCAGAAAGATGAGACTGTAGAACATCTAATCAGTTCCTGCAGCAGGATAGCTCAAACTGACTATAAATACCGCCATGATCAAGTGGCCAAAATAATTCATTAGCATGTATGCAAAAAATATGGCTTTTCTACTTCTGATAACTGGTGGCAGCATAAAATAGAGACAGTATTGGATAACGAAACAGCAAAAATTCTCTGGGACTTTAGAATGCAAACTGATCAGCATTTGGAGCTCAGTAGACCTGACATCATTTATCGAACATCGACAGGTTTGGATTATCGATATCGCAGTACCCAGTGATAACAACATTAACAACAAAAAACTGGAAAAAATTACTAAATATCGAGATCTGGCAATCGAAGTTGGCCGACTGTGGCTTAAACACACCAAAATCATCCCAATAGTTAGCGGTGCACTGTTTCAATTTCAAAGAAGCTATCCAACTATTTACAGCAATTAAACATCAACGAAGTGACCCCGTATGATCTACAAAAAACAGAATTACTTGGAATAGTCCATATTTTACGACGCTACCTGACAGACTATTCCTAGATTCTTGGGTAGAATCTGAATTGTTCTGTATCACCAATCAAATTGTTGTTTAAATGATATCTTGTTTTGACTATGTATCAATTATATGAATAAAATAATAATAATAATACCCCTGTACTGTAATAATAAGTTACTGAAACTATTGTGCTCTTTCTTTTAATTCAAACAAACAGAACATAAAAACAAACTCATACAAAAATTTTAGATAGGAGAAATTTCAAAAAAGAATATTAAGAATATTAAAGATTAAAACTTATCTAATGTATCAATGTCTTGCTTACTGGAACGGACATTTTTGAGGCAAGAATAGGCTAACATTAATCGGAAGATGGTGCTGGAGAGGATGGAGTGGACGCTGGAGAATCAGGATTTGAATCAGGATCAGATTCCGGTGCTAGAGAGGATTTATCTGGTGCTGGAGAATCAGGATTTGAGTATTGCTGGAGGAGGGGAATTTACCACTGAAATCGGTTTCTTGAAAAAGGTATCTAGGGTTGTTCGCACAGCCTTTTTATTTTTTTCATCATAAATGGCCTTGTAGCAGCTGATGTTCTCACTAACTGTGCGGTAAACCTTTGTGAACCGCTCAATGTTAGGATCTTGCTCCTCAAGTTTAGCAAATTCTGCTTCATTGAGACGAAAGGTTTCAGCTAATTCTTTTGTCGTAAACTTTCTTGGCTCTAGATATTCTGATTCTTCGTATTTCTGTGTTTCTATTAGCTGCTTCTCCATGAGGTCTTCATTGGTTAATTTTTGTGAATGGGACTCTAGTAAGTCAATGATATCATTTTCATTTCCATATAATTATGTCCAATTGCAGTGCATTACCACTATCCACCACTTGTTTGCATGCGCGGAGGAAACTAGTTCCTGAATTATTAATTTAATTATTAATTATCCTTATGGGGAGCCTTGGGAGCCCGTTCATAAGTACGGAACGGCGTAAGTCGGGTTGTCCTTAACTCGGGGACCGTCTGTATAGATATCCGAGGGTTTCTAAATATGATGAGTTGAAATTTATTGATGTTTATTACAATAGATTACGCATGAGCCAATCAGTGATTATGTTTTGAGTCTGATTGTAAATGTTGTAAGCCTGTTGATGGAGCTTTGTCTATGGATAAGAGTAGTGTGTCATCTGCGTACTTTGTTCCTAGATGTGACTGTATAGTGTAGGTTGTATAGATCGTTTACAAATACGGTATACTGAAAAGGCATGGTGGTAGAATTAATCTCAGTTCAGTAAAAAAGTTCTGTAGGTACGATTTATTTTTGTAATGTTGATTCTGTTTTTCAGAAAGTCTTCGAACCAGTTGTGGAGATTTCCTCTTATGCCTACTGCTTTTTTTTTTTTTTTAAATGTGTGCTATGTGGTGTCGAAAGCCTTAGAAAAGTCAAGAGCTAGTGCTAATGCAAAGTGGCTTTTTGTCCAGAGATGAGTAGATTATGTCACAGAAATCATCCAATAAGATGTTGGTTCCTTTATTTTTACGAAATCCGTATTGAATGTTGGATATTATATTCAATTTCTCTAGATATGTAGATATATTTTCGTTAACTATTCTTTCAACTGTCTTTTCTATTACTGACAGCGAGGATAGAGGTTTCTAATTGTTAATTTCAATGGGTTTTCCTTTTTAATATAATGGAGTTATCACTGTTGTTTTTATATCTGGTGGTATTTTACACTTTCGAAAATTGGGTTTATTAATTAACTTAATTTATTTATTAATAGCCAGTATAACTGGCCATAAGGTGGAGATGCGCGTTTTGATATCCCTTGGTCGTATCTGATCACTAATCAAATCCAGGGAATGTTTTAAAGTTAATTTTTGAGATAATCGTATCCAAGTCTTTTTGTGTTATCTGGGAGAACCAAAGAGTCTTATTTTGTGTCTGGATAGTGTTGGTGTTTGGTTTTCCAAGTTCAGGTATAGTTTGCTTTAATTTTGTGATTTGTTCCTTGAAAGTATCATTAAATTTGTCCGCTAGCTGCTCACTTAAACTGTGTTTGCAAAGTTCTGGATAATGCCGAGTGGTTAACGTATCCGCTCTCCAGACAAAAGGCTGCGGGTTCGAATCCCGCCATGGGCATGGATGTTTGCGATTGCTTGTGAAAAATACTGGTGGTGGACAGTAGATGGCGTTGGTGTAGATGATGATGTTGTAGTTGTATTGAGTGGTGAAGACAGACAGTTGTAGTCCCTTTGGACTGCCTACAGATAGTCATTGATGCAGGAGAAGGTGGTATTTTATTGAGTGTTTCATTCATTGTCATCCATGTTCCTTTAATTTTTCCTTCATTTAATATAATTTTATTGGGGTTATAATTACGTTTAATTTGGCGTATTTCTGATCACAGTTTGTTTCTGTATTCCGTATATTCGCTTTTTAAGCTCTAATTATAAGGATTTATTTTGAATTGATGGCATTAACGGTGTTTATTGTGTATTTTAAGTAATATATCGTCGTTTAGCCATGGAGGTGAATCCTTGCTGGTTCTAATCATTAATTTCCGGGTAGCTTTCTCGTATATACGACGACGCATCGATGTGACGAAAGAGTCATACAGTTCTTCCGGATTATCGGATTGCATTATCTGATGCCATGAGCTTTTCCTGATTTCTTCGTCAAGGATGCAGTCGTCTATTATTTTTTTAAAAAATGGTTTGACATGAGTAAAGAAGAGTAAATAATAATAATAATAATAATAATAATAATAATAATGGAATAATTTTATATAAAAATTCATCATTCTTTCTGCATTTTGTTATTTGTGTGTTAATTTATTTATTAATAGCCAGTATAACCGGCCGTAAGGTGGAGATGTGCGTTTTGATATCCCTTGGTCGTATCTGATCACTAATCAAATCCAGGGAATGTTTTAAAGTTAATTTATATATATATAAATGATAATAAATAAATAAATATATAAAAAATAACCAATATATATATATATATATATATATATATATATATATATATATATATATATATATATATATATATATATATATATATATATATATATATATATATATATATATATATATATATACTGTATATATATATATTGGTTATTTTACTCCTAATCCCAGGTAAGCAAACAGTTAAATTTGCGCCTGAACATAGTTCAAGTCTAAATGTGGTGCAACACCAGGGCAACTGCCGGTTTGTCTGCTTGCGAGATGAAAAACCGGCCTCGAGAACTCAACGCTTCTACAGACGTAGGCTACACTGTGAGGCATAGGGTTAACCATCTTATCCTTGTGTACGGTTGCACAGTTAAATGAATAGAAAACTCTCGACACACACACACACACACACACACACACACACACACACACACTGTTCATATACTTACGAATTGTGGTGCAACTTTCAGACAGCGATCAAAATCATTCAGTTAGCCTGGTGTAACAAAATAGCAAGTTACGAAAGGAAACTGTGAGCAAGAGGGTGAGGAGTGGCTTCTTTGTGGAGGGTGGTTGAACCGTGGAATGCAATGCTTGATAGAGTGGTGAGAGCGAGAATGGTCAATGAGTTTAAAGAGTGGTGATAGACTTTGTGTTTCCTATGAGTATAGATGAAGTCCTTTGGTCGGAAATACTTGGGTTCGATTCCCGTCCATGACGTGAGGAACCTTTATTTGGTCTATTTCGACTAAAGGTGAGTTAGCCGGTCTAATACGGTGGTAGAGGGTTTTTTCATCTAGAAACTCGGTTTTTCGTCTCTCAGGCAAACCGGCCCGTGAACACACATGGATTTACAGTCATAAATACATACTTAATCCCTCATTAGGAGGGCTCAACCAGTCCAAAGGGACGGATGAGGAACGGGGGGGGGGGAATGATGTACGTATCTGCATATATGAACGAAGCGACAGTGGCAGCAACACATACACGTGTCACATGATGCTATAGCATAATTCCAGTCAGGGCCGCCCCGTGGGTAAGAGGTAGAGGTGCCTTTGTTGAAAGTTATATTTCAGCGCCCCATAAAATAGATGTTGCAAATTAAAATGAAATTTTAAATGAAATGGCGCCCATCCTGATCAGATGTCTTTGTGTGGGGCACAACCTGCACACCCTCACGGGGTGGATCCTAGTGCGCTTGCATATATTCATCTTGAACTTGAACGCTTGTTGTATCTTAAGCCTTCTGCCGAACAGGATATGTTTCTTTAATCAAAGTGTGAGCATAGAAACAATATGTATAAGTTTTTATTTTCCATAAGGACAAATTTGTACTGCTTTTATTGAAAATAATGTTGGTAAAGTAGCTGTTTTAAACTTCTTTGCTTCTTGTCTGACTTTTTTTTAACATATGAGATAATTTATCACACAAATATGTTTAACATTTTTAAAAAGAAATATTATTTTTACTTAAAAGAAAGTAGCAAAACGATGTTTGACTCTGAATTTTGATTAAATGTTTTGATTTGTTAGTAACAGATATTTCAAAATGCTAATTCTCTTCAGAGGAATGTGTAGAGATCTGTTGCCTCTTAAAGATTTACTCGGTTTTTTTTTTTTTGCAAAGAATAAAAGATATAAAACGTTTATAGCAATTAGAAGAAACGAAAACAGTGAGAAAAAAACTTTTGAAAAAAAGTCTGAGAGCTGTATTAAACCCATTCTGAAATTTTCTCCAAAAAAGCTCCTGAAGTGTTTTCTCTCATCTTAAATAGAATCTATGGTCAGAGTCTTCATTTTCCGACATTTTGTGTTTCTGTTTTCAAAAAAAAAAAAAAAAAAAAAAAAAAAATCAGCTAACACCTTTTATTCCCTTATAGGGAGTAGGCGAGACCTTTATAACCTATCTAACTTTTAGAGACTGAGTGGGCAGTTCAATCTCCACCAGTAGCCAATCAGAGATAGCTGGCCCATGTCTATCACTAATTATAGCAGCCACCGATGAAGAGGCTGGCAGACAAGTGCTGCCATCTCTTGGTACCTAACCCTAACAAGATATGTTACTGTCTGAAATAATGTGTGTACTACAGTCGATTTTCTTGAGTTTACGGGACGAAAAACCCGAGTTTCCGGGTGGAAAAACTCGCTTGCCCGTGCCAGAGATCGACTAACTCGGGAATCGGCCGAAGAAAGGCTTAGAAAAAGTTCTTCCAGTCGGCGACTAGACCTGAACTTAAGTCTGACTTTGAGCGACCAAGCGCAGAGGATGCAAGCGCCACTTCCACTGAGCTACACAGGCCTACTTCTTTGTTTTCAAGAGAACCTTAATTTTTTTTTATCCGTCTTTTCAGTTGTTTTCACGGTAAAGTGTGTTTAAGATATGATTCTGATTATTTTAGGTATTTAAATACTGATTGAATTTTGATGAGTGTCTCCTCTTTTTATTCTTCAAGGAAGAAGACCTTTAGATCGTTAGAAACCATTCAACTGGAGTAGACTTTTCACTGTCTAGAGTCTTTCCAGAAATTACGTACTCTTGTTTCTTCTCTCATTACCAAACATCCAGCACATGGATTTGGTAATATGAGTCTGGATATCCACATTAGATTAACATTAACTAAATGTTAGCAAATCTAACATTTAGTTCATTATAGTTAAAACACATGTCAATATGAAAATGAGAGAACTATTACCTACAAAATCAACTCGTAAAAGATATAATATAGAAAAATATATTAAATACTATATAAATGCAAATTAAAACAAATTTTTGACACAAGCTTCAAGAAATATAATAATATCGAATCTAAAACCAAATACTTCTCACAAAATATAACTGAGACAGCTGAAGAAATCCTTGGATACAAAAGGAAAATACATAAACCATGGATAACCAAAAATATTTTGGACCTATGCGACGAAAGAAGATATTGGAAATCTCATATTAATAGCGGTGATAATGGAGAACAGTATAAAAATATTACTAAGATTATTAAAAATATCAAACATGCTAGAAACTTATGGATATTAGATGAATGCAAAAATATAGAAGAGGACTTAAATAAAAATAATTCTAAAAGTGCTTTTCAAATTATCAATAAGTTAACCAAACCTTTTACTGCAATTAATTGGAGCATAGAAGATGAAGATGGAACTCCTATCACGGACAATAAGAAAATAGTTGATAGATGGAAATATTACGCACCCAACCTTTTTCAAAAGGGCCTTCAACTGACTGTCGATATTTTGGACGGAATTTTGCCAGGAGGTTCGGAGAAAGGAGATTACCTGATATTAAAAGGAGTCATTGCAGCAGTTAGCTCCTCAAAAATAGGAAAATCACCGGGAATTGATGGTGTTACAATGGAACTGATACGCGAAGGAGGTGACATCATCATAGACACCTTGCTAAATTTATTGCAGGACGACGTATGGAACACAGACTTGGCCTTCTGATTGGCGGACTTCTGTCCTTGTACCTATTTCTAAAAAGGGAAAGCAATAAATGTAGTAACTACAGAACAATAAGCCTTATTAGTCATCCAAGCAAAATTCTGTTAAAAATACTATTGTCAAGAATTGAAAAGAAAATAGAAAGCAGACTATCAGATGAACAAGCGGCCGGAAGTCCAGAAGTACAATCGACCATATTTTTACAATACACATACTAGGCGATAAATACATAGAACATAACAAAATAATCTGTCAGAACTTTTTAGACCTTCGAAAAGCTTTTGACTCAATATGGCATGAGGCATTATGGAAAATTTTAGAAAGTTATGGTATTGATAATAAAATCATTAGGATTATAAATCTCTTTATTCCTCATCTGATATGAGAATTGAAATTAAAAATTACAGCAGTGAACTGTTCCTTGAGCAGAACGGGGATAAGAATATTCCATTTTCTGGAACATGTCATAGATGAAGCTCTTCATGAATATGACACTGGAATAGTAGTTGGGACTAGGAATAAATAACTTACGTTTTGCAGGTGATATCGATCTTCTGGCAGAAAGTGAAGAAGAAGAATTACGAGAGATAACCAGCCGCGGCTGGTTATCTCTCGTAATTCTTATCGTAATTCGTTATTCTTATCGTAATTCGTTATCGGAACATTAAAAAAATGTGGATTATACATAAACCTACAAAAATCAAAAACAATGATAACCTCAAATCAGACATTGAATTCTTAAAGATACAAATTGGCAATAAACAAATTGAGAATGTAAACAAGTTCACTTATCTAGGAAGCACGTTGAGTCAAGATGGTCTTTCAAAAACCGACATTAAATACCGAATTGCTAAAGCAACCGTGGCCCTACAGAAGGGAAAACCATTGTGGGGAGATAACAGAAAAGCAATCACAACCAGACTAAGACTAATTGACACCTTGGTGAATTCTATTCTCTTGTATGGTTGTGAGGCCTGAACTTTATTGAGGGAAGATGAGAGGAGACGCCTGTCTTTTGAAATGGAAACTTACAGAAGACTTTTGAGAATTCCCTATATCGCTCATGAAACCAATAAAAATGTCCGAAAACTGATTGATTCAATAGATGGGAGAAGAAGGGAAAATATTCTGACAGTCATCAGAAGAAGACATATGAAATGGTTCGGACATGTTGAGAGGGCTAATGGCATTCCAAAGCAAACACTAGAAGGAATCGTTCCGGGACCAAGGGTTTAGGGCCAACGTCGATTAAAATGGACAAATTCGTCCCTTTCTCAACTGATATCAAGAACAAGAGACCGAGATGATTGGAGGAGGCTAACAAAAAATTTCACCTACCAGCCATGAATGACCCAACTGTCCATTTAGGACTACAGGAGAGAAGAGAGAGTTAAAACACATACTTCATTGAAGTCCAATTGTGCGACGATTAAATTTACTCGTGCTAATCCAATGTTCAGTTTCATTTCTAGTGATCTCTGACTTACTCACCGTTTTCATTTACTGCGCATCTTTATTCTTATGGACTTATCAGGTGCAGTTTTTGATGGATCTCTTCTTAATCATAATGATGTTCAGTACCCACATCTACAGTTGATTTAACATAACCTCCTTGCAATTTGCTGTGAATTTCCAAAACACTCATATTTTCGTGCTTCAAAAATCCAGTTGCTGCATTCTGTTTTACTTGTTTCGACTTAACTAAAGATTCGTTGATTGTATAAAAGATAACACGTGAAATATAACTCTGATCGTACTCCCTTGTATACATTTTACATGTTAAATGCTCTAGACCAGTGACGTACTCAAGTACCGCCACGGTGACCAGATGCAGCCACCAGCCACATGAATAAATAAAAAAATAAAAAATAAAATAAAATAATTAAATAAATATATATATATATATATATATATATATTTATTTATTTATTAAATTTCAATCTCAATAAAATATCATATGGACTTTTAAAAAAAAAGCGAAAATCAGCCATAATGGACATGATTGTTCATCCAGGGTACCGGCGTTTCAATAAACGATACTAGATTTAGTTTAAATTTCTATAGAGATTTGCCGATATTTGTCGGCTCTGCTTTTTTTTTATAAGCCACAAAAGATGCCGACACATTCGTCTTATCTGTGTTTATAATTTTACTAGGTGTATATTTTAACGAAAATCGAATACTTCCAAGCTGCAAAAGTGATTAGAGTTATAGTAATTTTTCTTGTTCGTGATGCTGTTACTTCATTAATATAAATTATATTTCTCTTCTTCTTCTTCTTCTTCTTCTTCTTCTTCTTATTATTATTATTATCAAACCGCCTTGGAGTCAATATTGTGCATGGCTTAATCCACAAATAAGCAACTACAAACAAGCAACGATGATTATTGATGCAATGTTTATAATTGATAAACTTAAAAAATATCTCAAATTATATTATATATCTGAGAGTGATGGTTTTCGACTTTTCCTTCTTTAAATAATTTTATTAATATAT
Organism: Typopeltis vanoorti; assembly: GCF_054136105.1. NCBI lineage: Eukaryota > Metazoa > Arthropoda > Arachnida > Uropygi > Thelyphonidae > Typopeltis > Typopeltis vanoorti. The sequence continues at coordinate 24,481,327 of NC_143560.1, read as the reverse complement.
ATATAACAGAACATTTCAAACAGTTATTAAAACTAAAATTACCGATGGTTTGAAATCTTTAAAGACTGAACTGAATGCAAGATTTCAACCATTTGATTTTTTTGAAAATATATTTCTTTCGTAAAATCTGATTTTCAAGAAATGGTACGGAAAGTTTAGTCATGACACAACAGACTATCCTCACTTTCTGTTGTTTCAATACTTACTCATGCAAATGTAAAATGTTTCTTAATGGAAATTCGTAATGATGATAGATTGAAATGTTTTCTTTTTCTTTCTTTCTTTTTTTTTTTTTTTTTTCAAAAATAAAAACTCGACAATAGTATTTGGACGGATTTATACAGGGCCGCCTTATCCATTAGGCACAGTGCCTAGGGCCTACGAAAACAAGATTAACAAAAAAATTTACGGAAATTGGGAAGAAAAACAAAATTTCAAAATAAAGATATTTTATATTTACATCCACAAAAATTATAAATATAAATTTCTAAAAATAGAAATAGGTTTATTCATCCAATTCTTATCTACATTTCTTGAAAACAAACAATCATTAATCACATTTTCTAAAAAAAAAAAAAAAATAATAATAATAAAGAAACATTCATATTTGTTACATAAAAATCACGTTTAACATATAAGATTTGTTATTAAGGTATATTTACTTTGCGGCATTTTTTATTCACAAATTCTATTTAATTTCGTACAATTGTTCCAATATTTCATTTTCTATAGAAAGTACTGATAAAGATGGTAATTTTGACTCAGATAATACAGATCACAAATGATTTTTTTTTATACGATTTAATGTTGAAAATGCTCGTTCACCTTCTGCATTCGTCCCTAAAATTGATAAGTAAATTCGAAATATTTGTATTCGGGAAGCTTGTCACCAGATTTCGTTCAATTTGTGCTAACAATAATTCTGATACTGTTTTGCACTCCGGAAATAATTTTGAAAGTAATAAAAATTCGTTCACAAAAGAATCTTCTAAATCTATATATATATGTGGACTAGTCTTTGCTTTGGAAACTGTTTCGCTTTCTGACATTGATTTATCAATAAGAAAGTCAAATCTGCCATAAAGAGATTTATAGGCAGTTCATCTTTTATCGACTTGTCTGAATGTCTTTAGATGGGAGATGAATATCATCATTCAGTGTGAGACCACTGTCCGACTTAATATTGATTAAACCTTGATCTCTAGAGCAAGGTTTCTTGATTATGTAAAAAAAGAATAAATAAAATAATAATAAATATAAAAAATATATAAAATTAATAAAATGAAATGAAAAAATCCTTATCCATCAATCGTACTAATGTATCACGACCTTTTGTAAGCGTCATCAAATTCCTGTCATCAAATGTGCCCTCGGGGAGGGGGGGGGGTAAGATACTTATGATAGTACTACATGAAAAAGGTACACCATTATTAACTTCCAATCAACAATCACGCCGATCCGATCTGTTCGGGTCAGGTCGGACGGCATTCGGCACTGGTTTTAAAAATGCCGAATGACGTAATGCACCACACAGTATATCCGATCAGAACCAATCGAATCGGATTGTACCTTTTTCAGCGTACATTATTAAATTACATTAAGGATTTTAAGCATGTTTTTTTTTTTTTTTTTTTTTCCAAAATCACGCAATTTTCTCATCTACAATACATTATTATTTTACAATAATAATGTGCCCTTGCCCACCTTACCACATCCCATATTAAAATATGCGGAGGAATGGACGCGCGAAGGCTATGGAATCGAAAAAATTTTCGACTTCCGGTTTTTAACGGATATGCAAGTTTGAGGTCCATAGAGGTCGACAGGAAAGTTTTTTGAATGATGTCTGCCTGCCTGTCCCTACGTTGGGGACAGGCAGGCAGACAGGAGGGGAGTCGAATACAAAAGTGCCTAGCACCTACGAAAACCTTAACGCGACCCTGATATATATAACAATCAGAGGCGGCTCGTGCATAGGTACTATAGAACTGCAGCACCCCCAATTTTTCTCCTATATATATAAATCTATTTATTAATTTATTTATATTTGTTTGTAATATTTAATTTTATCATCAGCAATCCTATACAATTCTCTTATTTTGTATAAAAAATAATAAAAATCCATCTTGTATCATTTAGGAGGACGAAGGACGCTAGCAGTACTGTGTTTACCACAGTGTCATATTGCTACGCGTGCAAACATATGCACATCATAGTGAGATGCGAGCTATTAGCGTAATGCGGCACTGCCCGTCGCGCAGTTCCACTGTTGTTTATATGCAGTTTGTGCCAGTAGTAGAGTGTTCGTAGTGTTTATCGTGTTTACTCCGTCTCTTTAAATATTTGGACAGCAATTAAAGACATAACATTTGTTATAGTTTTTATTTTAGAACATTATTGGAGTTATGATAATGGATTTTATTAATAGAAAGGGGGATGGTAAATCCCTTTATGTTTTAATAGCCGGGTACGAAACTCGGATCGAAATCCATCGAAATCCATAGAGCTTCATGCCGAAAAAAACTATCGGCAGGCCCAAGTGTAAATGATCACTTGGGTGGTACAACACCAGGGAACTCCATGCAAAGGTGGAGCAAGATCCCTCACATAACTTTAATATTCTCTCATAATGTAAAAGCCAGCTCCTAAGAGATGTATATATATTGTTTTACATTATGAGAAGAGGTCACTACCCAGACCGGTTTCAACCTTTTTTGAGGTCTCATCAGTGTTTCGTGTTTCATGTTTAATTTTTTTTTTAGAATTTTTACCATAATTTTGATATTTTTTATCCAAACACGTACACACTGTACTTACAGTGTCTATTTCGAAAGTTACAGCACCCCCACGATTTCAAGCCACGAGCCGCCACTGATAACAATTCAAGTGAATATACAGAAGTAGAGGTAGTACCTATACTTCTTTTATCATTATTTATTTCACAACAGTTTACAGTGAGCGAGGTTTTAATACATTGCATTTTATTAAAAAAATAAATATCGCAACAGATGAGAACTTAATGGCAGCAGTGAGGCTAGAACATTGCTAGACATTGAAAGATAGAACCGATAAAGAATTTCCTTTTGAAAAATTATTCAATATAGTTTATTATATTAAACTAAAAACAGGTTTACTTATTATTATTATTATTATTATTATTATTATTATTATTACGTGACACTTCCAAGGACTCATTGCTGGAGGACATTCCGCTACACACATCCAACCGTCTCTCCCACTATTCAATTCTCCTACTGCACACAACCATATCAACGCTAACCTCCGCCTATCACCACCAACAGTCATTTTTGTCTGTAAATTGCGTGTGTTCTGAAGGCCGATTTGCCTGTACGTGGGGTGAAAAACCCGAGTTTTCGGGTGAAAAAAATCCTGCAACCTCCGTACGAGATTAGCAACTCACTTTCAAATGGAAAAGCCCATATAAAGATGATGATGATTATTATTAGCTCGCACCTCAAGGTGTTATAACTCATTTTAATAAATTCTCTTTTTTTTACGTTTGTCCATAGTCTTTCCATAAATAGTGTTACAAATTCCTTGTTTCACAGTAGACAGTAGACCTTCCAACCGGACTCAGTCCCTTCACACAAGTTGAGAACAACACAACAATTGGAGGCAAATGTGTACAACCACATATTGTCATCTGATTGGTCATCTGGAAGACCTGACCTGAATCCGTTGGATTTCAAATTGTGGTCAGTGCTGGAGAGAGTAGTCTGGAAGAAATGGCATCAAAGCATTGCTAACTGAAGCAGATTTGGAGCAAGCATTGGCAACATTTTCATTGGATGTTGTGTGGGCCACCATCGATATGTGGCCTCACAGATTTTGGGCATGCTTGAAGGCAAAAGGAGACATTTTGAACATTGAGTGCTGCTATATGCTCATTATCCATGTGGTTTATATATACTAAAAGCTATAAATGATTTATTGATAGATTAAAGGTTATGTGCTGTTCAAGTTATTATTATTATTACTATTATTATTATGTGCCACCTCCAAGGAGTCCAAGACTCTTCGAGGGAGAGTATGCGAACAGCATCGAACGATTGAATCCTGTCCAACTACTAACCGTGCTCAAACTTGCTTAACTATTTACTGAGCCATTAGTAGCAGAGGCTCTACCAATCGACCAACCTTTGCTGGCTGCGGTTCAAATCCTGCCATGGGAATGGATGTTTGTGATTGTCTGTGGAAATGTAACAGTATTTATGGCTAGACTAGGTAGATATTTATTACTATAAATTAGATTACCTGTAGCTTAAAAACAAAACAAAAATGATTATTATATATATGATTTTGTAATTATTTCTTCGTATAATACATTTACACACGAAAAGAAAATTTGGAAACTTAAAACCACTTAATCCTGTTTGACCACCCATCTGATATCTTTTAATGTTTTAATATATTTCCAGTTTAATAGCAAAGTATTAGAAGTAGTTACAGTTTTAGATATTTATTTTTTTTTACAAAACTCAAAAATGTACTCGTATACATGTTTGTCGGCCTGGTTGACCGAGTAGTTTTCGTATCCGTTCGTAACAGTAATCCAAATGTGGAAGTATCAACGATAGAGGAATAATAACCTCTTTATCTCTGGATATTAGTGTGTTGCTCAATAACCAAGTAATCCTATGTGCAAACTTGGACACTTTACCAATGTGTCCTCTGAACTTCAACTCCCTATCTACCAACATCCCCAAGTCCCTAGCCTCATCACTTTCCTGGAGTACACTTCCATCAATGTGGTATAGAGCTTGTAATCGTTTAATCCCAAAATGTATAACCTTACACTTTTCCACATTAAGCTGATATCTGTTACCTTTTGCCGATATTGCCAGCTTATTTAAATCATCATCATCCTGCAAGGTTGATGAGCTTGATTAATTATTATGCTACCCAACTTTGCATCATCAGCAAACAACTGAATATCTCCCTTTAAATCATTTCCTATATCATTTATGTACAAATTAAACAATAATGGTCCAATCTCAGAGCCTTGTGGCATACCATTGGTCACCTGCTTCATCCTGGACTCTGCTCCTCCATGCACTATTTTTTGGTATCTGTCCATCAGACACTCATATCCATATGACCAGTTTGATATCCGTTCCCATCTGTTCCAATTTCGTAACAGCAATCCATGCAGTATGCTGTGAAATGGCATAGCAAAATCCAGCAGTCACTGTAGAACCATTCCACTTGTCCAGCTCAGTTGTCACTCTATTTTGAAAAAAAAAAAAAAAAATCACCTAATACTTTTATTCTCTTATAGGAGTAGGCGAGGCCTTTTAACCTATCTTTTGGAGACCGAGTAGGCAGTCAACCTCTACCATTAGCCAGTCAGAGATTGTTGGCCGAAGACTATCACTAATTATAAGCAGCTACCAATGAAGAGACCAACAAACAAATGGTACCTAACCCCAATAGAATATGTTATTTTCTGAAATAGTGTGGGCTCTACATCCGATTTTCTTGAGCTCATGGGATGAAAAACCTGAGTTTCCGGCAGATAAAACCTGCTTGCTCGTAGCAGAGATTGACTAACTCAGGAAATGATTGAAGAAAGGTTTAAAAAAAGTTCCTGCAGTTGGAAATTAGACTTGAACTTAAGTCTATCTTTGAGCAGCCTAGCGCAAAGGATGCAAACATCACTTCCACTGAGCTGCACAGGCCTCACTCATAATTATTATAAAAAGTTAATAAATTTCTAAGACAAGACTGATCTTTAATAAAGCATATTGCCCCATAGAGTATCATATTCTTATCCATTCATTCCTGAATTCTGTCTTTAACCAACTTTTCCAATATTTTTATCACCACTCCTGAGGTGCTGATTGGTCTGTAATTTTCTACCGCAGTCTTAGAGCCTCCTTTATGCTAAAGATATATTTTACCCGCCTTTCACTTTCTAGGGATCTTACCAAATCTCAGACTTAAGTTAAACATCCAAGTAGAAGGCATTGAAAATTCCTTTGCATATTCACATAATACCTGAACTATTCCTAAGATATCTCATCCAAACCCACAGCAGTATTTGCATTTAAGTTCTGCAATATTCTAAGTATCTCTGATTTATTAACTTCAATTCTCATATCAGTTATTTTTACATAAGACACAGAAGTATATACACAGATAAAAACCAACAAAACTGTATATATGCAGGTATAGATTGGAAGAAGGCACTTTCGTTCTTCCTCCAAAATTGAATGTTTGCAGCTAAGAGATAATTATTTAAAGCAACAAATAATGGATACTAGAGGAGACCTGGGATTTGAGAGTGCTGGATTTTTGGATAGCATCTCAGGATTTGTCCATAACCAAGTTATCATTTTGTCTCTGATTGAATAGAATGATCATGCAGTCTTGAATTGGGAGTTAGCTAAATATGTAGAATTTTCGTTTAAGAAGGTAGTGGAACTGCAGAATCATTCATGATTTCAAACTTACTTGCCTTGTAAGGTAAGGAAAAGTAGAAGTCTTGCGGCCATCCCACTTGTTGCTATTGTATTTCCAAAGGACACAAGGTTGAGAATGGCCGAGTGAAGAGCATTTTGTGAAAAAGAAACTTTGCATAAGATTATGATCTGAGGTAACTGAAGGCTAGGGAACAACTTTGCCTTCAGTAACTAACAATATATTTGGAAGGAAAACTGATTAAGAAAATAATAGTGTTAGTAGAGTGGAGAGGGTTAGCTGATATTCTGGTTATTATTATTATTATTATTATTATTATTATTATGTGATACCTCTAGGGAGTCCAAAGACTCATTGAGGGAGGGCACCTACTTTTCAACTCCTCTCTCTCCACTACTCAATCCATCAGCTACAACAAACTGCAACTACACCAACGCCATCTACCGCCCACCACCACCACCACCAGTATTTCTGCAGACAATCACAAACATGCATGCCCACAGCGGGATTCGAACCTGCAGAGCATATCCGCTCTCCAGCCTTTTGGCTGGAGAGCGGATATGCTAACCACTCGGCTAGCCAGGCTGAGGTAGTTAGAGCTGAATGATTTGTGTTAGGTCATTGGTTGCAGAAAATACTTCCATATGTCTTCCGGAAAAGAGAAGCAAATTAGAGTTGTGGATATCGAAATCTGCAAAGATGATTTCACTGCATGGGTAGTTAGAGTATAGAGAGTCAAGATTCAGAGACAAAGTTGAAGTGATCAGAATAATTTTCAGAATTTATAGATCAGCAGAGACAATATATGTATCTAGCTAAATAGAGAAAGGAAACCTTCAATTCAGAGACTGTCAAAAAAACAGGTGATTCTATATTTGACATTTTTTAGCATGGACATACACACTGTAGAATGAATATTCAAGATGTATAATGGTTTTCAATAAGGAAAAGTCAAGTCTGGATATCTGTTTGTGATATACATAATTTATATTTGCGTTTATGCCATGAGTTGTAGTGAAGTGAATGTGGAAATGTTTAACCCCCATTAATAAAATAATAGTGTTAGTAGAGTGGAGAGGGTTATCTGGTATTCTGGTTATTATTATTATTATTTGATCATTTTTTTATTGTTGGGTATTGCCATGGAGTAAGTAGAATCTTTGAAGGAGACCCACACTGACTGATGCTAAGCCAAGGGCACACAGAAAGATGTGGATGTCACACATTGGTAGATTAGTTCAATGAGTACAGATTGAGCAATTATTATGAGGGATTTCATTCTTTCTTCCATTCTTCATGGACAGAATGACCAGGAAGGTTCCTTTTTAACTTGGTCAGTAAAAGTGCTGTTAGATAGTTGAGGATATTTTATGTGCTAACAACATTTTCCTGGAGTGATGTCCCAGAAGACTTACAGATGATGTAATAGATCAGTGAAGGATAGTTTCTGAAACAGGTGACTTGTGAATTAGCAGCAGAAGGGGTGCTGTGATTTTTTAAATGGCCCTAATAATAATATCATATACCTTCAAGATATGCTCCTCAAGCAGGTTGACAATTTCAAGTACTTGAGCCCAGTCCTCACCAAGGACAGCACCACTGACACAGATGTGGAACACCATGTGAGCACTGGCTGTATGAAATGGAGAGCACTGTCGAGAGCAGGGGTATTCAACGCATGGCCCGCGGAGCTTTTTGCCGTGGCCCGCCGGCCATTTTGAAAAAATAACTACTTAACATTAAAATGCGATTAAATAAAAAATAATTTCAATGAAGCTCTCGGGCCACTAAGCTATACTGCGGTATTTAGTGTAAGATGCTTTCCAAATTTACAAGAAACGTTTTGCATTTGATACTTTATAAAATCCTCCTCCTCCTCCTCCTCCTCCTCATCATCATCATCTTCATCAAATTCCTGCCATGTACCCTCAAGGGGTGTACTGGATATGACAGTACTACATGAAAAAATTACATCATTACTAACTTCCTATCTACAATTTTCCTCCAAATCAGTCTGTTACTTGTCAAGACTCCAACATTATCAGATCTTATATTTCTATCGTCTAAGGCACTTTGTACCGTATCAATCCACCTATATCTTGGTCTTCCTCTGGGTCGTTTTCCTGCCAACCTGGCAGAGAACACTTGTTTTGCTAATCTTTCTTCTCCCATTCTATTTAAGTGACCATACCATCTGAGATTAGCTCTGCTAACGCATTCCTGGATGCTGACAATGTCAAGTTCTTTCCTAATATCCTCATTTTTAATTTGCCATTGATGCCATCTGTTCACGCCTCTAATCTTTCTCAGGACTCTTATATCTGCGGTCTCTAGTCTTTGGTCAAGTGTTTTACCTCTGACCCAGCTCTTAGATCCATAAGTTAAAATTGGTTTGAACACAGTCTTGTATACAGCTAATTTAGTGTTCCGACTAATTTCTTTCTTATTCCATATGAATTTATTCAATTGACTTCCCACCATACCAGCTTTGCTGATTCTGTTGTCTATTTCTATATTTAATTTACCATCTTCAGTAAAAATTGTGCCTAAGTAGCTGAAATGTTTTACTTGTTCCACAGGTTCTCCATTCACAACACAGTTGACATTTTCAATGATTCTGCCTATTTTCATTGTCTTTGTCTTTTTATTGCTGACCTTCATACCATATCTATTACAACAGCTATTCAATTTAGTCAGAGAATCTTGCAGACTTGTTTATAAAATCCTATAAAAATAAAATATTAAATAGACATGCTTCTTCAGCCATCTACCAGCGCCAAGCGGTACTAAAGTACTAGTACTAACTTCGCATGGCTGAAGCAGTAGTTAGTTCGAATGCGCTGTCTGGTGCCTTCCAGATACATCTCAAAGGTTCTCGATACTTCGTTTATTTTCATATAAATACAAGAGGATCGCATCCACAGTCAGTTAGTCGTTAACAGTGTGATATTCGTGTGTAATCGCACACAGGTTCATCGTGTCAGCCATAGCCTATTGTGGTTTTATATTGCCAGACTTTTTTTCATTAGTGTGAGACATATTCAGTGGATAATAACCGTTACGGCCATTTTGGATCACCTTCCATTACTATGGTGTCTAGTAAAAAGCGTAAATCAAGTGATTCTTGTCGGGGTTTTTAATGAAAAGTGGACCAATTTGTACTTTTTTGTGCCGATCGACGATAAGCCAGTGTGTTTAATTTGTCGTGAGTCAGTGTCAGTATCAAAAGAATACAATGTAAATTGACACTATTAGACAAAGCATGCGTTCAATTTCGATCACCTTCAAGGGCAGCTTCGTGTGGACAAAGTGAACCGTCTCCAAATTAGTTTAAAATGGCAGCAGGGTACGTTTAAAGGCAGAGGGAAGAGAGCGAAGCGTGCGTCAAAGTAAGCTATGTAATAGCTAAAAAAATTGCTAAAAAATCAAAAGCCTTCTTGGAGCGAGTTTGTGAAAGAGTGTCTCATCGCTGCTGGAGAAATTCTGTGCCCAAATAATAAGGAAGTGTTTAAAAAACCGAGTTTGTCTCGGGGTAACTGTAGCGCCACGTGTCGAAGAACTTGCCAATGACATTGAAGGAACTTGAAAAAAATGGTCGTCCGCATTTACGTCATATTCACTTGCTTTAGATGAGAGAACAGATGTGAAGGATACAGCACAACTGGCTATCTTTGTCCGTGGCATTGATCAACAGTTCGCTGTGACAGAACTTCTGGCGCTCGTACCTATGAAGGGAACGACGAAAGGCACTGATATTCTAGCTGCCAAGAAAACGCTCCAGCGTTTCGACTTCAGCTTTTTGGTGGGAAAGCAAGAAGGGTTTGTTGCCCTGCTATGGAAAGAACCGGAACTAGAAGGAAAAGATTTTGTCCATTACCACTGTTTAATCCACCAGGAGAATTTGTGCGCGAAAACTGTTGGATTTGAGAATGTCATGAAAGTTATTGTGATTGTCGTCAACATTATTAGGGCAGGAGGATTGAATCATAGTGAATTCCAAGAGTGCGAAGCGGATCACGGCGATGTCGTTTATTATAGTCTTGTGCGTTGGTTGAGCAGAGGAAAGGTTCTTAAAAGAGTCTTTGACTTAAGGAGCAAAATGCAGCAGTTCATGCAAACCAAGGGAAAGCTGATTGCGGAATTCAACGATCCGAAGTGGATGACAGACTTTGCCTTTGTGACCGACATCTTGTTGCATATGAATGACCTAAATACATATGACCTAAATGACCTGAATGACCTAAATAGCTACAATCCAAAGATCAACTGGTACACACTCTGTTTGATGACATCAAAGCTTTTGTGGCCAAGTTCAAACTTTTGAAGGCACAACTCGCAAAAAAAAGACTTAACTCATTTTCAGCTTCTCGCTGAGTCCAACTGTTCGTCTCTTGATGAATACGCTACAAAATTAGCATGTTACGAAGTGAGATCGAAGAAAGAATTAGTGATTTTCGTAACCAACAGTTTTCTTTAGATTTATTTTCAATGCCATTGTGTCAATGCTGCCGAAATGCCAGGCTCCGTACAAATGGAGCTGCTTGAACTCCAAAACAACTCTTCTTTGAGAGAAAAATTATTCAATGTGCCCTTGCTTACATTTTACAAAGACTACATTTCCGAGGACGCATTCCCTAATCTTCGCGGGCATGCTTGGAAGATGTGCGCTTTGTTAGGAAGCACATACTTATGTGAGCAGTTCTTCTCCAGAATGAAGCATGTGAAATCCAAGACAAGAACTCAGATTACTGACCAACATGTCTAGAATACTCTGCGCATAGCGACTTCCAACATTGATGCAAATATTGACAAGCTGGGCAAGGAAAAACATTGCCAAGTTGCCCATTGACATTGTAAAAAATGAATGTTTTCTTCATTTAATTATCTTTTTTCAAGTATTGATTGTATTTACTTATCATGAACCAAACTCCTACCTACACTCTTAAAGCTGAGTTTGTTTATTTTTATAGGATTTTATGTAAAGTATCAAATGCACAGCGTTCCTTGTGAATCTGTAAAGCATCTTACAATTCTAAATACTGCAGTAAAGCTTAGTGGCCCGCGGACCTCATTGAAATTTTTAATGCGGCCCGCACTGTCTGAAAGGTTGAAGACTCCTAGGCTAGAGTATTATGTGACAAAAGTATACCAGTATGAGTAAAGGGAAAGATATATAAAATGTATATATTATATATACATTTTATATATCTTTTATATACATATATACATATATAAATATATAATATATATGACCCACCATTATATATTATTATTATTATTATTATTATTATTTGTGACGCCTCCAAGGAGTCTGAAGACTCATTGCGGGAGGAGGACACCTACAACTGTCTCCACCACCAATCAACCCCACCACCACCCACCACCACAACTAGTATTTTTTGTCTGTAAATTACGTGTGTTCTGAAGGGCAGATTTGTCTGTATGCGGGATGAAAAAAAAACACAGTTTCTGGGAGGAAAAACCCTGCTACCTCCGTATAAGCTCGGCTAACTCACCTTCAATTGAAAAAGTCCACATAATGTGGATAATGTGTCCATATAATGTGGGATGTTGGCCTCTTAAGAAACAACAAGAACAACAGCTACATGCCAATGAGATAAAAATGTTGAAGTAGGCCAGCAGTGTTACAATGCTGTACAAAGTGCATAACAAACATCCATGGCAACTTGAAGTTAGATCTGTCACAGATAAAAATAACTGAGTGCTGTATTAGATTGTTTGGAAATATCATGAAATGCACTGTAGATCACATGGAAAGTAATGGAAATGTGTGTGGAACTGAGAGAACATGGTATGCAATGTTTAACATGGATGTCTCCTATAAGAAAGACCTCTAAACTGCACAATTGGAGATATCAATGATCCAGGATAGAATATCTTAGTAATTACAGACTAGGAGAGGGGATAATGGCAAGGCAAAGAAGAAGAAGAATAGGTATGCGATGGAGGAGGGGTTTGAGAGTGCAAGACCTGGTAACAGCACCAGAACAAGTATTTATAACATGGCAAGATGGAAATGGATTTATACAGGTACTAAAGGGATGATTCCCTGAAATAGCATGTGATGGAGGGGAACTAGGGGTTTGTGAGTGTTGGACCTGGTAGCAGCACACCAGAAGTTTCCATAACAAGATAACCACTTTGCCTTTAATCAGATGTAAACTAACCATTATTCATACAACAGGTATTGTGGGTCTGATCAAAGGCAGTGTAGCTACCTTTGTATGGATACTTCATACAATAGGTATTGTGTTAATAATGGTTAGTGTGGGTCTGATGAAAGGCAGTGTGGCTATCTTGTTATAGATATTCTTCTGGTGCTGTTTTCAGGTCCTAAACTCCCAAACCCTTGATTCCCTTTCATTCCATGCTATTTCAAGTAATTATTCTTTAGGAACTGTATAAATCAATTTCCATCTTGCCATGTACCTTTTCTTCCTTCCTTTCTTTCTGTCCCCATAGTTGAAATTCCTCTTAATAATTGCCTCAGCCTTCACTCATTGTGTTAATCTGCCAATGCATGACATCCACGTATTTCAGTGCATCCCTGGTATAGCAGCAACCAACAATATATTTTGTCCTTTACCTCTCTCATGCACCAGATAGCAGTTTCAAATCTCCATCAGACTTAAAACCCTGCTTAACTTTTATTTTTGTTAACTGAAGTTCTTCAGCTATCATCAGTAATACTCCTCCTCTTGTTCACGAGTGTTTGTTATTATTCTATTAGTTCATTTAGGCAATAGCTGAAAGAAAGTACAGTAATACTCTGCATTACAACACTTTGCTTTATGATGCTCCATTCATACCATCCTTTTCAACTGTGGCCAGTGCCCATTTATATGATGATGCATTTGCTTGTACAATGTTTTAATAGCATAATGCTTCCATGAATGAATGAGCCATTGCACACATTTCATGAACTGTTTGTTTATGATGTTATTGCTTACTACGTCTCTTTGTGTTTTGGTGTTTCACTATAAATTATAAACTATTTTATAACTATTATTTTATTTTATTGTTGTTAATAGTGGCAGATAAAATTCAAAGTAAGAGTGCTGTTGCTTCAGTGAAAATAAGACGATGATCAACTGATTACATTACATACATTAAATTTACTGACAGTGGTGTAGTGAACACTGAGATAGGCCACAGCCAAACTTATTATTATTAACATCTGATTTCCATGGAGTCAGAGACTCATCAAAACAAATATATGGTTCTTAGTGAAGTGAAAAGCATTACAGTTATGCATAAACTATGCATAACTTGACAATTTTATTGCTGAAATGAAAAAAACATTTAATGCTCTAAGCCAGTGGTTCTTAACCGGGATTCCCCGGAACACTTGTGCTCCGCCGGTGAAAGATGTCACATGACAGAGTTCTGAGTGTAAATGGCTATTCTGATCGAGGATCCTTACTTTGAAAAACATTACCGGCAATATTAAAAACCTGTAGACCAAATTGTAAATATGATAAATTACATCAAATCAAGACCTTTAAAAGCACGCTTTTTTTTAAAAAAAAAAACTTTGCATATATATGGAAGACAAGTACGAATCTTTGCTTTTGCACACTGAAATCAGATGGTTCCAGGGGTAAAGTGCTATTCTGAATTTTAGAACTTAAGAATGAATTATTGGCCTTTTTTGAAAATGAAGGTACAGATGCTTTTGTAAAATGTCTTTAAAAAATGATATTTAGTGTGATAAAATGGCATATCTAGTCGATATTTTTAATTACTTAAATAGCGTTAATACAAGCATCCAAGGGAAAATTAAAATATTTTGACATCCACTGACAAATTGCCAGTTTTTCAGAAAAAAGTATCGCTATGGAAAAACCGTATATCAGAAAAAAATAAAATAAAATAAAATAAAATACAGTAGATATGTTTCCTTCGCTTCATAATAACAATTTCGAGGGAATTCTTCTGTTATAACAGAACATTTAACAATACTCGAAGAAAAGATTTTAAGTTATTTTTCCTTTCTTAAATACACACAATTATGACTGGATACGAAATCCATTTGGCACAGTTAATACATCGAGTTGTGAACTTTCGTTACAAGAAGAACAATTAGTTACCTTGTCAATGGATCGTACTCTAAAAATGAAACCTAGCTCTCTCCAAAAGGACACTGAAAATTTTGTTACGGTTTTCAACATCATATTTGTGCGAGCTCGGTTTCTCAATATTAACCAAAATAAAAATTAAAAAGCGTGAAAGACTTCCTAATATAGACAAAGAGATGAGGGGTAGCTATATTACATATTAGACCTGATATTGCTGAAATCTGCAAAAGCCGACAAGCTCAAGTATCGCACTAAAATAAGTTCCATTTTTATAAAAGGCAAGGCGATGCATATTTTAATTGTTAGTTTTATGACCCTAAAGCTTTTGGTGTTCCCCGCATTTTTCTTATAATCAAACGTGTTCCGTGACTTCGAAAAGGTTAAGAACCACAGTTCTAGGTTGATGACCAAACTGGTTTGCATGTTCCTTTAAGCCAAGCTATTCAGAATAACTTGTTTGCATATCTATAAATAAAGCATTTATTTACAGTGCTGTAACGAGGGTGTGGCGAAGGAGTCGCCCGCCACGGGCGCAACTAGCTTTGGGGTGCAAAAGTTAAACATAAATAAATAAATAGATATAAAAGTCCGCTATTTTATATTGCATTTTTAAATTTCGGCAATACGCCGCTTTAGACACACAAATTCTGCAACACACTGCAACTCATTTTGATGGGGGTTAATATTAAGTATTTAACATATTGCATTTAGTAAAATTTAATTTGTTTTATTTAAATTTTTCAAAATTTTTGTCATTTTTGGGTTGGGGGGGGGAAATTAGACACTTGCCACAGGCGCTTCATACTCTCGTTACTGTACTGTTTATTTATGTTATTTATGTGCACATATGATGTCCCACTCTGTTTAAAATGGAAGACATTTAACCAGTGTATACTTCCAGTCATCTCATATGATTGTGAAACTTGGTCACTAGCAAATAAATTAACAACAACTCAAAGAAAAATGGAGAGGTTGATGCTAGGCATCACATTAAAAGATAAGAAGTGAAACTCCTTGATAAGAAGCCAGACTCGCATCATTGATATCATTCTTCACCACAAACGACTAAAATGGAAATGGGCCAGACATCTCTCCAGAAGAGAAGATGAGCAATGGACCACCATACTAACGAACTGGATTCCAAAAGAAGGACGTCCTAAAAGAAGGTGGAGTGATGAATTGTCAAATTTTGTTGGGAAAATTGGTCAACCATTGCCAAGAACAGAGAAAGGTGGCAAGAACTGGAAGAGGCCTTTGTCCAGCAGCGGACACACAATGGCTGAAAAGAAGAAAATCAGTGCTTAAAAATATTATTAAATCATCACATTCATCTACAAGTGCAAAAAAAAAAAAAAAAAAAAAGCAATAATATGGTATACAGTGAAATTCACTATACAACTCTGGTCTGGAACCTGATGTGTTATATTATTATTATTACGGGCAACTCCAAGGAGTCGACAGACTCATCGAGGAAGGCCCTAACATCATGTCAAGAACAACTATTCGACATTCACACAGTATCTATCATACCTCGCATTGAACTCATTCACAGTCATGGCACCCACAACAGACTGGCAGCATATTCCACTCATTCACCACTCTCCAAGTAAAATACCTAGCTCTAACACACAGCCTGTAATGGCATGCAGTGAGAAGAAATTGATGCTTTGATATGTCACTCCCTACACAGGGTTTCCAATTTGCTTTCCATATCATGGCCTCAACACTGCTACCCATGTACCACTACATGGACTCCCACATACATAGTCTGTCATGTATGATCTAGTCCAGTATGTGACAGCAGCATATAGCACACTATACAAAAGGAGTAATGATGCATTACTATTTAGCACAATTCTATGCCATATCAGGTGACCAGCCTGCAGAACATTTTAATTTAAAAAAAAATGTACTGCTGTGTTCTGAAATGGAGTTTTGTTTATCTTCAGTGTATTTGTGCATGCCTCTGAAGGATGGCTCATAACCAGTATAAAATTATTATTATGATTCAGGACCTCCATGAAGCCACAAGACTCATCATGGGAGGCCTACACTAGAAACACAGTCTGTCACATCACTTCTTGAACTCATTCACTGTTTGTGTTCTCGCTGTCCTATCAGGCAATGCATTCTAAGGTCTGACTACCCTCCATGCAAAGAAACCACTCATCTGCACTATTACTATTAACTCTTCCCAGCTTCACATCATCTGCTTGCAACTGAATATTCACCTGCAATCCATTAACTGTGTCATTGATATAAAAGTTAAACAATACAGGTCCCAATATATGGGACCCTGCTTGTAATCTTCTCCTTCCTGGATATGCTCCCTCACACGTAACGCTGACATCTATCAGACAGCCAATCCCCAATCCATTTTACTACCATGACATCTAAACCCATGTGCTGTAACTTAAATATCAGATTATCATGTTAAAAGTTTTTTTACTTGGTTATAGTACAAATTAAAGATGCCAAGAAGTTATATTATTAGTTTAATCCTTTATCTAAGTGTAAGCAAACACATTTTGCACATGAAATATCATCTCTGATTCAGATTAATTTAATAATAAGGTGATACACCTTTTTAACTACTTGTATATGGAAAATATATGACTTCTACATTACTTCAACCTTAGCATCCCTTCTGTGTTGGGCTTCCATTGTTGAGACCTTAGTAAAGGTCCAAACCAGTCTGGATGGTGGCCCTTCCCATAATGCATAACATTATACACACCCAAAAGGATGTGTGCTTTGCATTATGAGATACTAATGAAATTGATGTGAAGTATTAGCTTCTATATACAAGTAGCACTATTGTGAAGATACTTCATGTGCCAACTTTGTTTGCTTACACTTGGATAAAGGATTAACTCCCCAACCGGCCATGACGTCTATAGACATCCAGCTAAATCTGAATACGATTCTGTAACACCTATTGAATAACATGGATAAGAAGTGCAATTTGGTCTCACTATGTCATCCACGTCGGCCAGTAGGGAGGTTAAACCAAGATATAACTTCTTGGCTTCTTTGATTTATCAGCTTATAATTTAGGATATCAGTGGCACCAATTCTGGATACTCCTGTCATTAGTATAATGAATCATCAGACTGTTTTTATATCTATCATTATTCCCTACAGATTCAGCATTACACAACATATTCCCCCCTTCTCCCAAGAGACTATTCCTACAAGAGGCCATCCCTGTTACCATCCATCCTGATAATTCTAGTTTCCGTGCATCGACACACTGACTTCTTTAGAGAGCAACATTCTCTCCAGATGCCTAGTCCTTCCTCATTCAAATGCAAGCCGTCTCTTGCATACAGTTCCATTCTATCCTCAAATTTCCTCCAAGAAACCACATAATCCAAACCTCTCTTTTTCCACATTCTGGCTATTATACTATTCATTATTAATGCTCTTATCCTCAGACACACTCACTACTTCCATCTCTTAGTCTTCTTCTCCCATACAACCTCAAGCACGAAGCTCAAATCTCTCGCCACCCGATTCGCACTGCCTCTCAAGTCATTTGTGCCCACCATCACAACCATTGTTTCTTCAGGCAAAACATTCCTCTGGCATTATGTCTTGCAAACTATGATCATCAACTCTCCATACATCACACCTCTTACCACTCTGTCTTTCATTGCTCATCTACATCTTTCTCTCTCTCTTCTGACACTTTCTCTCCTTGTTCTTTCAGTTACCTTCCATTTTGTCATCTCTACATCCCTGGTTCCTGCACTGTTTTGCCTTCCTCTCATTCCCTTTCTTCTACTAGTTCTCCTATTCTTTCCCTTTCAGTTATTCCCATAACTCTCACTCACTCCTAATCTGATTTGCTTTGCACTCATTGTTTCCAGTATCCTAATATCTTCTTTGATGCTTCTTAACTTATTTCTGATGCATTCCACTTCTTTCAGTGCATCTATCTCTCTGTGCAAGCTACCACTCTTGATCGATATTCATCCTTCTAATCAACACCATCCCCCAAGACTACACCATCTTTCAGACTTACTACACTCACTTATTTCACATTCTCATTCATATGCTACTCGTTTTCATCACCGTTTATCATGTTATTTGTCTTTTTTGGTCGGTATTCACCCATTTCTAACATAATGCTGCCGAAGTCTGTTATACTAATTTCTAAATCATGAAGTTGTTCTCATTTTATACAGACATAGACTTTCTGGTCTCTCATCTGCTACATTTTTAACTGCTGGGAAGTGTACATGCTCCAAGCATTGTATAAGAAACAAGGCGGATGAAATGGTTGCACTAATTGCGTCTGTGCACCCAGAGATTGTCGGAATAAGTGAGACATGGTTAGATGAGGATGACATCCTGACAGGAATAGAGATGGAAAGGTATGATGTGTTTCGTGAGGATAGAAGGGGTAAAAAGGGAGGGGGAGTGCTATTGATGATAGAGAAAGAGTTATATCCATACAAGGTAGAGATGCAAGAGGGAAATGGGGCCAGTGGTTTTGAGGCAGTATGGTGTGAGATAGAGGTGAATAGAATCAAATACTTGGTGGGATGTTGTTATAGGCCTGGTAATGTGGATGGTGGTGATAGTGAAATGTATAGTCAAATAAGCCAAGCAAATAAGAAAAGGGTGATCATTATGGGTGATTTTAATTATGGCAATATAGACTGGAATGAAGAGATAGCAACTGGAAGTAAAGAAAATGAGTTTCTTGAGTTTTTGAGGGATAACTACCTCAGACAGTATGTAACAGAGGGCACAAGAGGATTAAGGGTCTTGGATTTGGTCATCTCATCGGAGGATGTAATTATCAATGAGGTATCAAATCATCCACCAATTGGTGAAAGTGACCATGAGGTGATTACTTGGGTGGTTGCCAGCAGTGCAAGGACCCCTGTGAAAAAAGGGTATATGTGGAACTACAAGGGGGGTGATTATGAAGAGCTCAGGAGACAGCTTGCAGGTATAGCATGGAATGAGGAGTTAGCTGGAAAAGAGATCAATGCAGTTTGGGGGATTTTCAAAAAATATTTAGTGGATGCAATGTCTAAATGTATACCACGGGTGAGAAGGTTAAATAAGTTAGGTGTGAGATGGATGAATAAAGAGATTAAGCATGCAATACAGAGAAAAAGGGCATTGTGGAGGCAGCATAAGAGAAGTGGAAGTAACCAATTTCATGAGTTCTACAAAGACCAGGCAAGGAAAGTGACTTGGTTGGTGAGAGTAGCTAAAGAGAGGTATGAACAGCAGTTAGCTAATGAAGCTAAAAAGAATCCTAGGGAGTTCTTTCGATATGTAGCCAGCAAAAGAAAGAATGATTATGGAAGGATGACATTGATTGGAGGAAATGGTATAAAGACAGCTGTTGCAGAATGTGTGGTGGAGATACTTAATGAGCAGTTCATAAAGATCTTTCAATCTTGTGAATGTGACTTCATGGAGAGATTAAGAGCAGTTGATGATGGGGAGGAGAGACTGACTGTAAGTGAGCAAGAGTTGTTTGGGGAGTTGAGTAAACTAGATGTAAATAAAGCTGTGGGACTTGATAATATATCACCGCGTATTCTGAAGGAATGTGCCAGAGAGTTGACACCTGCCTTGACATATTTTTTTAATACGAGTCTTGCACTTGGTCAAGTCCCTAAAGAGTGGAAGGAGGGCAAGATTGTGCCACTTCATAAAGGAGGTGATCGAACTCAAGCATCAAACTATAGGCCTATCTGTGTGTCAGGTGTTGTGGTTAAGTTGTTGGAGAAGCTTGTGAGAACTAGGATCCAGAGTTGGGTTGACAACAATGGTATAATCTTTGATGGACATCATGGATTTGCTAAAGGGAGGTCGTGTTTTAGTAATCTACTTACTTATTACAATAAAGTGACTGCTTCCTTGGACAGAGGAGAAGGATACACAGTAATATACTTGGATTTTGCAAAAGCTTTTGATAGAGTACCTCATGATAAGTTGACAGTCAAACTAGAGCAGATGGGGTTGGATATTAGATTAGTGCATTGGATTGGAGACTGGCTACCTGATAGGTATCAACAAGTTGTGTATGGGGGTGCAATATCCAGGAAAAGGAAAGTCACTAGTGGAGTGCCTCAGGGATCTGTTTTAGGGCCATTACTATTTAACTTGTATATTAATGATATTGGCGAAGATTTGGGTGGAGATATTCAGTTGTTTGCAGTGATGCAAAGTTGGGACGAACCATAAAGAGTAGTGAAGATGTTGTGGCCTTGCAAGAAGACTTGAATAAATTGAGTGATTGGGCAAGCAAATGAGGATGTGAGTTCAATGTTGCAAAATGTAAGGTTTTAAAATTTGGAAAACAAAGATGGGATGCAGAATTTATGCTTGGTGAGAATATATTGTTGGAAGTAGAGGAAATAAGAGATCTGGGAGTGATAGTGGATAAGGATCTAAAATTTAGGGGACACATCGCCAAAATTGTGAAGACAACACAAAGACTTCTGGGAATGATGAGGAGGACACTGACGTGTAGAAGTAGGGAGATTCTTGTTCCATTGTATAAGGCTTTGATTAGGCCACACATGGACTATTGTGCCCAGATTTGGTCACCTGGTTTTCAGAAGGATGAAGAGATGTTGGAAAGGGTCCAAAGGCAACTGACTAAGGTAGTTTCTGACCTCTGGAATGTCGAGTATGAGGAAAGATTGAAAAGATGTAATTTGCAGAGTCTAGTGGAGAGAAGGAAGAGGGGAGATATGATAGAGACCTACAAGTTGGTAAGGGGTTGTTATAGGATCAATGGTGGAGAAGTTCTACAGAGAATAGTGGGAGATCAGGGGAGAACCAGAGGTCATACCTGGAAACTGTATAAAGAGGGTGTGAGTAGGGGAGTGAGAGGCAGGTTTTTTTCGTGCAGAGTTGTGAATGATTGGAATGCCTTGCCTGAGAGTGTGGTGTCTGCAAGGAGTTTGAATGTGTTTAAGACCCGGTATGATGAGATGTGTGTGAGATAAAAGGACCTCCTAGATGAGTCTTTGACTCCATGAGGTCTTGTTTAATAATAATAATAATAATAATAATAATACCACAAAATCATAAGGCATTGGTAAACGGAATTGCAGCTACTGCATTATTTGAACACTGCACAAAGAATACTAACAAATTATATTAAAATATTACATTTAAGTAGAAATTCTCAAATGGAAACTACCCACAAAATATGTTCTATCCAACTTAGATTCCCTGTAAATTTATTTTACAGGGAATCTAAGATTTTTGTTCTAATAAATTAATAGATCTACCTCATAACACCTTGTAAAATATTAGCCAGGAGAGCGATGGCCATGGCAAGGAAACTCTTACTGCATGACAAAAAATAAAAAAGGAAATGGAGGAGGTGAAGAGAATAGAAACCAAAATTTCCTGGCATGTTATATCCTGTCAATAGACTGCATCAGTTATTTTATTCTCCACCTTGCTCTGTATATCCAACCTTTTATAGTCATTTGTGGAGAGTAATATAGCAATGCCAGCCTGGTTGGCCAAGTGGTAAGCACATCTGCTCTCCAGCCAAAATCGCTGTGGGTTTGAATCCCACCGTGGGCATGGATGTTTGTGATTGTCTGTGAAAATGCTAGTAGTGGTGGTGGACGGTAGATGGCATTGGTGTGGATGATGATAGTAGTTGCGGTTGGTTGTAGTTCGTGGAAACAGAGAGTTGTGGAGTAGTGTTGTGCCCTTCCTCAATGACTCTTTGGACTCCCTGGAGGTATGATGTAATAATAAAAACATGCATTTGTCCAAAGAATGATGCTTAAATTTATTTTAAAAAAAATGACATATTTATTGTAGACATATAAATATATACAATAAATTCATTTCTATCAAAAAAAAAAAAAAATCAGCTAATGCCTTTTTATTCCCATATAGGGAGTAGGCGAGGCAGTTTTAGCCCTATGTAGTGACTGAGGGAGCAATTCAATCTCCACCAGTAGCTAATTAGAGATAGCTGGGCCCAAGACTATCACTAATATCATAGATGAAGAGAGGTGACTGACAAGTGCCAGCATCTCGTGATCCCTAATTCTAACACTATTTTTGCTGTCTGAAAATAATGTGGGTTCTATGGTTGATTTTCTTGAGATTATGGGATGAAAAACCAGAGTTTCTGGGAAAAAAACCAGCTTGCCCATGCCAGAGATTGACTAACTTGGGAATCGGTCAGAAAAAGGCTTAGTAAAAGTTCCTCTAGTCGGCGACTAGAATCGAACTTACGAGGCACTCTCTTCGGACGATTTAGCACTGTGGAAAGCACACGCCATCTCCACTGAGCTACACAGGCCCTGATTCTCTTTAAATGGTTCTCTTTATCTAAGCAGATTTGACATTCATATTCTTGACAGAATTATGAGTAAATTCTAATATTTTATATACTGTATCTAACTCCTAAATTCTAGGGTTTCCATAGCTCAGTCAGTATAGATGAAGCCCTTAGGTCAGAAAGACCTGGGTTCGATTCCTGTCAGTGATGTGAGGAACCTTTATCTGGTCTCTTTCGACAAAAGGTGAGTTAACCAGTCTCATACGGAGGTAGGGGTTTTTTCACCTGGGAGATAAAAAACTCAGGTTTTTTATCTCCCAGAACAAGCAAACCGGCCTCTTGAAACACACGCATCTATACAGACATAATACACACCAGGAGACATAGGACTAACCACCTTATTTTCGAATTATGGTTGCAAAGTCCAAGAATACTTTGAAAGGTCATGGGCACTTAGGTGACTGTTAGGACCACTGATAGGAAATAGGATAGGAACTCCTAAATTCTAATTAAAGACAGAGGAAAAATATATGACCATTCTGAAATTAAATAATATGAGCTCAAAGAATACATTATAAAGGAAACTATGGAACTAAAAGTTCTATAATTATATTTAACTATATGGGAATTTATTATTATTATTATTATTATTACGTGACACCTCCAGTGAGCCCAAAGACTCATCGAGGGAGGGCACCTACTCTATAACTCTCTGTCTCCACCACTCAATCCACCAACTATACAATGAATCACAACTACCATCATCTACACCAACTCCATCTACCACCCACCACCACTAGTATTTTCACAGACAATCGCAAACATCCATGCCAATGGCAGGATTCGAACCTGCAACCTTTTGTTTGGAGAGCAGATATGCTCACCACTTGGCCAACGAGACCTGCCACTTCCTGTCCTTATCTTCTTTTATCTTATTTGCTTCTTTATTTTATTGTGTTTACTGATTCATTCATTCTTGTCTCTCAAATTCCTTATAATTTGAGAGTGAGCAGTAAGCAAGTTTCCTTAATGCATCTTTCTTTAATTTTGCTGATGAATAATTCCTAAGACAATAGGAATATATTTAAATAAGCAGTTCCAGATACATTTTTCATAAAAGAACTTTACTGCAGATCAATGTTCCCTCTAATTTTTGCCAGGCCAATTTAGTATTGCACAAGTAGCAATACTAAATCAATTTCTTTAAATCTGCATACTACAGAAATCCATCACAGTTTGCTGGACTTCAAGTGATACCTGAAGTCCAGCAAACTGTCCAGACCATTGTTTTTCAAACTTTTCTGACTATGAACTGCAATAAAAAATACATTTTACATCTCCATCCAACACACATATGCACACTTGTATACACAAGGTGGCCCATAAGTCAAAAAGGGGTTTAAACATTTCATAAATTTTTTATTTATTAATTATTTTTATTAATTTTTGTTATAATGAAATATAGCATCTGAAGATTTTTTATTAGTTGTGAACAGTCCCTTTCTATGGTATGTTTCATGACAACTGTTAATGTTTCTGGCTGCAGCACCCTAATTTCTGCACAAATGTTCTCCCTCTGTTGGATTCTCTGCAGCTTGTTCACCTACACCTTTTCCTTCAGGTATCCCCATAGGAAGAAGTTGGGAGCTGTCAGATCTGGAAAATGTGATGGCCAATTAATTGCAGATCTTCACAAAATTATTTGCTATGTAGCAACTACTAAATGTCCTCTCTGGCCTGTCTATATACCTCACACCATACTCAATCAAGCAATCAGCTATTTTGCCTCCTATTTTCTACTCTGAGAAGGCACACTTCATCACTCTTGTAATATTCCATTTTTTTTATCCTCCCTTATCCTCTATACTAATGCCAGGAGTATCCGAAATAAAGGAGACGAATTAGTGATAGCATTAACCTGGCCAAAGATTATTGGGATCTCTGAGACGTGGTTGATGGAGGATGATATAATAACCAGAATTGAAGTGGCAGGGTATAGCATTTTTCAGCAGGATAGGAAAGGAAAACATGATGGTGGAGTACTGCTTATGATAAGAGATGACTTATATCCTCTAAGAGTGGTAGCTTTGGAAGGCAGTGACACAGGTGGTTTAGAAAGTATATGGTGTGAGGTAGAAGTGGGCAAGACAGGATATTCAGTGGGGTGTTGCTATAGACCAGGGAGCCCGGAAGGTGGGGGACCAGGAGTTGTTTTTGCAGTTGAGCTTGGCGAGTGCAAGAAGAATGATTGTTGTGGGAGATTTTAACTACAGCAGTATAAGTTGGGAAGAGGAAAATGCAAGTAGTAAGAAGGGGATAGAATTTCTGGAATTCTTGAGGGACAAATGTCTTCAGCAGCTTGTAATATAGGGAACAAGAGGTTCAAGAGTTTTGGATTTGGTCATTCATCAGAAGAGCTGATAATAAGTGAGATGACATCTCCCACCAGTTGGAGAGAGAGCGACCATAGATAATTATCATATCTATGGTAATTATCATACCATAGATATGATAATTACCATAGACATTATCATATCTATGGTAATAGATATGATAATGCAGAGATTTACTCATAACTCATAGATTTAATCTTAAATCATAGATTTACTCATAACTAGACAAGCTACAGCTTTGGCCCTAACATTAAAAGAGACGTTCAAAAAGCTATTACACCTAATGAAAAGTTATTAAATCTAAAATTTACTCAGTAGAGGGATCTCTTAAAAGTTATAGTTTAGGGAGTATAACAACCATAAATCTGCTTGATCATTCCTAGGCAATATACTTACTGTTTTTCTTTTCACAGTCGACAATAACTTCCTTATCCTTACTCATCGGTGTGTTCTTCAACATGAAAGTGATCCTTCCATTCCATCAAAGTAATATACATCTCATAATCTTTTCATCCCAAGGTGCAAACCGACAGCTGTTATCTCTTGCATGCTATTATAAATATTATCTGTTAAATGACAGCTTCCATAGCTCAGTTGGCTTTGACGATGCCCTTTGGTTATAACCAGGGTGAAACCCTTCTAGGATATGAGGGCTTTTCAACTGAAAGTGAGTTAGCCAGTCTCGTACAAAGGTGGTGGGATTTTTCCTCCCAGAAACTTGTTTTTTTTACCCCTGCAAGGAAACCAGCCAAGAGAACAATGCAGTTTACAGACAAAAATACCTTAAAATAATGGCTTTATTTTGGTTTTGTAAGATGGTGTTGTTCCCACCAGTATGGACCTCACTGCGCTGTATCATCATACACTAACTGGTCTGTTTAAATCATTTGCAGGATTACTATGTTACAATAATTGGTGATTGCCATCCTCAGTTTTATTTAAACAACTGGATACTGCTCCCCCTCTCCAAAAAAATCATTCCTTATATCATTAATGTGTAAATTAAATAAGAATGACCCTGGTACAGTACTCTGTGGCACACTTCTGGTCATCACCTTCCTTGTGATGGATTCTACTGTTCGATGTCTATTATCCATCAGCCATTTTATACATGTCATCAGCATCACATCCATCCTGCATTTGCTCCAGTTCACATAACAGAATTTTGTGGTCACAATCAAAAGCCTTCGCATTTGACAGATGCCACAAAGGTGGCAGCATTTTTCCTCCCAGAAACTCAGTTTTTCTGCAAGAGCACACATGCAATTTACAGACAAAAATACATTACAACAATACCTTTATATTGGTTTTGTAAGATAGTGTTGTAGGTCTACCCATATAGACCTCACTGCAGTTGTATCATCATATGCTAACTGGTCTGTTTATATCATTCCTTATAGTAAGTCAGTATTACACTGAAAAAAATCTTCTTTATATATTTTTATTTTATTACATTTAAAAAATCTTCTTTATATATTTTTATTTTAACTATGTTATAAAATTAGGTAAATTAGTAAGGTACAACCTACCCTTCACAAAGCTGTGCTTCTTCCCATAGAGTATCATATTCTTGTTTCCCTGATCATGAATTCTGCTTTTAATCAATTTTTCCAGTACTCTTACCTGTGCTACTGACATTATTATTATTATCCATGGAGTCGCAGACTCACAGAATACATAGAGTAGGAGTGAAATGGATGAACAGTGAAATCAAGCAAGCTCTATTGGAAAAGAAAATACTATGGAGGAGGTACAAGACAGTTGTAGTGAGCAGATCTATGAAGAGTATAAAGTGCAGGCTAGAAAGGTGATGAGCATGGTAAAGAAAGAAAAGGTGCAGTATGAGAGGAGATTGACTGGTCAAGTCAAGGTTAACTGAAGGGAATTTTTTTGCAATATGGCAAGCAAGAGAAAGAATAATTATGGCAGGTTGACAGTGGTGGATAGTCGTAGTAGCAGAGTGATCGTTGCAAAGGATATAGTGGAATTACTGAATGAGCATTTTATTAGCATATAACATACTGATGTAAAGGATGCCATGCAGTGTAGCTCAGCGGATGTGGCGTTTGCACACCGCCGCGCTTGGCCGCACGAAGGAAGACTTGGTTTCGAGTCTAGTCGGCGACTAGAGGAAATTTTTCTAAGCCTTTTTTCGACCGGTTCCTGAGTTAGTCGATCTCTGGCACGGGCAAGCAGGTTTTTCCTCCCGGAAACTCGGGTTTTTCGTCCTGTAAACTCAAGAAAAACGACCGTAGAACCCACATTATTTCAGACATTAAATATATTGTGTTAGGGTTAGGGACCACGAGATGGCGGCACATTTGAGCCGTCTCTCTTCACTGTGTGCCGCTTAATTAGTGATAGCCTTGGGCCATCTGTCTCTGATTGGGTACCAGTGGAGATTGAACTGCTCATTCAGTCTCCAAAAGTTAGATAGGGCTAAATGGCCTCGCCTACTCCCGTATACGGGAATAAAAAGGCGTTAGCTGATTTTTTTTTTTTTTTTTGATATATATATATAGAAGGGAGGCAAGTATTAGGAGAACTGGAAGTGAAAGAATCAGAGATATATAAGGTGTTGACTGGGTTATAAGGCTGTGGGAATGAATGACATATCATGCATTCTTAGGCCTAAGTTCGATTCTCATCATGACAGGAGGAATCTTTATATGGACTTTTACGATTGAAGGTGAGTTAGCCGATCTCATATGGAGGTAGTAGGGTTTTTTCTCCCTGAAACTCAGGTTTTTCATCCTGCATACAGACAAATCGGTCCTTCAGAACACACACACACACAATTTACAGACAAAAAAAATACTAGCTGTGGTGGTAGTGGGCAATAGATAGTGCTGATGTAGATGATTGGTAGTAGAGGTTTGATGTAGTGGTGGAGACGGAGAGTTGTACAATGGGTGTCCTCCCGTGATGAGTCTTCGGACTCCATGGAGGTGTCACGAATAATAATAATAATAATTCTTAAGGAATGTGCACCACAGTTGGCTATGCTCTTGACCTGGTTATTTAACGAATGTCTTGCAGTGGATAGGGTTCCTAAGGAGTGGAAAGTAGGCAAAATAGTACCAGTCCGCAAGTATGGTTCTGGGACAGAAGTTTCCAGTTAAAGACCAGTCTGCATAACTGTGATTGTGGTCAAGATGTTGGAGAGATTGGTTAGGATACAGAAATAGAATACAGGATTGAGTTGATGGACATAGCATTCTTTATGATTGTCAGCATGCATTTGTAAAGGGTAGGTCCTGTTTTAGTAATTTACTTGCATTTTATGATAGAGTAATGTGTGTGTTAGATAAGGGTGATTCATATACAGGTATCCCTTGCTTAATGCGGCTTTGCTTAACGCAGGATTTGATTAACGCGGCGAAATTAATTACGGCAATCCCTTGATATATGGCAAGTGTTTTGATTAACGCTCATTTAACCCTGCAGAGCTCGCAGCTGATCTAACAGATACATGCAAAATGTTTAATATAAATATTCTTACACAATTCAGTATATAGCTTAGAGGTCATCAGTAGCTGTGCATTCATATGTTACGAATGATATTCCGTCATGTCTGCTTTTTGCTGTCAGTTTGGTTTACACATGTTATGTAAAGGTTTATAATATTTGACAGTAAATTGTATCTGAGAGATACCATGACCTCCGATGTCAGTATAGTATGGTTTAGTTTTTTTTTTTTTTTTTTTTTTGTTCAATAATTTCTAGATTGTAACTGAAAATAAATAAACCATCATGTATTACTGAAATAGAGAGCCAAAGGCTTATTTATCATACATGTCCTCTAGGAGATGTGCTTTACATTATGAAAAATACTATGGAAAGTGATCTGGAGCTTACTCCACCTTTACTACGAGTTGCCCATAAGGTTGCTAATGCTTGCATCCACTGAAACTTTTAGTTTCTATATATTAGGCATGAAACTCTTATAGTTTCTATATTCAGCTATGAAATAATGTTGGATTCAATATCCACTTATTTGTACCATCATGTATTATATTTGCAGTGTTTTTTCTTTATGTTTTATTGCTTGTTTGCCGAGGTCTGGAGAGTTGTTTTGCTTGTTATCGTAGAATTTATGCCGATAAGAAAAAAAAACTAAAACTGGTCAAAACGACTCTTGATAACTTCTTTTGATAAAAAAATTGCAGTAAATAATGTAGGTACAAAGTAAATTATTAAACATTTACTTTGCATTCATTTTTTATCTTTCCTGAAAGAGTACCATATAAAATGAATTATTAATACAGTAATCGATCATGGATGAATTGTAATTTTTACCATTGATTATAGATTTGATTAACGTGATTTTGATATATACATGGTAACATCGAGGGATTAATTAACTGCATTAATCGAGGGATATCTGTACAGTGATATTCTTGGACTTTGCAAAAGTATTTGATAGATTACCACATGTTGAGTTGGTGTATAAGCTGTAGAGGATGGGAATAAATTAGATGGATTGGAGATTGGCTGTCTGAACAATACCAGTAGGTTGTGTATGATGGAGCATGTCTTAAAAAAAAAAGTCAGGTAACCAGTGGTGTGCCACCCCAGGGTTCTGTTCTTGGGTCCCTGCTGTTTTACTTGTTTGTAAATGATATATCATGTGGACTGAGTGGAAATCTTCAGTTGTTTGTTGATCATGCAAAGTTGGGGAGAATTATAAGTAGCACTGCTGATGTTTCCCTTCAGGAAGATTTGATTATATTTTTGACTGGATAAAGGAGAGAGGGTTGTGGTCTTAATATTAATAAGTGCAAGCTGTTGCATTTTGGAGTGCAGAAATATAAGGCTATGCACTATATCATTGGTGCCATACTGCAGGAAGTGGATGATATTCAAGATTTGAGAATGATGGTTGACAGTAGAGTCATAGGGATAACCACCTTATCCTCGTGTCACGGTTGAGAAGTCCAAGGATACTCAGAAGACTATGGGCACTTAAGTGCCTGTTAAAGCCACTGATGGATGGTTGACAGTAGACTGAAGTTTAGAGGAAATATTGCTAGTGTTGCAATGGCTGCACATTGTAGTGCTGCTATGATAAGAAGTACTACTCTAACATATAGAGATAAGGAAATGGTTGTGCTGCTGTATAAAGCACTGGTCAGGCCACACTTGGACTGTTGTGCTCAAATCTGGTCACCTGGTTTTCAGTGCAATGTGGAACCATTGGAGAGGGTCCAGAGATGAGTGACTAAGACAATATCAGGAATTTGGAATACTGTCTATGAAGAGAGGTTGTAGAAAAGTGGACTGCAGAGTTTAGTGGATGGTAGGAAAAGCGGTGATATGATAGAGACATTTAAGTTAGTTAGAGGATTTTATTGGATTAATCCAGATGAGATTATAAAAAGAGTAGAAGACGAGAGGGGAAAAACCAGAGGTCATCCCTGGAAGTTATGTAAGAGAGTGGTGAAGAGGGGTGTGAGGAGTAGATTTTTTACATGGAGAATTGTCACTGAATGGAACACATTATCAGAATGTGTTGTTAATGCAAGAAGTGTTAAGGATTTTAAGATTCGGTATAATAAATATGTTATCTGTTGAATGAACCTCCCATGATGAGTCTGCCGACTCCATGGAGAGTGCAATACTACTACTACTAATAATAATATCTTCCACAGCAGTTATCCTTATGCAATTTTCACCAATCAGTGTCATCCTACCATAATCATTCTTTTGTTTTACTGGCTACATATTGAAAGAATTCCCTAGGATATTTTTTTCATTTTATTTGCTAACTGTTGCTCATACTCAACTTTTGCTACCCTTATCAGATGCGTCACCTTCCTTGTCCATCCTTTGTATTCCTCATGGAATTGATTATTATCACTCCTCTTATGTTGCCATGTTACTGATCAGTCTGTATTTGCTATCTTTTGAAGTTCCATTATGTCATGGAACTACTTCATCCTCTTTCCACTCCATTAAGAACTCCCTAGAGCCTAGTCAAAGACACCACAAATTATTTTGCATTTACTTGTAATACATGGGCTAATGCTTCATTTATTCCTATGCAGTATTCATATTGACATCTTATAGCATCCTAATCTCTTGTTCCTGTCTTGTTCATTATATTAGTGCCTGTCATGTATGTTACGGAGTATCTTCACCTGGGTGATGCCTCCTCAGAAAGTGATCAGTAATTCAACATTGTATGTCATTGCAGTATCCATCCTGCATTTTCTTCTTCTGCTTCTGTCACCTCTCTACCATCTGTATTTCTTAACATTATCCTCCATGATCACTACAGAGTGAAATAACTCTTTGGGATTTCGTTTGACCTGATCAGCTAATATCCTCTCATAATCTGATTTTTTCTTCCTTATTATGCTAGTTACACTTCTTGCCCATTCTTTGTACTGCTCATGAGCTTGTTCATCACACTTCTCTCTGTATACCCTCCAAATATATATACAGGGTGGTTCCAAATTCCATATACAAACTTTGAGGGGAGGTAGAGAACATCAAAATCAACCATATTCACATACGAAAGCATGACCAGAAATGCCACTGGAAGCTACTAACAGGGACACAAAGATACAGAAATAACACAAGGCAGTAAGTAGTGTAAAAAACTTTATTAGGCGTAACTGAACAGTTCATTAGTAGTTAGATACATAATATCATAAACTAGGTGCATGTCTGCTATCTCAGACATGCACTTTCGTAGAACGACGCATGTTCTTCGTATGACGTCAAAAGCTTGAATGAGGAAGTCCCAATTGCTCACCTGGAGCGCTGGCGAATAGTGCCACCTATCACTTTCGGGTGACATTTCCGGTCATGTGAATATGTGAATATGGTTGATTCAAAGTTTGTATGTGGAATTTTGAACCACCCTGTATATATTATTTTTATTTTTATTTTTTTTTTTTCAGCTCCGCTCCTGCTTAAATAATAACTTCAACCTGACTTATCTTTCTGACTCTGGGTATTCAACCTGATACCGCTTTGCTCAAATATTCATCAAACATTTTTATGCATTGCAGATATTCTTCCCTTGGACTTTCTTGAATTTGTTATGAATTTGTCAGCTCTTTAATAATTTTGCACATATCCCTTCTTAATTGACAATTCTATTCACTTATCTACATTCCAGGTCAAATGTTCTGATGCTGTCACAAGATCCAGTACTTTTAATACTTTCAAATCTTGGTCCTCTCTATCACTTTTTGTTTCATCTTATCTCTTAGTAGCCATATAAATTCCATTTCCTTGATTCAGTTTATGTCTCCATACTTGAAGTCCCCATAATGGTTACTTCTCCTGCAATTGTGCTAATTTGCTATTGGGTGCCATCTACATCTTCGTTCATACTTCTAGCTATATCAGCAACAAACTATATATTGTACCCTGTTAGCCTCTGTTTCACACTAGGTAGTATCAAATGTGCTACCCTATATCTTTGCCTTTCTGCTGAACTTTTACCCTTGTTGGTTACAAGCCTTCTGCTTTCAAAAAGCCTGTTAATTCTTCTAGCTTAACCTATCTGTATAATGAAAGACTTGGAATGGGTAAAGTTCCTGGAGAGTGGAAGGAGGGTAAGATGTGCCATTACATAAGGGTGGTGATAGATGGGGGGTATCATACTATAGGCTAGTTTGTATTTCTTTGGAGTAATTGGTGAGGACGTGTATACAGAATTGGACAAATGAGGACATTAGTATTTATGCAGGCCAGCATGGATTTGTTAAGGGGTGCTCTTTTTTTTTTTATTGTAAAAGGTAACCAGATATTTTTTTGGGATTTTGCAAATGCATTTGACAGGGTGCCATATGATAAGTTGTTTTTAAGTTGAAGCATAATGAGTTTGGATATCAGGTTATTGGTTTGGATTGATAACTGGCTTTCTGATAGATACCAGAGAGTTGTATATGGGGGAATGGTATCAGGGAGCAGGAAGGTTATAAGTGGAGTTCTACAGGGGTTGGTACTGGGACTTTTAGTATTCATTCTTTGACAATGACATTGTCACTTGACTATAGAGAGAGAATATTCGGTTGTTTACAGATGATGTGAAACTTGGAAGTATTATTAGTAATAGTGTTGATGTTTTGCTCTTTTTAATGGGAGGGATGTCAATTTAATTCAACTACATGCTTGGTTTTGAAATTTGGGATCCACAGATCCTCTGCATCATTCCCAGATTTTGTTGTGTTGGCCTCACAATTTTGGTAATGTGTCCCCTAAATTTCAGATCCTTATCCACTATCACTTCAAGATCTCTTATTTCCCTTCACCTCCAACAATATATATATCTCCAACAAGCATGAATGATACATCCCATCTTTGTTTCC
The DNA here is from genome assembly GCF_054136105.1 of Typopeltis vanoorti. Classification (NCBI taxonomy): domain Eukaryota; kingdom Metazoa; phylum Arthropoda; class Arachnida; order Uropygi; family Thelyphonidae; genus Typopeltis; species Typopeltis vanoorti. The sequence continues at coordinate 24,447,774 of NC_143560.1, read as the reverse complement.
CAAATTTTAAAACCTTACATTTTGCAACATTAAACTGGCATCCCCATTCCTGTGCTCATTCACTCAATCTGTTCAAGTCTTGTAAAGCCACAACATCTTCTCTACTCTTCATAGTTCATCCCAACTTTGTATCATCTGCAAACAACTGAATATCCCCATCCAAATCTTTGCCAATATCACTAACATACAGGTTGAAGAGCAATGGCCCTAAAACAGACCCCTGAAGCACACAACTAGTGACTTTGCTCTTCCAGGATATTGCTCCCCCATACACAACTTGCAGATACCCATCAGCTAACCAGTCTCTGATCCAATACACTAATCTAATATCCATCCCCATCCATTCTAGTTTGACTATCAACTTATCATGTAGTAATCTATCAAAAGCCTTTGCAAAATCTTAATATATTACTGTGTATCCCTCTCCTCTGTCCAGTGAAGCTGCCACCTTATTGTAATAAGTAAGTAGATCACGAAAACATGGCCTCCCTTTAGCAAATCCATGCTGTCCATCAAAGATAATACCCTTGTTGTCAATCCAATTCTGGATCCTAGTTCTCACCAGCTTCTCCAATACCTTAACCACAACATCTGATACATAGATAGGCCTATAATTCGATGCTCGAGTTCTATCACCTCCTTTATGAAACGGCACAATCTTGCCCTCCTTCCACTCCTTTGGAACTTGACCCAGTGCAAGACTCATATTAAAAAAAAATATGTCAAGGCAGATGCCAACTCCCTGGCACATTCCTTCAAAATATGTGGTGATATATTATTCAGTCCCACAGCCTTATTAAGATCAAGTTTGCTCAACTCCCCATATACCTGTGTATGGGGAGTTGAGCAAACAATATATATATTGCTCATTTACAGTCAGTCTCTCCTCCTCATTCTCTCCTCCTCATCATCAACTGCTCTCAAACTCTCCATGATGTCACATTCACAAGAATGAAAGACCTTCTACAGCAGTTGCTCTTATACCATTTTCTCCAATCAATGTCAGCCTTCCATAATCATTATTTTATTTTATTTTTTTTTGCTGGCTACATATCAAAAGAACTCCCTATTATTCTTTTTGACTTCATTAGCTAACTGCTACTCATACTTCACTTTTGCTACCCTTACCAACCAAGTCACCCTCCTTGCCTGTTCTTTGTAATCCTCATGGAATTGATTATTACCACTTCTTTTATGCTGTCTCCATAATGCCTTTTTCCCCTGTATCACATTCGTAATCTCTTCATTCATCCATTTCACACCTACCTTATTTAATCTTCACCCCCTTGGAATACATTTAGACATTGCTTCTACTAGATAGTTCTTGAATAACTGCATTGATCTCCTTTCCAGCTAACTGCTCATTCCATGCATACTCATGAACTATTTCAATTTCTTTATTGTTTACCTTAATAATGTTGTGTCTTTCATCATATCCTTTTTGGTTTGCCATTATTTTGGTTTTCTCAGAATTAATATCTAATCCAATTTCTATTCATTTAGTTGTTAGATCTTCTATCATTTGCTTTAATCTTTCATATTGTGTGCAATAATAAGAATATCATCAGCAAATCTTAGGTTATGTAATTTAACTCCATTAATATTGACTCCTTTATTGGTCCATTCTAAATTACTCATCATATGTTCCATTTTTAATGTGAAGAGTTTGGGAGAAATGGTGTCTCCTTGCCTTATTCCTTGATTTATGTGAAAATTTTCACTTACTTCATTAAGAATGATATTTGATATAACATTTCCATAAATATATTTTATTATGTCAATAAGTTTTTGAATACTATAATCTTTAAGAGCTTATATAATTGATGATGTTTTTATGCATTCAAAAAGCTTTTTAAAAATCTACAAAGGCCATGTGAAGAGGAAGGTTGTATTCATTGCATATTTCAATAAGCAGGCTTAGGAACAGGAAAGACCCTAGTCCTCGAATACTCTAATAGCATTGGGGAAAGGTGCAAGAAGGAAAGAAAGGAGAGAATGGTGGCAAACCCGAGGTACCTGATGCTGGTACCTCGGGTTTGCCACTCCTTTACTTACTAAAGTGAATCCTTGAGACAGTATCGATATTTAGAGAAAGTAAATTAGAAAGAATTACATTCTATAACTAATTAAAATTTAAGAATTAAATTTTAATTAAAATTAAAAAAAATTAAGAATACAAAGAATTAAAATTTCTATAACTAGTATTTATATAATCTATAACAAATAACATTGATGTGTTCAACTCCAAGAGTACTGATGTAATCAGTATTGAATAGTCTTTGGACTGTACATAGGTGAATTTCAAGCTGTGTTCTTGTTACATTAAAATTTTTACTAGGTTTTTCTTTAGCAATTAAAAAAATTCCATTTTTTGTCTCATTTTATGAAGTAAAATGTGATGAATAATCTGATCTCTTGTTAGCATTTGTGAATTCTAGTATAGGAGAAGTGAGGTAACTATAAATAATACTTCTGTTCTTCTTTATTATTTATAATAATCTTTCCAGTAAATTTCTATTAAAAATTAACCTACCTCTATCCCCAAATTTGTATCATAAGCATATTTAAGTTCTGATATTCTTGAAATTTCTAATGTTCCTATCTGACTGTTGGATAGGTATCAACAGGTTGTGTATGGAGGTGTGGTATTGCAAAAGAGGAAGATCACCAGTGGAGTGCTATAGGGATCTGTTTTGGGACTATTATTGTTTAACTTTTATGTTAATGATATTGGAACTGGCTTAACCGGAGACATGCAGCTATTTGAAAAGTGGGAAGAACTATGAGAAGTAGAGCAGATGTTGTGACCTTGCAGGAAGATAGTGTGTGAGTGGGCAGGAGAGTGAAGCTATCAGTTTGATGTTGCTAAGTCCAAGGTCTTGAAATTTGGTATGCAAGGTTGGGATGCATGGTATATAATTAACGGAGAAATTTTGAAGGAGGTGGAAGAAATGAGGGATCTTGAAGAGAAGGTGGATGGACAAAGTTTAGAGGTCACATTGCTAAAATTGTCAGAACATTACATAGGATAATGGGAATAATAAGGAAGAGGACATTGACAGGAGCAAAGAGTTTATAGTTCCCATATAAGGCTTTGATAAGGATGCATCAGGACTACTGTGTGTGCAGATTTGGTCATCTGGTTTTCATGGGAATGAGGATGTATTGAGAGGATTCAGAGAAGGTTCATTAAGTCAGTGTCAGGTCTATGGAATGTCAGATGTGAGGAGGGAGATTGAGGGAATGTAGCTTGCAGAGCCTTGTGAATAGAAGGAGAGGGGATATGATTAAGGCATATAAGTTGATGACAGGTTGTTAGCAAATTAATGTGGAGGAAATTTTTCATTGAATAGAGACAAGGGTAGAAAAAGAAGCCATTTCTAGAAGCATATGGAGGGCATGAGCAAGAAAGTAAGAAGGTTCTTTACATGGAGAGTGATCAGTGAGTAGAATGCATTGCCAGAAAGTGTGGTGAGTGGGGAAACTGTGAATGAGTTTAAGGCATGGTTCAATGATCTTTTTGCATGAGAGAGAGTGTGGACCTCCTGTAATTAATCTTTTGACTCCATGGAGGTCAGATGTTAGTAGTAATAATAATAATAGTAATAATAATAAATTGATATAACTGTTACCTCTTTGTAGTTTTCTATGAAATTAATATGCTCACAGAATATATAGTTATTTTAAGAAATGATCCAAGAAGGAATTCATGTGATATTTAATTTTCTAATCTTTATGACTATTCTAATCATTTTATTTTTATTTTATATACTGCACTATTTCAGGCCAAATGTATGTGGAAGAGGAAATAGGAAATACTGTTGTCCTGGGTGGACTAAAAGAGGAATCGGAGCGCTATGTATTATTCGTAAGTTAAATTGTGTAATGATAATTTTGCATTCTGATTAAATACGGTAAATTATATGGTATCCAGCTATGAATTAGCAGCTTAGTATACAGCTACTCATATTTCAATCCAGTCATAGACAACTGATTTTGAATATGAACCAAATGCTAAGTTGCTAATGTGTGGCCAGATACTGTATGATTTATTGTATCGCCAAAGCAAATCTTCAGTTTAATTCTTATTAGTTTACAAATATCAAGAAACAACCATTAAAAACATTCTTGGTGTATGCACACACATACATATATGTGTGTGTGTGTGTGCACACACATATATATGCATATATGTGTATGTGTGTGTATACAACCATTAAAAACATTCTTGGTGTATGCACACACATACATATATTTCTGTGTGTTTTGAATGTGAAATCTGTATGGGTCTAATACTGATTGATAGCTTTTATAGTATTTTTTCTATTACTGAATACATTATTTCCCCCCCCCCCCCCCATTTCATCATTCTAAAAGCAAATAGTGATTTTTTTTATTTTATCCTCTTGGCTCCAATACAACTTAGTATGATTATATTCATTGTTTAGCTGCCATAATTATCAAAGTCCCTAGTTTCCATGTTTTGAATCTGAATGGGTTGGTAATGACATTACATAAGGTGAACTTATCAGTGGAACTGTGGAAGATGAGTTTAATGTTAGGCTTGTCTGCAACAGATCCTGTTCTTTAAATTTCTTCATCAGTTTTTCAACTGTGTTGTGTGTTATTGGATTCTTTTCGTGATGTTTGGCATAAATTTGTCTGCCATTTCTTTCTCGGTCTATTCCTTGGTCTATTCGGTGAGTACCTTATGGATGGACCCTAAGGTACTTACAATTACCAGAGGTAGTTGTGAGTGCCCTAATAGTGGATGAGTTTATGGAGAGGTATGATAAGTATTATGCGAATAATGGTTAGTATGGGTCTTTTCCCATTAAGAAGAACTATCTCCAATCTTTCATCAGTGTTTAATGCCATTAAACACTGATGAAAAGAGTGGAGATAGTGCTTAATGCCATTTTTCACGGTTCTAGACTTGGACACCCTGTAATTACAGGAATCGAATGTAAAGAGTATTGCATTTTCAGAGACTATAGAGGGAATATTACAGAAGAGGGAAATTATTGATCATAACTGAAAAACTTTAACCAGCAAAAATAGAAATTAAGGAGGATTTTAGGTCTGAGGGAGATGGTTCATTTGAGGTTATCTGCAAGATGGAAGCTGTATACTGTTAGATGCTGCTTTAGACCAGGAGTGAAGAGAAAGATATGGAAACCATGCATCATCAGATTAGCATAATGAGTGCAGGCAGAGCAATTATTATGGTGTGCCTCAGCTGTGTGGATATAGATAGGAAGGAGGAAAGGATATATAGCAAGATGGAAATGGAATTTTTGCAATTACTAAGAGAAACTACCTGAAACAGCATATGATGGAGGGGACTAGGAGTTTGAAAATGCAATATTTAATATTTGATAAAGGTGTTGGATCCCATAATAGCATTGGAAGATGTAATAATCATGGTAGCAACTTGCCTCCATTCATAGAAAGTGAGCATGCAATATTGCCTAGGCAGTTGCTAAACATGTGGAATTCTCACCCACGTTATATGGACACAAAGATCATGATAATGACAAACCTATGAGGCAGTTTGGAGCAGTGTCATGACATAAGAAGCTAGAAGGAAAGAATGTGAGTAGTGCATGAGAAGTAATTGGGATTGTTTGAGAGAGGCAATATTGAATTGCATATCCAGGATGAGGAGGATAAACTAAGTGGGGATTAAATAGATGAGTAGCAATATAAAGCAGGAGCTAAAAAAAAAAAACATTGCAGAGGGAATGTAAAGAAATAAGTGACAAGCATGCTCATGAGCAATACAAGGTGCCAGCAAGGTTGAGTAGTATGATAAGAAAAGCTAAACAGATTATGTAAGAAAATTAACAGCAGGCCAAAGTAAATCCAAAATACAAAAGTTTTTTATGCTGTTAGGAATAAGAGAAAGAATAATTATGGAAGGATAACTTTAATCATTACCAAAAGTAGGAAAGTGGCAGAAGCAGAAGAAATAGTTAAGTTACTAAGCTGTCACCATTGCAAATATGTATCATCTAGGAGGAAACTTTAGTTGCTGATGTGAATACAACAGTGGATTTGGATGGCAGAGTTTGAAGGGAGTGGAGAGAGAGTAAAGAATTCTACTACATAAAGGTTGCTCCAAGACAGAGTTACAAATCACAGATGAGTTAGTATCTCAGGTATGATGGTTAAAATATTGGAAAAGTTCATTAAAGGTAAAAGTCAGGAAAGGCTGGATAGGAATATGATACTCAATGGTGAGAAGCATGGTTTTGTAAAAGGTAGGTCCTGCTTTAGTAATTTATTCACATTTAATAATGCAGTGACAGCAGAATTGGATAAAGGAAATGGTTACACAATGATACTGCTGGACTTTGCAAAAGCATTTGAGAGACTACCTTGGAAAACTATTGCAAAAGTTGGAAACAAGTGGGAATTGATATTAGTTGGTGGTGTGGATAAGGAAGTGGCTGATAGACAGACTCTAGAAAGTAGTATATGGTGGAGTGGAATCTGGAAGGTGACTAGTGCAGTGCCTCAGGGTTCTGTGCTAGTCATCCTCATTCTCCTAGATTGTAGATTAATAATATAGGGAAGGATTTAAGAGAGGGTAAGCAGTTGAGGACTGATGATGAAAATATGAAGAGGACAATATTTGATAAAGGTGATTTAGATATCCTGCAGGATGATTTAATTAAATTGGCATTGTAGGCAAAGGATAATTGTTGTCAATTTAATGTTGAAAAAGATATGATTATTATGCACTTTACGATGAAAACATTACACGCTTTGTATCACATTGCTGGTACTGGAATGAGAAATTGACAAGGCTAGGGATTTGGGGATGATTGTGGATGGCCAGAGATTGGAAGTTCAGAGGACATATCACAAAAGTTTGCAAAAGAGGAATTACTTACATGTTGAAGAATACATTAACAAGTAAAGATAGGGAGGTTATTATCCCTGCTTATAAGGCAGTGATTTGACTGTATCTTGGCTTCTTTGCTCAGATTGTCAACTGGGTTTCTGGAGAATTAGTTGGCAGTAGAGCGGATCCAGATACCAATGTGGTATTGTCTATGGAAGGCTCCCTATGAGGATGGATGGACGGTATGTGGGGGTGCAGAATGTAGTTGGCAAGTAGAGGAGAGGGGACATGATAGAAACTTATAAATTACTACAGAGATTCTATAAGATTGACACTAAAACATTTTTCAATAAATGACAAGTAAGCAGGGACAAGGGATTAACCTCGAGTTGCATAAGAGCATCATTAATAAGGGTGTGCAGACTAGATTTTTTGCTTGGAGAGTAGTAGTGCCTTAATAGTAAATGAGCTTATAGAGAGGTATCATAGGTATTATGTGAATAATGGTTAGTGTGGGTCTCCTCCCATTATGAGTGTTTTGACTCCATGGAAATATCTGTATAATAATAATAATAATAACGACAACAGCCTAACCTCATTGTCTTCGTGGATCTACCTTCCATGGAGAAGACCTCAATAAAGATTGAAACTGGTCTGGGTAGTGATCCTTCTCATAATGCATAGCAATATACATGTCTGAAATTAAGTGTGCTTTGTATGGGATACTAAGGAAATTGATGTGACATTCAATTTCTATATACAAATAGTTTAGTCATGTAGATACTTCATGTGTGTTCTTTGTTTGCCTATTCTTAGATATTGGATTAAAACAAGAATATAATTTTTTGTATATTATAATTTACTTGACAATCAAGTGAAAAAACTTTCTACAAGAAATAAGTTGTATCCTCTCGGAATGGGAACTTTGGAGGAAAATGTTATAAATGGTTTATTTATTTATTATTATTATTACGTGACGCTTCCAAGGAGTCCAACGACTCATCTCAGGAGGGCACACTACTCAACTCCATCATATATGTCTCACCATCTCCTACTACTTAATTCTCTAACTACAGACAATGACATTACTACCATCAACACACAATGTCATCTACCACTTACCACAAACAACAATACCAATACTGTCTTTACAGACAGTATTTTTTGTCTGTAAAGCATGTGCATGCACTCTCATGGCTGATTTGCCTGTACAAGGGATGAAAAACCTGAGTTTCCAGGAGAAAAACCCTGCTACTTCTGTATGAGATCAGCTAACTCACCTTCCAAAATTCATCTGCCACCTTAATATGTTCACCTAAATAACAGGGGAATTCAAACAACTTTCAGTCTGTTGGTTAGTGAGCACATACGCTAACCAGTCAGCCAACCCTGCCAGCTGGTTTTGAGAATATATGACTTGAGTCAGATAGGACAAGATATTTGATGGATTTTGCTATAAGCAAGGGAACAGAGAGGATGATGAGCAGGAAATGTTTGGGCAGTTTAGTTTGTCAAGTGCAAAATGAGTGATCATTATGAAGATTTTAATAATGTAGCAGTATAAATTGGGAAGAGCAAACAGCATATATTATTATTATGTTCAGACCTCCATGATTTCAAAGACTTGTTGCAGGTGCTCCCTTTGTCAAGCACACACACACATGCATACTATGCCTTAAATACATTCTCATTTGCTGACAGCACCACACTCTCAGTGCATTCAATCATTCGCCATTTTCCATGCTGAAAATCTTCTCACTCCTTGACTCACACCCTCCTTATACAGCTTCCAAGAATGAACCAGTTATTCTTCCCTCATCTTCTACCATTCTATGAAAAACTTTTTCAACCTTAATCTGATAGGAATTCCTTACCCATGTATATGTCTCTCATATTTTCCCTCCTCCCACTGTCCACTAGAATCTGTAAATTGCATCTTCTCAACCTTTCTTCATATTCAACATTCCAGAAGCCAAAACCATCTTGGTAAATTGCCTCTTGACTTTGAAAACCAGGTGACCAAATTTGTTCACATTAGTTCATATTCGGTGTCTTCCCATCTGAATCGCTGCCAAAATTCATTGTGCTGTTCTCAAAATTTTAGTAATGTGTCCTCTGAATTTTAGACCTTTATCTCCCCCAAGATTTCTTATTTCCTCCACCTCCTCTAATATATCCCCACCAAGTGTATATTCTACATTCTATCTTTGTGTTTCAATTTTAAAACCATACACGTTGCAGCATTCAACTGGAAACTCCCACACTTATTCCCATTCACTCTGTCTGTTCAAGTCATCTTGTAAGGCCACAACATCTGCTGTACTTATAGTTCTTCTGAACTTTGCATTATCTGCAAACAAGTGCATATCCCCATTCAAATCTCCCCCAGTACCATTAACATACAGTTAAACAGCAATGGGCTTAAAACAGACCCCTGAGGTGCAGCATTAGACACTTTCCTCCTCTGAGATATTCCTTACCTATACACAACTTGCTGATACCTATCAGACAGTCAATCTCAAATCCAATGCACTAGTCTAATATCCATTCCCATTCACTCTAGTTTGACTATCAATGTATCATGCCATAATCTATCAAAAGCCTTTGCAAAATCTAAGTACACTGCTATGTATCTACCTTGTCCAAAGCAGCTATCACCTTATTATAATAAGTAAGTACATTACTAACCTTGCATCCCTTTAGCAAATTAGTGTGTTCCATCAAAAAGAATGTCACTCTTGTTAACCCAATTGTGGATCCTAGTTCTCACTAACCTCTCCAAGATTTTTAGTCCCAACATTTTACACACAGATTGGCCTATAATTTGTTGAATTTGTTGTTCAAATTCTATCATCTCCTTTATGAAGCAATACAATCTCATCTTCCTTCCACTCCTTTGGAACTTGTGACTCATCTTAAACAAATATGTCATGAGCCTCCGTAGGTCAGTTAGTACAAATGAAGCCCTTTGATTGGAAAGACCTGGGTTCGATTCCCATCAGTGATATGAGTAAAGTCTCTTTTGATAAAAGGTGAGTTAGCTGGTCTCATACAAAGGTAGGGTTTTTTTTTTCACCTGGAAACTCAGTTTTGGTCCCCCAGAACAGGCAAACTGGCCCAGTGAACACATGGATTACGGTCATGAATACATCCCATCCATATGCTTGGTCCCGAGCCCAGATAAAATTGAGGGGTGGGTGGATGGGTTGGAGAAAGCAATGGCGAACTACCCTGTAAAAACCTCACCAGGAACACTTTGTGGGCAATGCCTACAAAGTCACCTAGTGTTGGAAACAACTGAAAGGGAAAAACTGCCACCAAACAAATATGTCAAGGCAGATATCAACTCCTTGGCACATTCCTTCAAAATGTACAGTGATATATCATCAAGTCTCACAACTTTATTAATATCTAGTTTGCTTAATTCCCTACATACCTCTTCCTCACTCACAGTCAGTCTCTCTTCTTCATTATCCACTATTCTCACTTTCCATGATGTCACATTCATAAGGATGAAAGACCTTTATGAACTGCTCATTAAATAACTCAACTATATCCTCTACAGCAGTTGTCCTTATACTATTTTCTCCAGACAATGCCATTCTACCATAATCTTTATTTTTCTGTCTCCTTTCTAGGATTTTCTTTTTTTTTTTGATTTTATTGGCTAACTGTTGCTCATACTGAACTTTTGTTATCCTTACCAACCCAGTCACCCTGCTTGCCTGTTCTTTGTACTCCTCATGAGACTGATTATTACCATTCATGTTATGCTGCCTCCATAATTTCTTCTTTCTGTGTATTGCATGCTTAATCTCTTTATTCATCCATTTCACACCCACCTTATTTATCCTTCTGACACTTGGAATACATTTAGACGTTGCTTCTGTTAGATGGTTCTTGAATACTACCCAAGCAGCAGTTCTCTCCTTTTCACTTAACTCTTCATTCCATGCTACAGCTGCAAGTGTCTCCCGAGTTTTTCATAAATACCAGCCTCGTAGTTCCACATCTAACCTTTCCTCACATAGCTGGCAACCACTCAGGTAATCATTTCATGGTCATTCTCACCAACTGGAGGGACATTTGACACCTCCAAAACATTATTATTATTATTATTATTGTTGTTGTTCCGGGAAACTCCAAGGAGTCGACAGACTCATCGAGGGAGGCCCTAACATCATGTCTGGAACAACTATTCAACATTCACACAGTATCTATCATATCTTGCCTTGAACTCATTCACGGTCGTAGCACCCACAACAGACTCTGGAAGCTTATTCCACTCATTCACCACTCTCCAAGTAAAAAACCTAGCTCTAACACCCTTGTCAACCACGCTCTTGCCCAGCTTCCATGCATGGCCCCTAGTCCTCCCATCACCAGTCATATTTTCAAAAATATCTTCTGGATCAATCTTATAAAAACCCTTCAGTAATTTGAATGTCTCAATCATATCACCCCTCCTTCGCCTATCGTCCAATTTCTGCAACCCACAAATCTTCAACCTATTCTCATAAGGTTCATTCCACAGACCTGCTATCATCTTGGTCACTCGTCTCTGGACCCTCTCCACTTCTTCCCCATCACGAAGAAACCCTGGTGCCCATAACTGGGCACAGAAGTCCAGATGGGGTCTTATCAAGGCTCGATACAGAGGAACAACAACTTGTTTGTCTCTGCATGTTAAAGTATTTTTCAGAAGCCAAGTGATTTGGTGAGCTGTTTTAGTCACTTTTGCAATGTGCCCCCTAAACTTCAACTCCCTATCCACCAGCACTCCCAAATCCCTGGCCTCATCAATCTCCTGGAGTACGGCTCCACCAATGTGATATACTGCTGCTATTCTTTTCACCCCAAAATGCATAAACGTACACTTTGCCACATTAAATTGACATCCATTTTCCCTAGCCCAGTCCTATAAACTATCCAAATCATCCTGTAAAATTTTGACATCCTGTGCACTCACAATTGCTCTACCCAACTTTGCATCATCAGCAAACAAGTGAACACTTCCTCTCAAATCCTTTCCAATATCATTGATGAACAAATTGAAAAGCAGTGGTCCAAGAACAGAGCCCTGTGGCACACCACTAGTCACAAGCCATCTTTTGGACTCAACTCCTGAATAAACCACTCTCTGGTATCTCTCCATCAACCACCCTCCTATCCAGCTTACCAACCCTATATCCATCCCCATCTGCTCCAGTTTACTGATTAGAGTTCCATGTGGTATCCTGTCAAAGGCCTTTGCAAGGTCCAGTAGAATCACTGTAAACTCATTACCCTTATTCAGTTCAGCCGTCACTGTGTTATAAAACGTGAGCAAGTTACTGAGGCATGATCTACCCTTCACAAAACCATGTTGTCCCCCATACAATATCTCATTTTCATCTATCCAATCCTGTAAAAACATGAGAAACTAATTTTCTTTACTTTCAGGTACTGTCTCATCATCATAGTCTGTATTGCCATAATTAATTAGTCATAATATTGCCCTTTTCTTATATGCTTTGCTAATTTAATATATATTTCATGGTCACTGCCCTCCACATTATCAGGTGTATGGCAACCTCCAACTATTTCATTCTATTTATCTCTGTTCTATCTCACACCATACCACCTCAAAACCAGTGCAACTGTTTCCTCCTTGCATCTCTACCTTTCATGGGTACAACTCCTTTTATATTGCAAACACTCCACCTCCCTTTTTGCCTCTTTACAAAAAATATCATATCCTTCCATCTCTATTCCTGCCAGGATATTAACATCCTTCCAATCATGTCTCGCTTATGCCAGCAATTTTTGGGTTAACAAACTCAATCAATGCAACAATTTCTTTCCTGATACTTCTAGCATTCATATACAAACATAACAGTTCATTTCTGGCTCTATAACAAATTTCTCTGATATCTCTTATTATATGTGACTTCTCCATGCTTTCCTCGAGCCATTCTTCTCTCTTATTAGCCATTGCAGAACCCTCTCTAAACCCAAATACTCCTCATACCTCCACATCCCAGGTCATCCATTTCTTTCTCATCTACTCACATCCTGCTGTGTCCTCCTGTCCATGTTAATGCTCCCTTTTCCTTGTCTTGCACACCTGTTCTCTCACTCCCCCCCCACCTCATGCTACCCACTTCTACATTTATAAACACTCCTTAATTTTGTCTGTTCTTATTCTTCTGCTGCTATACATTACTTCTAACTTTCAGATCTATTCTTTGCACTCATTACTCACCGTTTCAGCAGTAGCCTTTTCAGATAAATCACACTAACCCATTCTGTTGCAGTCCATCACTCTTATGCAGTTTCCTTCATCCCTCAAACTCATTCCATCCATTCATGAACTGCACTCCTTTTTCTTCACACATTTCCACTTGCATACCATTCATGATTGCTCTCTGCCTCAACTTATCACTGTCATAGATGAGCAACAGTTTGACTATCTTTCCTTTCACATTATTATCCTTATATTATTTTGGATATTATTTTTATATTATTTTTCTCAATAACCTCCTGATATCCAGTCTTACATTCTTCTTGTTTCCAACCAGGTCTTCTGTTACTACCACTACCAGCTCTTTTTGCTCACTTATGCCTCATATTCATTGCTTCAGTCACTCTACTCATTCTACCTCCCAGCAAATAAACCTTGTGCATCTTCTTGTTCACCACACCTATAATACTCGAATCCCCAGACAATGCCACTCATGAGTCTTTCGTTACCTCTTTCATATGGATATCATTCATTTCAGTCTTCTTCACTCCTTCATACATATCTACAGTCATCTTCATTTCAATCTGCATACACCTCAGCTCTTGCTTCATCCAACTCTGCTTTCAAATACAAAGTTTAAGGGAATAGAATTTCTGGAATTCTTGGGGGACAAATTATGGAAATATAAGGCAAGTTATTATAATAATCTTAGAAATTGGATTGGGGAAGCTTCATGATTGGAAGAATTAGATAAAGAGATATTATCAGTGCATGGCAGCTAGTAAAGAAATGTTTATCAGTAGCAATGGCAAGTTGCATATGTCCTCAAGGGCTCACTGTAGCGATTATGGAAGTGGTGAACCTCAAGGTACCTTGTACTGGACCACACCTTACTTCATGTAATATGTGCTTGTTATGTCATCTGTTGTTTCCTACTCTTCTTTCTCTCTTGTTTTCTCTTCTGTTTTTCATGCCTCTTCTTCCCAGTCTATTAGAGTATTTGAGGGCTATGGATGAACCTTTTCTTTCACTTGTTTTCGTCTCAACCAATCCCAAGCCACTAGGACATATTCTTAGTTTGGGGGTCAGCAGAGGACATTGGCATTAGGCAGGATGATGCGTAATGGATGGCAGCTGAAAAACCCACAATTCAACAGTGGCATTCTTCAGCCCCAGTCAGCAGGGTATCCAGATGCCACGTTGCCACTGGATACTAAGGGCAGCCTTAGTATCCAGTGGCAACTGGCTGTAAAACTAAAGCTCCCAGTCATTACAATGAAATTACTATTATTACTATTATTACAGGTGACTCCAGGGAGTCCTTAGTCTCATCGAGGGAAGCCCTAAACATCATGTCCACACAACTATCGACATTCTCACAGTATCTATCATACCTTGCCTTGAACTCATTCACTGTCATAGTACCCACAACAGACTCTGGCAGCTTATTCCACTCATTTACCACTCTAAAAGTAAAGAACACAGCTCTAACACCCTTGCTAACCACACTCTTGCCCAGCTTCCATAGATGTCCCCTAGTTCTCCCACCACCAGTCCTGATCTCAAAAATATCCTCTGAATTAATCCTATAGAAACCCTTCAGCAATTTGAATGTCTCAATCATATCTCACCTTTTCTGCCTCTCAACCAATTTCTGCAACACAAATCTTCAACCTGTTCTCATAAGGTTCATTCCATAGACCTGCTATCATCTTGGTCACTCTTCTCTGGATCCTCTCCACCTCCTTCCCATCAAGAAAAAACCTAGGTGACCAACTCTGGGCATAGTAGTCGAGATGAGGTCTTATCAAGGCTCGGTGCAGAGGAACAATAACTTACTTGTCTTTGCTCGTAAAAGTATTTTTCAACAGCCAAGTGATTTGATGAGCTGATTTAGCCACTTTTGCAACGTGTCCCCTAAACTTCATCTCCCTATTCACCAACACTCCCAAGTCCCTGGCCTCATCAATATCCTGGAGTACAGTTCCACCAATGAGGTATACTGCTGCTAATCTTTTCACCCCTAAATGCATAACCGTACACTTTGTTACATTAAATTGACATCCATTCTCCTTAGCCCAGAACTCCAATCTATCCAAATCATCCTGCAAGATTTTGACATCTTCTGCATTCACTATTGCCCTACCCAACTTTGCATCATCAGTGAACAAATGAATTGTTCCTCTTAGATCCTTCCCTATATATGGTTAATGAACAAATTAAACAGCAGTGGTCCAAGAACAGAACCCTGCAGCACACCACTAGTCACAGGCCATTTTTCGAATTCTACTCCTCAATAAACTACTCTCTGATACCTCTCCATCAACCACCTATCCATCTCACCAACCCTATATCTATTCGCTTATGTTGCAGTTTATGGATTAGAATTCCATGTGGTATCCTGTCAAAGGCCTTAGCCAGGTCCAGCAGTAGCACTATAAACCCATTATCCTTATCCAGATCAGCCATCACTGTGTTATAATACTTGAACAAGTTACTGAGGCATGATCTACTCTTCACAAAGCCATGCTGTCACCCGTACAGTATCTCATTTTCATCAATCCATTCCTGTATTTTTCCCTTGGCTACTTTCTCCAAGATCTTGACAACGACTCCTGATATGCCTTTGGGACTAAACGAGACCTGAGACTCAGATTAAATAACATGGTCAAGGGCACTGATAATTCTTTAGCTGCTTCACGTAAGACCTGTACCGGTATACCATCCAATCCCACCACAGATGTATTCACATTAAGGTTCTGTAATAGACTATTCACCTCCACTTCATTCATCACAATTCCCATATAAACTAATGGTTCCTTCATTCTTTCAGTGTCACCACCTGAATGATATACTCTTGCAAAATGCTCACTCAGTAATTCCACTATATCGACTGATTCAGTGACCTCCTTAGCATCGGCATTCCTTAAAATCATTCTGCCATGTACAGTTTTTTTTTTGCTTGCAGCATATTTAAAGAACTGTTTGAGGTTCTCTTTAGCTTGCATAGCTTAGTTGCCTTTCATAATCCACTTTTGCTTTTCTTACCACACTCGTTACTCTTCTGGCCTGTGCTTTATACCGTTTGTGTGCCTGCAAGTCACCTTTCTCTTTAAATTCCCTCCACAGTTGTTTTTTTTTTTTGCAGCTCAAGCTTAATGGTGTTATTCATCCATTTAACCCATACTTGTTTTACTATTTGGACCCTAGGTATACAATCAGCCATAACTTCCTGTAAATGCTCCTTGACCACTTCCCAAGCTCTATCGACATCCAGCCCTTGCAATTTTACATGCCATGGCACTGAACCAAGCAATCTCCTAAACTTGTCATACTTGCCAGCACGGTATTTTCACATATACCCTGTCTTAATTGAAAATTCCCCACCTTTAGTCAAGATCATAAGGTCTTTACCACTTCCCAGGCCAAGACCTTATGATCACTCTCACCAATAGCTGGCAACATGGTCATGTTCATTACAGTCAAATTCTCAGATGCTATTATTAGGTCAAGCACTCTCAAACCCCTAGTATTTTCTATTACATGCTGTCTCAGATAGTTATCCCTTAATAATTGAATAAAATCCAGTTCCTTCCTCACATGTGTACTCTCCTCCTTCCAATCAATGTTACCAAGTTGAAATTCCCCATAGTAATTACCCTCCTTCCATGCATTTCATCAATTTGTTTATGCATATCTCCACCATCTATTCCTTCACCTGGTCTATAGCAGCACCCAACTGTATATTTTGTTCTGCTTGTCACAATCTCACACCAAATAGCCTCAAATGAGCTCTTTTCACTATCCTGCAATACAACTTCAATTCTCTTTGGCTGCAGTTCATCAGCTATTATCAATAACACTCCCCCCCCCCCCCATTTTATTCTCTCTGTCCCTCCTAAACACACTATAAATTACACATTCTATCCCACTGACTATATCCTCTTCCGTCAGCCATGTTTCACTAATGCCAATAACCTGTGGCCAGGAAGAGCCAACCAAGGCCAAAAATTCTTCCTTCTTGATTCCTAATACTCCTGGCATTAGTATATATGAAATGCAGAGGTCCCTTTGTCCCACCCCTATCTTGATGCATTATTCTAACTATCCCATTCCAATTACTTGTCTTTCGTACTGGCTCGGGTACATTATATACATTCTTACACTCAACTGTCTCACTGATGTCCGCATATCCACTTCCCCCCCCCCCCCTCCTTGGTATTTCTAGTTTCTCTAGTTCTGCATATCCATTTTCACTTCATTCAGCAACAGTTTTTCCAGTCTCCGCACACCAAATCCATTCAAATGCAGGCCATCCATCTTGTATAAATCCTTTCGCCCATCAAACTCATTCCACACGTCCACAAATTCCATACCACACCATCTGCATAACCTGTGCATAGAGTCATTTGTGATTATGGCTTTCCTTCTAAACTCCACTCTGTCGTACTGTGGCAACAGACTCACCATCCTAACTCTAATGGGTAAATAAATGGGCAAATAAAAATGCTAGGGCATTTCCTTCAAGCAACCAAAATGAAGGAAATGCAAGCAATATTAGGGCATACTCTGAAATATGTTGAGTGGTCATTCAGGTCCACTTACAGATAATAAAATTGCAGAGAGCAACCTGGAATGTGGGCATGATAACCAAACACAGTGCTGAATTAGGTGAATTTTTAAATCGAAGATGCATCAACATCTGTTGTATTCGAGTGATGAAATGAAAGCGGTCTAAATCAAGGAATATTGGAAATGGATACAAACTCATCTACCATGGTAAGGTAGCAAATCATAACAGAGTTGGTGTGGTGATTGATAGCGAACTTCAGGAGCATGTTGTGGAAGTTATTCAAGTAAGTGATTGCATAATCACTGTTAAATTAGCACTTGACAAGCAATCATGTATGAACATTATCTCTGCTTATGCCCTTACAAACTGGCTGCAATGACTTAGAAAAGTAGTGTTTCTATTGTAGAATGATCTTGACCACTGTCTGCAACCTATACCAGCAAATGAGATGGAATATGTAGGTGGTGATGATTTCAGTGCCGATGTAGGAAGGATAAGTGAAACCTTCCAAAGAGTTCATGATAACCAAGGTTATGGATCTATAAACCAAGAGGGTACAGATATACTGTACTTTTCATCAATGCATGATTTAGCAGTCATTAATACCTTCTTCATGAAACTTGCAGAACACCTTATTACATATAAAAGTAGCAATGTAAACACTCAAATCGATGAAATACATCAAGAATGAATGAGGACATAAGAAAGAGATGGAAGGAGTATCACCATCACCTGCTAAATGAAACCTATCCTAGCAAAGTTCTTCTTGACCTACAAACAACAGAATGTCCTGTGCTGGAGATCACAGAATCAGAAGTAAAGAGAGCAATCAACAGAACGGCAAACAACAAAGCTACAGGACCTGATGATATCCTGGCTGAATTGTGGAAAAGGTTGGATGTAATAGGTGTCATCTTCCTGACAAATCTTTTCAACAGGATCCTCACAGAGAGAATGACGGTGAATGGAAGGAAAGCTATCTGATATTGTTCTATAAAATAAAGGAGATGTGCAACTTTGCAAGATTTATAGAGCCATCAAACTCATCTTTCACTCATTCAAAATATGGAAGCAAGTACTTCATCAGAGGTTTCAGGAGCCAAACATCACTGAAAATCAGTATGGTTAATCTTAGGAAATTCTCAGTCAATGCTATAACTTGATCAGAAATTTACTAGAAAGGCACAATGGTAACAAACTAACCTAGCATTTATTGACCGCATAAAGACCTTTGATCAGGTTCCACAGAAATTAATATTGCAGGCACTGAATTCACCAGAGGTCCTAGAATATTATATTAGCGAAGTGAAAGACATACTGGAATGTCACAACCAAAGTGAGAGATCTTGCAGGAACTAACTTCTGTTTAACTTGATCATGGGCAATCTAACAGCAGACATTTGGTTACCTGCCCCATGGGATATTTTGAATGCTGACGATATTGTCCTGATAAGCATTGACCCAGAAGACTCATGGTTGATGCTGGATAAGTGAACTGCACTGCTAATAATGGCTGAAGAATTAGCATTTAAAAGATTCAGTACATGTCCTGTAATTTTTCGAATGGCCCTAACAATAACATCATATACTTTCAAGATACCTCACTTAAGATGGTTAACAGCTTTAAGTACTTGGGCTTGGTCTTCACAAAGGATGGTACCGTTGATGCACATGTGAAACGCTGCATGAACACTGGCTGGATGAAATGGAGAGTACTGTTTGGAATATTATGTGAACAAAGAATACCAGTATGAGTAAAGGCGAATAGATATTACATTTTTCTCTGTGTTATCTCAGAGCACATGTGTACTTACTCTTGGGGAATTTTCGGTATGTTTTTTTTTTCTATAACTGCCTCTTCAATTGCTTGAGTGCACTACAGTATTTTGATTTTTTTATCCTTGCAAAAAACTTCACTGTGTGTCTTTTAATCAGTTAGTGTTTTCTTCAGTCTGTTACCAAGTCTCCAAAGTTTGATTCCTGTTTTCAAACTTTTTTTTTTTAATAATTGTATATTTTACTTTTCATCTTTCTCATATCTTTCTCCCTTTGAATTTGTGCACACCTTTGTGTTTTTAACATGGTATTAGTAATGATTAGACCATATCCTGAACAAAAATCCAGCAGATACTTACCATTATTATTATTATTATGATGATTATGATTTTTATTATTATTACGTTACCTATCCCCCCCTTCCACCACCACAGTGAGACAAAACTCGACCATATTAAAGAGCATTATCAATAACCATGTAAAAAAATACAGACTGGAATTGCCTACTTAAAATAAATGATTCTGTAACATTATATGAGAATTTCCAACTAAAGTTCGCAGAAATATACAAAAAAGCAACAAAAACTACACAAACGAGAAAACAAACAGACAACAATCCATTGATAAATGGCGACATACTAAATGGTATTACTGTAAAAGAAAATCTATGGAAAAAACTAAAAAAGTCACCCAGTAACACACATTTACAAACCTTATACAAAAACACAAGAAATCAACTAACAACAAAAATTCATAGGGCAAAAAGACACTACTACTTCCAAAACTTTATGGAATATAACAACAATATGAAGCAAACATGGGCTACACTCAACGAATTAGTAAAACACTCAAAAAAAGACATCTTCAGCACAAGATTTTATTGCAAAAAGTTTTGGTCAGGATACAAACCAAGAGGAACTAGCAGACTCATTCAACCATGCCTTCACAAACAATATCACACAACTCAAAAAAGACAATCTACCAATGATCAACAAAAAAACTATTGACACAAAGTCAACAACAAACTATGTATTTTCCACCCATAACAAAACAGGAACTGAAAGAAGCACTCTTACAACTAAAACCAAAGACCACTCCAGGAATAGACAAAATAAGACTCACAGACCTTATAACACACTTTGAACAAATAAATCCAATACTTTTGAAACTTGTGAACATAATATTTGACACAGGCATTATTTCACAACAACTAAAAACTGCAGTAATTACGCCAATATACAAACACGGCAAAAGAAACGATACTTAGAACTACAGACCAATAGCTATCCTATCAGTCATTTCAAAAATTCTAGAAAAAATAACACACACCAGACTACAGAACTATTTAGAAAAGTACATCATCATCTCATAAAACCAATACAGCTTTCAGAAAACAAAAAGCACCATCACATTATTAGAAGACATCGCTGACACAATAAACAAAGTTCTCGATAAAAACAACTACGGCGTCTTTATACTGCTTGCATTTGATATTCATTTGATACACTTCAACATGACATACTACTCACCAAACTATACTCAATAGGTATAAGAGGGAACACTGTGTATATGGTTCAGGAACTACCTCTCAAACAGAACACAAGCAACAAAAATAGGTACATGTCACAGCTGGAGAATACAAATAAAACATGGTATCCCTCAAGGTGCCATATTATCACCCACTCTATTCAACATATACATTAACGGTGTTCATAACATGGCCATAAGAACTCAAATATTTCAGTATGCAGATGACACCGTACTACTAGCAATCCACACAGACATCAACATAGCTCCCTCCAAAACACAACAACCTAAATGAAATCACAACATACTTCTACCAAAACGCAATCAACGGCACCAAAACACAGATGTTGATAATACACAACCCAAGAATCATGCGTCCCGCACCACTATCGATACACTGTCATACATATCGCTGCATTAACAACAAAAAACCTGCCAGTGTCTCGAAATCAAACCTGTAACACATGCAAAATACTTTGGTCTCTATATAGATTACCACCTTAAATGGACAAAATATATAGAATATCTACATACCAAACTCCAGATCATTGCAGCGCAACTCTTCCAATAAAAGACATTATTCCATCTAATATAAAAAAAAACACTCCTATATCACGGTATCTGCAAATCCCTACTCAGATACAGTATAACAGTCTATGCAAACACATCAAACAGCCACCTAACAAAATTACAAAAATTACATAGGAAAATTTTGTCGACAGTGATATGGACACCTTATACACAACAACCAATATACGACCAGCACATGGCAATACACAGAATCCTGAGCATTAAAAATCTGAAACACTACATAACATTAATAAGGAATTACTTCAACATCACCTATCAAAACAACAGAGACACATATGATATAACACGACCTACAACAACTCTCTACATCCCTACACCCTTCAACAACTCATACGGTGTCCGCGCGGTTAGTCTAGTGGCTTTGCGCTTCGTGGGGAAGGAGTGTTCTTGGTTCGATTCCCGTCAACGACGTGAGGAGCTGAAGGATCTTCCTCAGCTATATCCAAGTTAGCCGGTCTTGGGCGTGGACAGCAGGGTTTTTTCTGCCAGTTTATCTGGTGTTTTTCATCCTGCAAGCAGGCAAACTGGTCTGAGGACACACTGATTACAGTCAGGAATACTGACCCAGCCATGGTCTGATTCGTCAGCCTATGCCAGTTCCGGAGCCCGGATAAAATTTGGGGGGACTAGATGGCACTGTGAACTCCCGTAAAAAAAAAAAGGGGGGAACTCAGTATCATCACACAGAATTTATTTATTTAACTTATACGGTTCTTTTGTGAGATCACATCAGATACCCACTTTACTCAACACCCTACCAAGAACATTAAAACACAATAGATAACTACAGAACATTAAATCACGAACTCTGGAAAATATACCAACAAATATACTTTCTCCTAAAGTCCTACTGGTGTCCCCTAGCAGGCAATGTTGGTATTCTTGGGCGATTGGGCTGAGGTCTTCTGATGTTGGTTCCCCAAATTTGAGGCAGTCTCATGCAGCCAAATTTGTTGAGGTTTGGATTGTTTCTTAGGGCTGAGGCTGATTCCATGAAAAGCCTTTCGTACTTGTATTTACTATGGTGAATGATCGTGGCTTTCTTCCACCATATTCTATGGTGGGTATCCAGACCATGGTCTGCAAGACCAGAGTGGCTGTATTGGTGGAACCGGATGTAGGTCCTACATCCGGTTCCACCAATACAGCCACTCTGGTCTTGCAGACCATGATCTGGATACCCGCCATAGAATACAGTGGAAGAACGCCACGATCATTCACTGTAGTATAGTAAATACAAGTACAAAAGGCTTTTCATGGAATCAGCCTCAGCCCTAAGAAACAATCCAAACCTCAACAAATTTGGCTGCATGAGACTGCCTCAAATTTGGGAAACCTACATCAGAAGACCTCAGCCCATTCACCCAAGAATACCAACATTACCCGCTAGGGGGCACCAGTAGGACTTTAGGAGAAAGTATACTTTCCTGCTTCGTCCTCATTTACTGTTTGCTGTGCCTGTGTGCACGTGTCTTGCTCACATGTTCCTGTTGAAAATGGCAATGTGAAGTTGCCGAAATATTGGATTTGTATTAAAAAGTTATTTTAATGTATATCCTAGTCTATGTTGTTATTTCCCTAAACTATTTAGTAATAATGCATAACCAACGTCTAAGCCTTTCCACTAGAACAACAAAGTTAATATACCATTAACACTAATATACACATGACAAATTACCAGCATCCAATACCTATATCCCTCCATAAACACAACAACATAAATAGTGAAGGCTAATCCCACTCTCTTCATGAAAACTAACTCAAGCTTTGAAGTAGGTGGGATTAATCCTCCTCATTCATCTACACGTAATCCTCATAATCAAATACTGCAGATTATGTAACAAAACAGTCAGTAAGGTGTATAACAATAATGAAGATACTTATAGCATTATTCAGATAAGCTCTGCAAAGTTTTGAGGAAGAAGCCACCCAAAAAACAAGTAAATATTATAATCAATTTAATAAAAAATGAATCATTGTAAATATGAATGTGAAAAAAAAATGTAAAACACATTGTTATTATCATTATTTATGTAATTTAAATAAGATATTTTCCTAGCATTCTGTACTGAAAAAAAAATATATAGATAATTGTGTAATCTATCCTGTGTAACTGAACTATAACTGATTACAAATAAAATGGAAACAATAGGAGAGAGGGAATGGTAAGAGGTATAATGTATGGGGGACTCAGTAATCCATGGTGTTCAAGATAGGATGCGTGAGAAGTGTTTGCCAGGAGGAACGATAGAAAGTGTGGCTTTGGCAGTTAAGAGAAGTGAAAGGGTGGATGAGATGATTGTGATGGTGGGAACAAATGACTTGAGTGGTGGTGCAAATAGGTGTAAATAAGTGGTGGTGTGAACAGCAAGAGATTCTTGATTGAGGTGATATGAAAGAAGACACAGAGAGGAAAGATAATGTGTATGTGTTCCCTAGGTATGATAACGACGAGCTGAGCAGAAGAGCAGTAATATTGAATGACATAATAGCTATAATGTGTGACAAAAGAGGACTGGAATATGTGGATGCTTGGAGTGCATTTGAGGACAGAGAGGAATTGTATGCGAGAGACTGCTTACATTTGAATGAGGAAGGACGAAGGCATCTGGAGAGATTGCTGTTCTGAACAAGTCACTGTGTCCCAGGGAGGATGGTGGCAGGGGTGGCCTCTTGTGGGAATGGGTACTTGGGAGAAGGGCGATGACATCAGGTAACACTGAGCCCAGTGGAGTCTAGAGGGGATAATGCTGGGTATAGAAACAATGGCATTTATATGCTTTATACTAATGCCAGGAGTATCCAGAATAAGGGAGAAGAATTGGTGGCACAGATAGCATCAGCCTGGCAAAAATTATTGGGATCACTGAGACTTGGTTGACAGAAGAGGATATAATAACAGGAATAGAAGTCGCTGGGTACAGCATTTTTCGGCAGGATAGGAAGGGAAAGCATGGTGGTGGAGTACTGCTTATGATAAGTGACGACCTATGTCCTCTAAGAATGGAGACTTTGGAAGGCAGTGACACTAATGATTTTGAAAGCATATGGTGTGAGGTAGAGGTGGGCAAGACAGGATATTTAGTGGGGTGTTGCTACAGACCCAGGAGCACAGAGGGGTGGGGACCAGGAAATGTGTAGATAGATGGCAAGTGCAAGAAGAATGATTGTTATGGAAGATTTTAACTACAGTAGTATAAATTGGGGAGAGGAAGATGTATGTAGCAATAAGGGAATGGAATTTCTAGAATTCTTGAGGGGCAAATGTCTTAGGCAACATGTAATAGAGGGAACAAGAGGCTCACGAGTTTTGGATTGGTTATAGCATCAGAAGAGTTGATAATAACTGAGATGACATCTCTCCCACCAGTTGGAGAGAGTGACCATATGGTTTTGACTTGGAAAATGAATAGACATGCAAGAGTATCAAAGAGATGGGAATAATCTAAGTTGACATCTTAGATTATTATAATCACCTCCCTTATGTGGAATTATAAGGGAGGTGATTATAATAATCTAAGATGTCAACTTGGGGAAGTTTCATGGAGGGAGAAATTGGAAGGCTGGGATATCATTAGCGCATGGGAAATTATGAAAGAATATTTGTTAGCAGCAATGGTAAGTTGTATACCATGAGTGAACAAGAGGACACAATTTGGAGTAAAGTGCGATGACAAACAATATTAAACAGGAATTGCATGTGAAAAAGTGGCTATGGAAGAGATATAAGGAGACAGGTGAAGAGAACTTGCATGAAGAGTATAAGACACAGTCCAGAAGAGTGACTAGTATGGTAAGGAAGATGAAACTGGAATATGAGAGGAGATTCGCCCTAAGATCCAAAGAAAATCCTAGGGAATTTTTTAGATATGTGGCCAGTAGGAGGAGAAATGACTGTGGAAGAATGATATTGTTGGATAAAAATTGTATTAGATTGACTGATGCAGAGGACATAGTGGAATTGTTCAATGAACACTTTATTGGAGTATTTCATCCTGGAGGAGTCAGTTTTAATGCTAGAGGGATAGGGCAGGTTTGAGGTTTAGAGGTACCTCTCCTTTCTATGCAGTTAATGATTCCATGATACTGGTTACGGTAATCTGTCTATTGTCAGCTTGCAGCTATAATCATGGAATTTTTTCATAATTACTAGCCTTATGGTTCCACATGTATTCGTGCCTCTTTAGCACAATTGGAAGAATGACGGTACATTGCGCCTGTCGATTGGAATAGGCCTAAGTTCAATTCTCGTCATGACAGGAGGAATCTTTATATGGACTTTTTCAGTTGAAGGTGAGTTATCCGATCTCATACGGAGGTAGCAGGGTTTTTTCTCCCGGAAACTCGGTTTTTCATCCTGCATACAGACAAATCAGCCCTTCAGAACACACGCAATTTACAGACAAAAAATACTAGTTGTGGTGGTGGTGGTGGTAGGCTGTAGATGGCGTTGGTGGAGATGATTGGTAGTAGAGGTTCAGTGTAGTGGTGGAGACAGTTGTATGGTGGGTGTCCTACTCTGCAATGAGTCTTCGGACTCCTTCGAGGTGTCACGAATAATAATAATAATAATAATATGTATCCCATTCTCATAGAAGTCCTCACATGACTAGCTGACCACCACCTTACTGATCACATCATGATAACTCTCACCAATTGGAGGACCAGTTTTAATAATATCCTCTGGTGAGATGTTCAAATCCAAGACCCTTGATTCTTGTGTGTCATGTGTTATGTATTGCCTGAGGTATTACATGGAAACTAATCAAGGGCAATAAACAAGGATGATATTAAAAGGATTTATGCTTTTGAGATATGGGAAAACAGAAGGACATGGAAGATTTTGTGAGTTCAAAAGAAGAGAAATGAAGAAGTTGAAGGGATGATAGGTACTAACAAGGAAGTAATGAAGAACATATAAAAAAGAAAAACAAAAAAGAAAAATAACATATGTCATATTGTGAGTCATGGCAGTCTTCTTCAAAAAGATTTATTATTATTATTATTATCCAAGACCTTTAGGGAGTAAAGCACTCATTGAGGGAGGCCACATATCAACATATCACCTTAAACTCATTCACAGTAGATGCTCACTATTCAATAGGCAAGCTGTTTGACTCACTAACTGTTCTACAAGAGTTAGTGAGTCAAACAGCTCTCACACCTTTCTTAATCACACAACCTCAACTTCCCAGATGACATCGACAGATGCATCCATTAAGCATAATGCCTCCCGACGCCATGATCCTAGCACCACTGTATTCCCTTTCAAAAGCATTCTTGTGATTGTGTGATTGTATCCATGAAAGTAGTACTGCCATGCCAGATGAAGTGTTGTTTAGAATCAGAGGAAACAACTCTCATCTTGTAAAGTGTACATTAAACCATTGGTGTCTTGTCCAATTTTTTTTATGGATACAACACCACTGAAAACATGCTCTACGATCAGCTGTAGATAAAGGGAGACAGACTACAGGTCATCAGGCATATAGGGGTACTTGTTGCAGACATCTTGTCAGTTTGTTGAGATATCTGCAAACCTGTGCTTGAACAGAGCCAACTTGCAAGCCAACCTGCCATGGTTTGTTAATTACATTTTGCTGTTATAATCAAAAATCTTTCTTCATGCTCTGTGGTCGAGTGAGGGCACCGCTTAGGAAATGTCTGGAATACATTCCATTGGTTTGAAATTCCTCCCTGAGCCTAGATACCACGCTATATAAGATTACAAACTCTCTAACAGCATCAGTACTTGTGCTGCCTTCTTCAAGCTTTCCAATATTTCTTCCCAATGCGAAATCATGTAGGTGATACCATTTAACTCCCATCATTCTGTTTGTTTTCACACTCCTGATACACATTCAGATAATGCATCATTTAATCATCTTTTCACTACTTCCCACACATTGCTGATATCTATTCCGTACCAGTAATTGATACCACCAAACCAAACATAGTATTCTCCCGAGTTGGTTATAATTTCCAACTTTTCTTTCTTAAAGAACATTCATATTCATTTTTTATAATAAAGTTACAAGAACATTAGATGAGGGAAAGGCATATACTGCAATTTTCTTAGACTTGGCGAAGGCATTTGACAGGGTGCCACATGATAAGCTGATATTTAAGTTGCAGCACATGGGTCTGGATGTCAGATTGGTCAACTGGATTCAGGATTGGCTGTCTGATAGGTATCAGAGAGTTGTGTATGGTGAAGCAGTTTCCAGGAGGCAGAGGGTTACAAGTGGGGTCCCACAGGGCTCAGTACTAGGACCTATATTGTTTAACCTTTATATCAATGACATAGCCAGTGGATTGCAGGGGGATATTCAGTTGTTTGCGGATGATGCGAAGCTGGGAAGGATTATTAGTAATAGTGCAGATGTGGTAGCCCTGCAAGAGGATTTAAATAAGCTAGATAGATGGGCAAATGAATGGGGGTGTCAGTTTAATGCAGCAAAATGTAAGGTCTTGAGGTTTGGGAAACATCGATGGGATGCTGCATACTCTATGGGAGGAGTTATACTGGAGGAAGTAGGGGAGACAAGAGATCTGGGGTTGATGATTGATAGAAACCTGAAGTTTAGGGGACATATTGCAAAGGTGGTGAAGGTAACACAGAGGATTGCTGCTATTATGAGAAGGACACTGACCTGCAGAGATAAGAGGGTTATCATTCCATTGTATAAGTCTCTGATCAGACCACACTTGGACTATTGTTCTCAGATTTGGTCCCCAGGATTTGAAGGGGATAAATTAACTGTGGAAAGGATACAAAGACGGATGACAAAGATGGTTTCAGGACTGTACAAGGATAGTTATGAGGATCGGCTGAGAGAATGTGGACTGCAGAGTTTGGTGGATAGAAGAAGGAGAGGTGATATGATTGAGACTTTTAAACTGTTGAGAGGTGGTTACAGGGTTGACACTGGGGAGTTTTTTCGCTTGGTTGATCAGCGGGAAGGAGTGATGACAAGAGGCCATCCCTGGAAGTTACGAAAGGAAACTGTGAGCAAGAGGGTAAGGAGTGGTTTCTTTGTGTGGAGGGTGATTGAGCCGTGGAATGCATTGCCTGATGGTGTGGTTGGAGCGAGAACGGTCAGTGAGTTTAAAGAGTGGTATGATAGACTTTGTGTTTCTCAGGTGGGGACCTCCCCTCGATGAGTCTTGACAGACTTTATGTCTTAGGAAGGACCTCCCTCGATGAGTCTTTTGACTCCTTGGAGGCCTGAATAATAATAATAATAATATACTTTCCTACTTTCCAGTTCAGTCTAGCATGATCATTTTTACCAACTCATGGCAAAATAGTCAGATTCTTGTGTGAGATCTTCTGAAACTGTGATGAAATCTAACACTTTTTCATCTTCTTTCACATGCACTTTAGAAAGTTGTCTCAAAACAGCTCAATAAATTCTTCTTCATTCTTATTCTGAGTTTTCTCTCTTGGATACTTCAAGTCACCAGTAGCAAATACCTTCTCTTCTATCATTCTCATAACTCTCTCTCTCTTCTACTGTTTCTATTCTCTCCTCTTAGTACCCATCAAGATGAATTGGTAATGCATTTCACTGTTCCCAGCAACTGCACTGCCAAGTCTGTAACAACACCCTACCACGTATTTCATTCTGTTGGCCTCCACTTCATACCAGATAGTCTCAAAGTCTCAAGCTCATGTCTGCATGAAACATTATTGCTGTTATTGCTTTCGTGAGCTTCTATCCTAATTGGATTCAGATCATCTGATAACATTAGTAGTACTGCCCTCCATCTTCTTTCTCTTCTGTCCTTCCTGAAATACTATACCCTTTATACTTGATTCCAAGATACTTACAAGTGTTTCCCTGGGATCACTGACCCTGCACAACAGGTTCCTATTCCATACATCTTGGGAGTCTCAGAATGAATTTCAAAGATCCTTAAAATTAGTATTTTTGAATGTATTATTCAAAATGTATTTTAACAAATTTGAATGTATTTAAGATATGATATGACGAGCTGTGTGTATGACCCCCCCCAGCGATAACTCTTTAATGCCATGTGGGGTCTTGGAATAATAATAATAGTAATAATAATGATAAAATATCTAAATTAGTTCCCATGTTTTTCCTTAACAAACTTTTCGTGATTACCTTCCACCGAGGATAAACAAGCCTCTCTCTTTCTCTCCCTCACCCTCCTGGTTGTTTAGTTCAATGTGATCTCTTTCTCTCTTACTTTGGACAAAGGATGTTCTGTTAAAAAAAAAAGACCTCAGAACAATGCTTTTAACATCATCCTGAAAAATCTGATCTGACACAACATGGAAATGATACTGACCACAGTTTTTTCTGGTCCAGGATAATACTTCAACAGTGTCATTTTAATCATGTTGGAGGCTTAATGGATTTTTTACAACACTCAAAAAGAATTAAAATAGAATTTAATACTTCCTATATTTCATCCTAGTCACTAGGACATCTACGGGGATTACAAAAACAATTAATGTAACATGCACACACAAATCTTACAATACTAAGCCCAACCACGTGGGTGACACTAAAGTCCTATCTAGGTGGAGCGCCCTCTAAGGTCGGTAGTAGGTGGCCTGGAATGTAAGGTGGGACCTCTGGTGATGAGTGTTTCCCAAATCTTCGGAAGCTTAATGCAACTGTATTTATTAAGATTTGGTTGGTTTCTGAGAGCTGCTGCTTCTAAGAAAAGTCTCTCTTTCTTGAATTTGCTGTGGTGGTTTTCTTCCATGATACTCTGTGGGTGGTGTCCAAAACATGGTCAGCCAAGCCTGAATGGCCATAGTTGTGTTTACAGATGTAAGACTTGTGTTCCTCCAGGCGGATGGATGCTGATCTGCCTGTCTGTCCAAAGTACGCCAGCTTACAGGAACAGGGTACTTTGTAAATTCCAGGCAAAGAGAGAGGAGGGATCTGTAAATAAATTATAAAACATAGCTCCAGTTCAGAGTTAACACAGTTAACTCTGAACTGGAGCTATAGTCTGTGTTAAAGTTCTATTGTTAGACACCTGTGCGTGTGTGGCTTCATGAGTTCGCCAATATCTGACAGTAGAGTTGAATGAGTCCGTTAATTGTAGCTGAGGTTACTGTTTATATGAAGAGGGTCTATGACAATTTCTCTAGACTCGACTATGCGCCGTTCTCCCTCGTCTCGAAGAACACCGAAGAGACATTGCTTACAAAAGAACCAGACTAGTGCTCTCTCAAGCTATGTCCTGTTTTCACTAAACACAAATAATGAAGGCCACCAACATGAGATAAACTGGACAACAACCTCAAACCTTCACATATGCCACGACGAGGTAGAACAGCACATAGTCGAGTCTAGAGAAATTGTCATGGACCCTCTTCTTATAAACAGTAACCTTAGCTACAATTTACCGGATCATTCAGCTCTGCTGTCAGATATTGGCGCACTCATGAAGCCACACGTGCACAGGTGTCTAACAATAGAACTTTAACACGGACTATAGCTCCAGTTCAAAGTTAACTGTGTTTTACAGTTGAATTTATAGTGTGTTGAAAATTTATTTTTCACTTGGTTAGACTATAATATATTTAGTTTAATCCTTTATCCAAGTGTGAGCAAAACAAAGTTTGCGCCTGAAAATATCTTCAGGACTGAGGTAAGGTAGTATAACACAGGACAACTCGGAGCAAAGATGGGCCAAGCTAACATCACTCCTATCTCAGTATCTCCCATAATGCAAAACCCATCTCCTTGTGGATATGTATAATGTTATGCATTAAGGGAAGGGCCACTACCCAGACCAGTTTCGACCTTTATTGAGGTCTCGTAAGTGGGAGCCAGGCCCAGGCCCAGAGTGGAGATACCAAGGCAGAAGCAATGGAGAGGTCATCTCTACCTATAGAAGTTGCCAAAAGGTGTGCCACCTTATTATTTATTACATTACTCTGGATTTAGAGAATGATGTTGAAATTTTATTTTTCACTTGGTTAGACTATAATAACTCCTATAGGTAGCTATATAAGTAGAGGTGACCTCTCCATTGCTTCTGCCTTGGTATCTCCACTCTGGGTCTGGCTCCCACTTACGAGACCTTAATACAGGTCGAAACCGGTCTGGGTAGTGGCCCTTCCCTTAATGCATAATATACATATCTGCAAGGAGATGTGTTTTGCATTATGGGAGATACTGAGATAGGAGTGATGTTAGCTTGGTCCACCTTTGCTCCGAGTTATCCAGTGTTGTACTACCTTACCTCAGTCATGAAGATATTATCAGGTGCAAACTTTGTTTGCTCACACTTGGATAATGGATTAAACTAAATTTATTATGGTCTAACCAAGTGAAAAATAAACTTTCAACATCTTTCTCTAAATCCAGAGTAATGTAATAATAAGGTGGCACACCTTTTGGCAACTCCTATAGGTAGAGATGACCTCTTCATTGCTTCTGCCTTAGTATCTTCACTCTGGGCCTGGCTCCCACTGACGAGACCTCAGTAAAGTTCGAAACTGGTCTGAGTAGTGGCCCTTCCCTTAATGCATAACATTATACATATCTGCAAGGAGATGTGTTTTGCATTATGGGAGATACTGAGATAGGAGTTTTGTTAACCTGGTCCACCTTTGCTCCAAGTTGCCCGGTGTTATACTACCTTACCTCAGTCCTGAAGATATTTTCAGGTGCAAACTCTGTTTGCTCACACTTGGATAAAGGATTAAACTAAATTTATTATTTGCTTTCTATGTTCTCTCACGCCTGAAGAAGTCGGCTACTCTGATGAAACATGTTGCGTATTTAATAAATTTAATTGTTTGTTCTAATTCTCGGATCTCAGTCAGTATATAAATATGAATATATATATATATATATATATAGTATTTATTTTTGCTTAGTTCAGAAAAACTACTCTAGACATCAAATATGGAACTTCTTTAAGCCATTTCAGGCCTCCAGTAAGCAGGACAGTAGACAGGGCAATTATATTCATCTCCCACTTAAAGATGATCACAAACATCCATGCCTGCAATGGGATTTGAACTTGTACCTGTTGGTTGGACAGCAGGTATAGGTAGGCACACTCATTCTTACCATTCTTCCCATGATGACTGGTTTCCTCAACTCTCTGCATTAGGTCTCACTCCAATAAATAATTTCTATAGCTCATGCTGCTAAATCCATTCAAATACAGACCATCTCTCTTATAAGCCCTTTTCTGCCATCAAACTCCACATATTCAAAAACTTACATCCATTTCTTCTATACTGCCAGCATTGAATTGTTTGCTATTGAAGCCCTCCTTAACTTAGTGCTACCATATTTTGACAACAGACTAACAATTTTCACTCTCTCACTCTCCTTTCTCACTTCTTCATATCCTCTTTCATATTATAATATATTTATGATTATAAGTTTGTTCTTACAAGCACTGTCATCTCTCTTTTCTGTTCTTTTAGTTTTCTTTTCTGTCTTTTCTTTTTCATTTCTGTCCTATTAGAGAGAAGAATTGAGGTAAACCGAAGAAAAGGAAGACATTGACACACATGGTTCAAAACATAATGACTGGCTGTGGCTGAACTATGTAGAAAGCAAGGAAATGGACCAGGATAGGAATCTATGGATATCCATAATTTTGAAGGTAGAGAGAACCCTTGGTAGGATTTCCAAAATCTTTCCATGAGTTTTGTTTAGTTTTTTCTTTTTTTACCCTCATAACTAAGCATTTTTACATTTTTCTCTTTATTCTGTAAAGATACATGCTGACTTACTTATTTGAAACTTTTAATATGATTTTCTTCTTTTCCAGAAGTGCCTCTTTACTTCTTGAGTCTATCACAAAGTTCTGATTTTTCCATCCTTACAACCAACTTCACTACATGCCTCCCTGGTCAAATTAATAAGTATTTTGTTTGGATTTTGCTGGTCATTCTCTAAGTTTGATTCTTGTTGTCATACTGTTTTACTTTTCCCCCAGTGCTCTTTGTGTATTGTGTCTACAGTACTTCTCTGAAAGCTGATCAATTTTGATTCATTTTAAAACCTTTATACATATTTTCCTTTTTCAGTGTGATCTTTAGTTTATATAATAAACTAAATAAATATTTATTTATTTATTTTGTTTTGCCCAGAACTAGTTGCTGATCACTAATTTCAAATCTCTCCCCTGTGTATACTTATATTGTGATCCTGTCTGAAAATATACTGTATAGGTAGGCACACTTATTATCCATATTATTAGTAATTACTAATATTATTAGTAATTACTAATAATATTATTGATAATTCTTTTCTTTTATTTTTTTTTTGTTTCCTCCAAGTGAATTTATGCACATTTTTCTGTTCATACATAGTATCAGTAATGACTAGGCCAAGTTCTGAATAGAAATCTATTAGCTATTTACCATTGTTATTAGCTTTACTCCTTTTTGCCAGTTTTCAAGAAAAATTTTTCAGTGTATTGGATTCATTTACTACTTTGCTGTTCAGGTACTTCAGCAACAACACGACCACCACCAACAAAAGAATTTTTCCATTTTCCTTATGATTCAGAAATTTCTTCTGCTTATTCCTTACTTTAAAAATCTTCTGTGATATCATTGACACAAATATATGCATGTTCAATTTACCATTTTGAAAGTTTCCTACATCTGCTTAAAATTGCTTCCCATTCTCGAAGTGTATTTTTGTGTGTAGTTGAATATAGTTATTAGAATTATCTTACCTGTTTCTCTCTTCTTCATCTTGGCAACAACAGTTATGTGGTCATAGTTCCCACATTTTTTCTATTCTTATGTTGCTGGTGCCTATCTCAATTCTGATGTGTTTGGAGGTTGTTTTTCTAGCTGACTTTTTGTCATTTGCTTTTGTTCTCTGTTGAAAACAACATGGGTCTTGTTTAATTAGGTGATGCCGTAGCCTGCATTTTTAATCATGTTGTACCATATCAATGTCTTGTTTAAGCCAGTTCAGAATATAATTTGGTTTGCTAAGTCCCAAATGTGATCCTCATTTGTTCAATATTCATTATCAATATCAATATCAATTGTGCATCCTGTTACAAGGTATCAATTTTGATTATGTTACTGGACATTGGATCAGAAGCTCCAGTCAGTTCTTTTCATTCTTTTACCCTTTGAGCAGTAATGTGCTGTATTTATTTATATACATGTCACTGTGTTTCTATCCCCAAAACAGTATCGATGTATGTATACATTCAAATTTTAAGTATAATTAAAGCAATAAATTTATTCTGGCTTTTTAATTTTTGCGGAGAGATGCTGCAGTCTCTTGTAGACTTTCCCAATTTTTCTTTTTTTCCATGTATTTATAAGCTATAGAAAGTGAGATATATATTTTTAATTCACTGCTCACAGGTGTGTGGAGAGTGTCTCCTTCCATTTACCTGTCTTTGATCATTTTGTGTATCCATATATTTTATTAATTTAAACATATTTATTAGTTCATTAAACTATTTTTATGAATAAATAAAATTAATTTATTGATGAATTAATTAGTTAATTAATTTTTATTAATAAATTGGTTAGTGAATGAATGAATGAATATTTTTTATTGCTATTTAATTTTATTTATTTACATTAGCAATCTGCACAAGGACATGTGGTGATGGACGTTGCATTAGGCCAAATATATGTTATTGCAATAATGGTGAAATATCTCCAGCTTGTTCAAGTGGAGGTGGGAATGGTATAACCAATGTAGGACAGCCAGGTGATGGAATTGTGGATGGTGGAACATATCCTACACCTCCTACTGGTAAGTTTCCTAAATTTTATGCAAATGACCACCACACCATATTAGCCTATACACTGCTTGGAAAGAAGTCAACAGACCATCCCCTTGGTATGGTCTGTTGACTTGATGTTGATGTTGACTCATTACATGGCATGATACACCTTGGGCAAGGTGTATCATGCCATGTAATGAGTTACATGTTTGTAGCTGGTATAAATTGGAGGAATACGATGCTCCCAAGTCAGTGCAACTGTGTCTGAGTGAAATGACTGCTAGAAGGGAACTGGCAGAGTTTGAAAGAGGCACTGTGATAGGATCTGTTCAGCAAATTGTTGACAAACTGGGCTATCCCAAGTCAACAATCAGTGATACCATGCTGAGACAGAAGTGCAGGGAGTCAGTTGCAAGTACTACCTACAATGGATGACCCACCACACTCACCAAATGTGATTGTGGGAGTACTATGAAGGATAATATGTAAAAACTGTCATTTGTTGGCTAACACGTTGACTGCAGAGTTCTGAGCATTGACTGGAACATGTATCTGCACAAAAACATTCAGAACTGAGGTTCACAGGGTTTTCATGGTAGGGCTGCAATATGCAAGCCCTGCATTACCCAAACCAATATGCAGCTTCATCTTCAGTGATGCAAAGAGTGTATACAGTGGGATGTGGAAGCTTGGAAAGCTGTGTTGTGGAGCGACCAATTTTCTTGATTGGGCCTCTGTTTTCTGTCTGTGGTGCCATGAACATTGAACTCCAAGAGGTATCTGAACATTCTGGCCAATGTAATGCTTCCTACTTTCTGGAATTTCTACAGAATTGACCATTGTCTCTTTCAGTAAGATAATGCAGGCAGTGTTGTCATAAGGCTGATAATGAAAAATTTCATCTTCTGTTTACTATTGCCTGCAGTCCATAAATTCTCAATGTAAAATAATCTACATTTTACATTCCTGATACTATCTTTAACACTGTCCTTTTCATCCTATCCCTGTATTTGTATGCCTCAGAAATTAGGAGGCAAAATATTTTTTTATTCTTACATGTCAGTGTTCATTTCAGCATTGCAGTTATCCTTTGATTTGTATTTGCAACTCAGAGGATAATTGCAATGATGAATATTCACATCTTTAACTGAAATCCCCTTTTGACACACTTAATCAGGTTAGTACTCGACTTTGAATTCCTTCTGTAGCATGCTGAAAAAGTTGTCTTGCAACAGTTCAAGAAATTTGGCCTCATTCGTCTTATGAAATTTCACTGCTACCAATCAATGTTTGGATAATTAAGGTCATCCATGATGATTACTCATTTATCACCCATCAGGTTGTTGATATTAATTACAAAATTTTTTGTATGCAGTGTTGATTATTTAAATTAGATATTTTTTTCTTGAAAGTATGTCTATTTCTATTATTTATTTGCACATTGTTTACTGTAATAACAGTGCACGTGAAGAAAACCACTATGTAGTTATACAAGAGCTGGTGTTCTTTTAAAAATATTTCTAATTGCGCATCGTATTGTTCAGCACGTTGTGCATGTTTATGCATTTGCATATATGTGTTTGACTAATGATGACTAGGATGTATTTCAACAAGTTTATACTTAGGTTTATATTTAGATATTTTGGAAACGAATGCCATTTCCATCATCATCATCATCATCAAATTCCTGATATATACCCTCAAGGGGTGTACAGAATATGATAGTACTACATGAAAAATTTACATCATTACTAACTTCCTATCTACAATTTTCCTCCAAATCAGTCTGTTACTTGTCAAGACTCCAACATTATCAGATCTTATATTTCTATCATCTAAGGCACTTTTCACCATATCAATCCACCTATATCTTGGTCGTCCTCTGGGTCATTTTCCTTTCAACCTGCAGAGAACACTTGTTTTGCTAATCTTTCCTCTCCCGTTCTATTTAAGTGACCATACCACCTGAGATTAGCACTGCTAATGCATTCCTGGATGCTGACAATATCAAGTTCTTTCCTAATATCCTTGTTTTTAATATAAAACTGCCATGATGTCATCTGTTCATGCCCCTAATCTTTCTCAGAACTCTCATATCTGTGGTCTCTAGTCTATGGTCAAGTGTTTTACTTCTAACCCAGCTCTCAGATCCATAAGTTAAAATTGGTTTAAATACTGTCTTGTATGCAGCTAATTTAGTGTTTTGGCTAATTTCTTTCTTATTCCATATAAATTTATTCAGTTGACTTCCTACCCTACCAGCTTTGTTGATTATGTTGTCTATTTCCATCTTCACTAAAAATCGTTTCTAAGTAGCTGAAATGTTTTACTTGTTCTGTAGGTTCTCCATTCACAATGCAGTTGATATTTTCAATGTTTCTGCCTATTTTCATTGTCTTTGTCTTTTTAATACTGACCTTCATGCCATATCTATTACAACAGTTATTCAATTTAGTCAGGGAATCTTGCAGACTTGTAGCAGATTTATTTAGAAGTATAACATCATCCGCATAAAGCAAAGAGCTGAGATTAACACCTCCAATTTTGACATCAGATTTAATACCACTTTCCTTCATAATGTGATCCATATAGATAATGAATAAGAGAGGGGATAATGTACATCCTTGTCTCACACCAGATTTAACATTAAACCATCTTCCTGTACTTCCTTCAATTCTAACTGTTGACTTGCAACTCAAATAAAGACTAAGTATTGCTTGATATAATGCCCCATTGACACCACATAACTGTAGCATATTGAATAGCTTCTCTCTTGGCACCTTGTCATATGCCTTTTCCAAATCGACAAAACTTAAATACAGATCTTTGTTATATTCCCATGCTTTCTCGACTATTTGTCGTAAAGTGAAGATCTGATCCTGACAGCCTCTATTTGGCCTGAATCCAGCTTGTTCTTCACCAAGCTTTTCTTCCACTATCCTTCTCAACCGTTTCTCGAGTATACTTGCATAGATCTTGCCAGGAACATTCAGTAGGGAAATACCTCTGTAATTCTCACATTGAGTTTTATTTCCCTTTTTATATATGGGTACTATGAGAGCTCTACTCCAGTCATCTGAAATTCGTCCCTCTGTCCAGGCCTCCTGAACTATGCAGAAGACTTTTATACCTCCATACTTGAGCATTTCTGGTTGAATATCATCTACTCCTGCTGCCTTTCCACATTTCATGCTTTTGATGGCTTTTTCTACTTTTTAGTCTATCCTGCAATATTGACTTTTTATCCAGCAGGTGATGGTTCTTTCATGGAAGTATGGCTATGTATGCCTGCATGCCTGGTCAGTGTTTTTTACCACTGTGCTGTCATCACTGCTTGTTTCATTTAGCAGTTTTTCAAAGTAATTACTTCATACTTCAAGGATATCTTTTTCTCCTGTTTTCATGTCACCTTTATCGTCTCTAATTCCTTTTACAGCACTCTTTCCTCCATTTCTGAGCTTCTTAAACAACCTCCAGAATATCTTGCCACCTTCTTGATATTTATTTTCTATGTTCTTGCCAAAGTCCTCCCATGACTTTTGTTTAGCCAGTTTTACACAGTGTTTAGATTTCTTACATTTGTCTCTGTATTCTCTAAGAGCACAAGCTGACTTATTTGCCAGGAAATTTAGATATGCTTTCTTCTTTTCCTTTATTGCCTCTTTAACTTCCCGTGTCCACCATGGAGTTCTGATTTTTCTGTCCTTGCACACAATCTCACCACATGCCTCTCTGGCTGAATCAATCAATGTTTTCTTCAGGGCTTGCCACTGAATCTCCAAAGTTTCATTCCTGCTCTCAAACTCTTTCATTTTTTCTTGAATGCCATTTCCAAGGAAATTTGGCAGCCCTCTTAATTGTCGAAAATTAAGGCCATACACTTTTATGAACTTCGAATGAATTTCTTTTGGTGTTAAACCTTCTTTTACAAAGAATTTTATAACCACATGATACTCAATTTTATCCAGTTCAAGGGATACAGACACTGCTTCAGACAGCTGTATAAAACAAACTACTTGATAGAATGAATTGCAATTTCACATGGATGCTTATGAAAGATGTACTAACTTAGAAAAAAAAAAATCTTGGCGATAGTATTGCCATCTGTGGTCGAAGCTGAGAACTTTTCAGACCACCCTCATATATAATTAACCTATCAACTCTTTATCCTTACATGTCAGCTTTCTTTGCATTATAGTAGCAGTTTTTTACCATAATTTTATTAACATCAAATTTACTTAATATTTTAAACACTTCCCATTATTGAACTGTTAATCTTCTGTCTTCCTTCCTATTGCTGTTCAACACTAATCTTAAATCCTCTTATATGAAATAAGCCAATGAAATATTCCCTGAACATATTCAGTGAAATGCTCACTGAACATTTTCACTATATCTTCTGTAGAGGTGATTCATGTTCCATCTCCAGCAACTAATGTCAGCCCTCCATATTCACCATTTCTTCTACTAGTAACATGACTGGAATTTCTACAGTTTTGCTTTACTGCTTTAGCCAATCTCTTCATATGCCAATTTCTCTTTCTCTTTCTTTACCTATACTCATCACCTTTCTAACCTGCATAATTTCATAATTCATGCAATTTACTCCTACTTTATTTCTTCTATGAACCTGAGGAATACAATCCAACATTCCCATAAATAATTGATTCTGGACCAAGTTTCATGCATTGCTGATTTCTCTTCCCTTCGGCTGATTAAGCCACTGCACATCACCAATCTTTTCCTTAATTTATCATAGCCCCTTCTCTGTAATTGCACATCTTTCTTCTTGTATGAAACTTGTACCTGCCTAGCCTCTACCTATGTCAAAACCACATGATCACTCTCTCCCAAATTATTGGTATCATGGTGACATCCTCTATTATCACTCTATGAGATGATATTTTTTTTTAGTCTAACACTTGAGTCCCACTTGTTGCTTCAATGACATGCTGCATAAGATAGTTGTTCCTAAGTTGCTCAAGGAATTCGATCTGTCTTCATAATCTACATTCCACAGTCCCAATATTATCTTTAATTGTATCAAGGCCTTATAAAGAGGCAATTTGACATCTGTATCCTAAAATGTCAGTGTTTGTTTCAACATTGAAGTTATTCTCTAAGTTGAATCTCAATCTTTGCTATATGACTCATGAACTTCAGCCTCTGTCTACTAAAACATGATGATCACTGACCTGATCAGGTTCATATAGCATAATTGGATCAATATAATATGTCAGTGAATATCTCATAATACCAATGTGCATAACTTTACATTTGTTAACACTGAACTGAGAGCCATTTTCACATGCTGAAAGCTCCAGTCAGCATGTCAAATCATTCTGCAAGTGCTGTATATCAGTTGCATTCCTGATTATCATACTTATCACTGCATTATCAGCAAATATCTGTACATCTCCTTAAATCCTTCCAAATGTTGCTAATGTGAATTTCTCACTTTTTTTTTATTTCATCCTCTCCATATCTATTTTTTGGAACAGAATAACAGTATTGAATAACAGTAAACCAAGGTCTGATCAGTGGGGTACACCATTGGTCACCTTAAAATCTTGTAGTTGTTGAAAGTTTTTCCACTTGGTTATACTATAAATTAAAGATGCCAAGAAACTATCTTCTAGGTTTAATCCTTTATCCAAGTGTAAGCAAACAAGGTTTGTACGTGAAGTAACTTCACGACTAGGCAACTTGTATAGAGAGGCTAATGACCTCACATCACTTGCCTTAGCATCTCATAATGCCAAGCACATATCCTTAAAGACATGTAAGGATATGTGATCCCAACATGTTACAATACTTCGTATCATAGCGACACAGTGATATGTAGTCTTTGCACACTTCATTCTGATGTCAACCATCACTCCCAAATCTTGAATCTTATCTACTTCCTGCAGTATAGTGCCATCAATATAGTAAACAGCCTTATGTTTCTGCATTCCAAAATGCAACACCTTGCACTCATTAATATTAAAACTACAGCTCCACTCCTTTGTTCAAGTCAAAAAGCTATTCAGATCTTCCTGAAGGGAATTAATCTCGGTGGTGTTACTTATAATTCTCCATAACTTTGTATCATCAGCAAACAACTAAAGATCCCCAGTCAGTCCACATTATATATCATTTAAGAACAAGTTAAACAGCAGGGCATTGTATATGATGGAGACACTGCTCCATCATACACAACTTCACAACTTGCTAGTATTGTTTGGAGAGCTAATCTCCGATCCATCTAACCAATATACTATCTATTCCAATCCTCTGCAGCTTGTACATCAACTTATCATGTAGTAATCTATCAAACGCTTTTGCAAAGTCCAAGGATATCACTGTATATGATTCGCTCTTATCCAACACACTCGTTACCTTATCATAAAATTTAAATAAATTGCTAAAACAAGACCTACCCTTTACAGATCCATGCTGACCATCATAAAGAATGCTATGTCCATCAACCCAATCCTGTAATCTATTCGTAATGAAGCTCTCCAACACCTTGACTACAAATGCAGTTATACAGACTGATCTATTACTATTATTACTATTATTACGGACAACTCCAGGGAGTCATTAGACTCATCGAGGGAGGCCCCAAATCATATTCATCACAACTATTTGACATTCATACAGTATCTATTATACCTCACCTTAAACTCATTCACTGTCACAGCATCCACTACAGACCCAGGGAGCGCATTCCACTCATTCACTACTCTAAAAGTAAAGAACCCAGCTCTAACACCTTTACTAACCACACTTTTGCCCAGTTTCCATGGATGTCCCCTAGTCCTCCCACTACCAGCCCTGTTCTCAAAAATATCTTCTGAATTAATTTTATAGAAACCCTTCAGTAATTTGAATGTCTCAATCATATCTCCCCTCCTCCGCCTATCAACCAATTTTTGCAACCCACAAATCCTCAACCTGTTCTCATACGGTTCATTC
This sequence comes from Typopeltis vanoorti, assembly GCF_054136105.1. Lineage (NCBI taxonomy): Eukaryota > Metazoa > Arthropoda > Arachnida > Uropygi > Thelyphonidae > Typopeltis > Typopeltis vanoorti. Next base: position 24,405,549 of record NC_143560.1, on the reverse strand, counting down.
CACAGACCTGCTATCATCTTGGTCACTCGCCTCTGGATCCTCTCCACCTCCTCCCCATCAAGAAGAAACCTAGGTGACCAAATCTGAGCACAGTAGTCTAGATGGGGTCTTATCAAGGCTCGATAGAGAGGAACAATAACCTGCTTGTCCCTGCTTGTCAACGTATTCTTCAGCAACCAAGTGATTTGATGAGCTGTTTTGGTCACTTTTGCAATGTGTCCCCTAAATTTCAATTCCTTGTCTACCAACACTCCTAAATCTCGTGCCTCATCAATTTCCTGGAGCAGGGTTCCACCAATGCAGTAAACTGCCGCCAATCTTTTCACCCCAAAATGCATAACCTTACATTTTGTCACATTAAACTGACATCCATTCTCCTTAGCCCAGACCTCCAATCTATCCAAATCATCCTGCAAAATTTTGACGTCATCTGCATTCACTATTGCCCTACCCAACTTCGCATCATCCGCAAACAAATGAACTGTTCCTCTCAGATCATTTCCTATATCATTTATGAACAAATTAAACAGCAGTGGTCCAAGAACAGATCCTTGTGGCACACCACTAGTCACAGGCCGTCTTGTGGACTCTACTCCCGAGTAAACCACTCTCTGATATCTCTCCGTCAACCACCCTCCTATCCATCTCACCAACCCTATGTCCATTCCCATATGCTGCAATTTACTGATTAGAATTCCATGTGGAATCCTGTCAAAGGCCTTGGCAAGGTCCAGTAGAATCACCGTAAACCCATTACCCTTATCCAGTTCAGCCGTCACTGTGTTATAATACGTGAGCAAGTTACTGAGGCATGACCTACCCTTCACAAAACCATGCTGTCCCCGATACAGTATCCCATTTTCTTCTATCCAATCTTGTATTTTCCTCTTGACTATTTTCTCTAAGACCTTGACAATGATTCCTGATATGCTAATCGGTCGGTAATTTACAACAGCAGTCTTGGAACCACCTTTATGCAGTGGAACTATTTTCCCCTCTTTCCACCCGCTCGGGACTAACCCAGACCCGAGACTCAAATTAAACAAAATGGTCAAGGGTACTGACAATTCTTTAGCTGCTTCTCGTACAACACGAGCTGGTATACCATCCAATCCCACAGATGTATTGACATTGAGGTTATGCAATAGACTACTCACCTCCACTTCATTAACCACAATTCCCGTATAATCTACTGGTTTATTCGTTTCTGCAATGTCACCACCTGGATGATATACTTTTGCAAAGTGCTCACTCAGTAACTCAACTATCTCAACTGATTCAGTTACCTCCCTACCATCGGTATTCTTTAAAATCAATCTGCCATGTACATTTTTCGGTAATTTACAACAGCAGTCTTGGAACCACCTTTATGCAGTGGAACTATTTTCCCCTCTTTCCACCCGCTCGGGACTAACCCAGACCCGAGACTCAAATTAAACAAAATGGTCAAGGGTACTGACAATTCTTTAGCTGCTTCTCGTACAACACGAGCTGGTATACCATCCAATCCCACAGATGTATTGACATTGAGGTTATGCAATAGACTACTCACCTCCACTTCATTAACCACAATTCCCGTATAATCTACTGGTTTATTCGTTTCTGCAATGTCACCACCTGGATGATATACTTTTGCAAAGTGCTCACTCAGTAACTCAACTATCTCAACTGATTCAGTTACCTCCCTACCATCGGTATTCTTTAAAATCAATCTGCCATGTACATTTTTCCTTTTACTTGCTACATATCTAAAAAACTGTTTAGGATTCTCTTTAGCCTGCTTCTATAACAGGAAACTTCTGTCCTAGAACCTGGCTCGTGGAATGGTACCATTTTGTCTTCTTTCTACTCCTTAGGAATCTTACCCACTGCAAGACTTTCATTAAATAGCCAGGTCAAGGGTCACAGCCAGGTCAGGTCATAACAAACCATTGTACACATTCCGTAAGAATATGTGGCAATATATCTTCCATTCCTTCAGCCTTATTAATATTAACCCATTCATCTTCTGATGCACCTCTGATTCTTTCACTCCAGTTCTCCTAATACTTGCCTTCCTTCTATATATATATATTGCATGGCATCCTTTACACCAGTATGGTATATACTGATAAAGTGCTCATTCAGTAATTCTACTATATCCTTTGCAACAATCATTCTGCTTCCATGACTATTCACTACTGTCAACGTGCAATAATTATTCTTTCTCTTGCTTGCCATATAGTGGAAGAATTCTATGAAATTAACCTTGACCTGACCAGCCAATCTCCTCTCACACTGCACCTTTTCTTTATTTACCATGGTCATCACTTTTCTAGTCTGCACTTTATACTCTTTGTGGATCCAATTGCCACCAACTGTTTTGTACCTTTGCATAGCATTTACTTTTTCAATACAGCTTGCTTGATTTCACTTTTCATCTATTTCACTCCTATTCTATTTACTCCCTTAACCCTTGGTGAGCAGTTATATTACTTGTGTCAGATACTGCCTTATGAATTTCCATGCACTGTGAACATCTTTTCTGAAAAGCTCATCTATACAATGTATTGATGTTAGTTGGCTACAGAGCTTCCCATAATCACCAACCTTGTACTACCACATATATCCATTTTTGGCAGTAATCGTGATGTAACTAGCAGTACCTCATTAACAACTACATCTTGTGAAGTTATCACCAAATCCAACACATTAAAGCCTCTATATCATCATATATATATAGAAGCTTTATCATATATATCATCACATATATATCATTTCCTCTACTTCATTCACTGCTTAAGATATTTATCCCTCAGAAATTCAACACATTCACTCTCTTTTTTTCCTGTAGACTATCTCTTCCATCTATTCTATATTTCTGTAATTAAAGTCTCCCATCAGGATCACTTCCTTTTTACATGCTCAACCAATTTTCCTAAACATTTCACATCAGTATTCTCTACATTCCCTGGCATATAACAGCATCCTCTCAGATATGCTAACTTGTTTCATTCAACCTCACATCACACAAATTAAAAATCTGCACATGTACTATAACTTCTGCACTTTATGGACACAATTCCTCTGCAATCATTAACAGCACCCCCCCCCCTTCTCTTTTTATCTTCTTATCCTTCTGGGAAATTGTATATTTTTTCATTTGTATTCCTGACATGACATCATTCTCAGTCAACCAAGTTTCACTTCTACCAATTATCTTTGGGAAAACCGATTCAATCAATGCAACAAACTCAGCTCTCTCTTGTTAAAAATACTCCTTACATTTATATACAAACATAACAATCCTTGTGTCTTTGAGGCCATTCTAAGCACCAATATTCTCTATTCTAGCTGCTATACCACACTACTCTCTTTGGTCTGACCACTCCCATATCCCTGTCCTTACTTCGATTACCATTCTTACCCATCTCATCCTTTATCCAATAATAAATTTAGTTTAATCCTTTATCCAAGTGTGAGCAAACAAAGTTTGCACCTGAAAATATCTTCAGGACTGGGGTAAGGTAGTACAACACCGGGTAACTCGTAGCAAGGTGGACCAAGCTAACATCACTCCTATCTCAGTATTTCCCATAATGCAAAACACATCTCCTTGCGGATATGTTCACACTTGGATAAAGGATTAAACTAAATTTATTATAGTCTAACCAAGTGAAAAATAAACTTTCAAAATGAAAAAACAACAAGGTTTAATATTAAGATACAACTAGTTTTGTTGAATGATTCAATTTCTTCAGGTATCACAGGCAAAGAATTTTATACAAAAAATGACAGAGACATGATAAAATTTCATCAACAGACCTAGTATAAAAGACAATAGTACATTTTAAAAACAGGAATGTGAGCTTGAGTTCTAAATTAAAGTTGACTACGTGTGTGAGCTGCCACGAGTGTGCCAATACTGAACAGAGGCAATGTGTGCGTCAGAGAGATTGATTCTGTTCAGTATTGGTACACTCGTGGCAGCTGACACACTTAGTCAACTTTAATTTAGAACTCAAGCTCGCATTCCTATTTTTAAAATGTACTATTGTCTTTTATACTAGATCTGTTGATGTAATTTTATCATGTCTCTGTCATTTTTTGTATAATTCTTTGTCTGTGATGCCTGAAGAAGTTTAATCATTCATTTAATCATTTAATATCTTAATATTAAACCTTGTTGTTTTTTCATTCTCAGTATATAGTCATTCAAACTAATTTTTTCTAATATTTTCTACTGAGTAAAGATGAACAAAAAAAAAAAATATATATATATATATATATATATATATTCTGACATTGTTGCTGTTTAATATGGACTACATGCCCCCCCCCCCCCATACACATGTATATTTACGTAATTTACACAATTATTATTTACATAGTCTTCTGAATCTTCCATAAACAATCTTCCATAAAAACAAATATGGAACTTTTTTTCTAGTCACTTCAGTAAGTGAGGCAGCAATATCACTCTTGGCAGTTAAATTAATATTCCACTTTATGACATAAATAAACTTATAAATATCCATGTTTGTGGCAGGATTTAAACCTACAGTCTATTGGTTGGAAAACAGATATGCTATCCACTCAGCCACTCAGACAGGTTTTCCATAATCACTCACCTTTTAGTTCCACATATATCATTTCCTCTCAAATGCTGATGACCAGCTGAATCTTTGAGAATACCTCATGGTTACTTTTACCAATTGGAGGAAGATTCAGCACTTATTTCAAAATGACATTTTTGATGCTGTTATCAAATCTGAGACTTTATCTTTGTGTGTCCTCTTATATAATAATGCCTTGATTGTCTGTATAGAAACTTATAAAAAAAATTTATCTTGCTCATTCAGATTTATATTTCTATAAATAAAATCACTCATAATGGTTACTCTATTCATCTTGCTTGTTTCTTATTCTTTATCAGTTTCATTAAACCTTCCTTGTCATTACCTTTTTGCTTGTGCACAGATTTGGTCATCGGGTTTTCATGCTGAGGAGGATATGTTGTAAAGGGTTCAGAGAAGATTCATAAAGGTGGTCAGTGGTGTTTAGAATGTGGAGTACAAGGAGAGATTGAGAGAATGTAAATTGCAGAGCCTCATAAATAGGAGGAAAAGGAGGGATATGATTAAGACATATAAGCTAGTCAGGGGTTGTTATCAGGTTGACATGGAAGAGATTGTTCATAGAATGGGAGAGGGGAATAGAACAAGAAGCTGTCACTGGAAACCCCTTTTCTTCCTACTCTGTTATCTTCCACTCTCCTTGCAACCTTCTAACATTCTTCTCCTTCTTACAATCAAAATCATTTGTACCCACTTGCTTTCCTGCTTGTTTATTCTTCATATCCAAAGCTTTGTTTACAAGCTTTACTAATTCTTCCTTTAGGAAAAGAAAAGCCAGGAAAATTGTTCTCACCTAAATATGAGATTGCTTAACTCATCTTCATTTGAAAAGGCCTTGTAAATGTTCCTGATATCCGAGATACAATTAAGTACTAATAAGTGACTAAACATACACACATAATAACCACAGTAATAAGTTTTAATAAGTAAATATTTCTTCCTAAGTATCTTTGTCAGTACAGTTAACTCAAACAATACTAGGAAGAAGGTCTTTAGGAGAAGGTAACAATACTTGTTACCTTCTCCTAAAGACAAACTCTCACCTCTGATGCTACCTGGCGTGTACGAGGTTCCATGCTCCTGTAAATTGTCTTACTATGGGCAGACAGGTAGATCTGTTCATAAACGCATTTCGGAACATCAAGGCCATATCTGTCTTATCAAGCTGCAGAAATCTGGCCCTGCACAACATGGAGTTGAAAACCCAAACCATAGGATCCATTGGGAAAAGACCAAACTTCTACATAGATCTTTATATAAACATGAACGTTTATATAAAGAAAGTGCTGAAGCCCTGCTTCACAGATAAATCTAAACCGTAATGACGTTCTTGCTATTCCTGAAGCATGGGAAATTGTCATACAAAATTGTGTTAAATAATTTTTATATATGTTATTTTATTTTAATGTAATCGTTTTTTTTTCCCTCTATATATATTTTAATTTAATTCTATAACATGCTACTGCACGCATATTGGGATTCCATTGTAATCATGCACCCTAACTGTATGTTATTCCTAGTATTGTTTGAATTAGCTGTACTGACGATGTCCTAAGGTACTTAGGATGAAATATTTACTTATTAAAACTTATTACCGTGGTTATTACGTGTGTTTGTTTAGTCATGAATTCTCCACAGTTTCATTGTACAATAAAGTACTAATAAGGATGTTATGAATGTCGTTAGATGGGGCGATGAATTTTATTCCTATGTGTGACTGCCACCATGCTTATTGCAGGCCTTAAATAGCTCACAGATGTTCCATACTTGTTCCTAGAGCATGGTTTTTACTTATGTAAAAACCCCACACCAGGAACTAGAAAAAATCATAAGTTTATGACATTTCATGTGTGGTATTCACATTAAAAAAAAAAAAAAAAAAAAAAAATATATATATATATATATACACACACCACTATATTTTGAAATCATAAAATTAATGTAGTTGCATTCTGTTTGTATTTTGCATGCATTCTGTTTGCTGGCCTTGTTGTCCAGCAGAAAGCATCTCTGCTTTCTGACATGCTGAGAGTGTTGTTATCTTTTAATAACAACACTCTCAGCATGTCAGAAAGTAATGATTTTACACCAATTGGATGGTAATGATTTTACACCAAAAAATTAATGTCTTGCCTAATGGCATTCACAAACATTACCACAGTAGAATTCAAACCAACACTCTCAGCATGTCAGAAAGCAGAGATGCTTTCTGACATGCTGAGAGTGTTGGTTTGAATTCTACTGTGGTAATGTTTGTGAATGCCATTAGGCAAGACATTAATTTTTTGGTGTAAAATCATTACCATCCAACTTATCGGGGATCTCTATCTGGAAAAAAGCACCATAACCAATTTCTAGTGCAGGTTTTTGTATTATTGAACCCTTAGTACTCTCATGATACTAAATATGCTAAATGCGGTACCTTTTGTATGTGGGATTATCATAAAAAATTGCAGTTTTTTATTATTATTTTTAGAGATTTGGAAAATATGTTTAAGTCCTGCCAGTGTGACCTTTCAGCACTAAATCTGACATTTGCCAGACTTTTTCTTCATTTTAAAAATTTTATGGAATTTACAACCATGTTAAAAAAACTTTTCTTATTATGCCGACGTTTCGATCTTCACATCAAAATCATCATCTGGAGCATACATAAATATACAGGACAAGCTGAGTTACATCATTGACTGTAAGCTAGAGAAACAATGATTTGATCACATGTTATTCTACTGGCGTGACCTCTGTCTGGTGAAAAAAAAAAATTATAAATTACATCAAGCTAAATTCTATTTTACAATGACAGGAATAAACATTCTTTTAGATGGTTTTCTTTCAGAAACATTTGGTGTCCTATTTATAGTATTACATTTCTTATTTTTGATTTACAATACTGGATTTTCTACAGTCCTGTTTATAGTTGTTCTTAGTGAGGAAGGTCGAACTGTATTTGTCTGTATGTCTCTCTAACTTACCTTATATTGGGAAAACTGGACGTACGATCTCTATCCATAAAAAAGAACACAAACGACACAATAAATTTAACAATTTTGGTGAATCAAGCTTCTCAGATCACACTCTTAACATCATACACAAAATTGATTGGAAAAGTACTTGTTCTTTACACCATACACAAACCTGGTATGAACGGAAATTTAAAGGAGCATGTGAAATTTTAATTAACCAGCTAATCTTAACAGTAATGGTGGCATAGAAAACTCAACAATTTGGATGGCACACATTTGGCCCACTTAGTTTCCAGCAAACCATGACTTTAGGACTCTAAGCAGTTTTTCAGGTTTTATTGACCCCTATCCATACCAGTTAGTTGTAATGTATACGTATACTTATATTATTATTATTATTATTATTATTATTCAGGCCTCCATGGAGTCAAAAGACTCATCGTGGGAGGTCCTTCCTAGGAAGCACAAAGTCTATCATACTACTCCTTAAACTCATTGACCATTCTCACTCTCACCACTCTATCAGGCAGCTTCCTTTCGTAACTTCCAGGGATGACCCCCTTGTCATCACTCCTTCCCGCTGTTCAACCAAGCAAAAGAACTCCCCAGTGTCAACCCTGTAACCACCTCTCAATAGTTTAAAAGTCTCAGTCATATTGCCTCTCCTTCTATCTACCAAACTCTGCAGTCCACATTCCCTCAGCTGATCCTCATAACTAACATTGTACAATCCTGAAACCATCATCCACCTTGGTACCCTTTCCACAGTTAATTTATCCCCTTCAAATCCTGGGGACCAAATCTGAGAACAATAGTCTAAGTGTGGTCTGATCAGGATCTTATACAATGGAATGATAACTCTTTTATCTCTGCAGGTCAGCATCCTTCTCAGTATTGCAGCAATCCTCCATGTTACCTTCACCACCTTTGCAATATGTCCCCTGAATTTCAGGTTTCTGTCAATCATCAATCCCAGATCTCTGTCTCCCCTATTTCCTCCAGTACGACTCCTCCAATAGCGTATGAAGTGTTCTATTCATGTGTCCCAAACCTCAAGACCTTACATTTTGCTGCATTAAACTGAAAGCCCCATTCATTTGCCCACCTGTCTAATTTATACAAATCCTGTTGCAGGGCTACCACATCTGCGCTATTACTAATAACCGTTCTCAGCTTCACATCATCCGCAAACAACTGAATATCCCCCTGCATTCCACTGACAATGTCATTGATATAAAGGTTAAACAATATAGGTCTCGGTACTGAGCCCTGTGGGACCCCACTTGTAACCTTCTGCCTCCTTGATACTGCCCCACGATACACAACTCTCTGATACCTATCAGACAGCCAATCCTGAATCCAGTTGATCAACCTGACATCCATACGGTGTGGTGAAACTTAAATATCAGCTTATCATGTCAAATGCCTTCACTAAATCCAAGAAAATGGCACTACATGCCTTTCCCTCATCAACTTCTCTTGTAACTTTATTATAAAACGTTAGCATATTACTAAAACAAGACTGCCCCTTAACAAATCCTTGTTGCCTCTCACAGATCACATTACCTTCATCTGCCCAATGCTGTATACGATCCCTCACTAATTTCTCCAACATCTTAACAACTACTGATGACTATAATTAGACACTTCCACTGTGCTACCGCTTTTATGCAATGGCACTATCTTCCCTTCCTTCCATTCCCTGGGCACCTTTCCTGTAGCCAGACTTTCATTGAAAAGCCAGGTTAAAAGAGCTCAGTTCTTTAGCACATTCTCTCAAAACTTGTGGTCAAATACCTTCCAGTCCCACAGCTCTACTGACATCCAGGGTACTCAGTATTTGGAACACACTCTCCTCCTGCACATCTAAACCTCAAACCAGCTCTATCTCTCTAACATTAAAATTGACTCCTCCAGGATGAAATACTCCAATAAAATGTTCATTGAACAATTCTACTATGTCCTCTGCATCAGTAACTCTATTTCAAGGTACAGCATTCCTATCCCACATTCCTATTCCATTTCTATCCCACAATGTCATTCTTCCACAATCATTTCTCCTCCTACTGGCCACATAGCTAAAATTTCCCTAGAATTTCTTTGGATCTTTGGGCGTATCTCTTCTGATATTGCAGTTTCGCCTTCCTTACCATACTAGTCACTCTCCTGGACTGTGTCTTATATTCTTTATGCATCTGCTCTTTACCTTTCTCCTTATATCTCTTCCATAGCCTCTTTTTTACATGCAATTCCTGTTTAATATTGTTTGTTATCTACTTTACACCAAATTGTGTCCTCTTCTTCACTTGTGGAATACAGCTTACTATTGCTGATAACAAATATTCCTTCACAATTTCCCAAGCACTAATGATATCCTGGCATTCCAATTCCACCCTCCATGGAACTGCCTCAAGTTGATATCTAAGACTATTATAATCACCCGCTTTATAATTCCACATATATTACCTTCTTTTTAATATTCCTGCATGTCTATTCATCTTTCAAGTCAAAAACCACATGGTCACTCTCTCCAACTGATGGGAGAGATGCCATCTCAGTTATTATCAGCTCTTCTGATGCTATGACCAAATCCAAAACTCTTGTACCTCTTGTTCCCTCTATTACACGTTGCCTAAGACATTTGTCCCTCAAGAATTCTAGAAATTCCATTCCATTTTTACTACATGTATTTTCCTCTTCCCAACTTATACTGCTGCAGTTAAAATCTCCCATAATAATCATTCTTCTTGCACTTGCCAAGCTGAACTGCCTAAACATCTCCTGCTCCCCACACTCTGTGCTTCTTGGGTTGTAGAAACACCCCACTAAATATCCTGTCTTACCCACCTCAATCTCATACCATATGCTTTCAAAACCATTAGTGTCACTGCCTTCCAAAGCTCCTGCTCTTAGAGGACATAAGTCGTGACTTATCATAAGCAGTACTCCACCACCACACTTTCCTTTCCTATCCTGCTGAAAAATGCTGTACCCTGCTACTTCTATTCCTGTTATTATATCCTCTTCTGTCAACCACATCTCAGTGATTCCAATAATCTTTGGCCAGGCTGATGCTATCAGCGCCACCAATTTCTCTCCTTTTTTCTGGATTGTCCTGGCATTAGTATAAAGCATAAAAATGCCACTGTTTCTATACTTAGCATTATCCCCTCTAGACTCCACTGGGCTCAGCATTACTTGATATCGTCCCCCTTCTCCCAAGTACCCATTTTCACAAGAGGCCACCCCTGCTACCATCCTCCCTGGGTATTCTAGTTTCCCTGTATTGACATACCGATTCGTTCAGAACAGCAATATCTCCAGATGCCTGCAGCCTTCCTCATTCAAATGCAAATGGTCTCTCACATACCACACAATTCCTTTCTCTCCTCAAATGCCCTCCAATCATCCACATATTCCAATCCTCTCTTCTGACACAGTCCAGTTATTATGTTATTCAATGTTACTGCTCTTCTGCTCAGCTCATCACTATCATGCTTAGGCAACATTCATACTATCTTTCCTCTCTACATTTTCCTTTGTACAACCTCAAGTAAGAATCTCATATCTCTCGACTCCCAATTTACATTGCCTCTTAAGTCATTCGTTCCTATCATCTCATCCACCTTTTCACCCCTCTTAATTGCCATAGCCACACTTTCTATCATTCCTCCAGGCAAACACTCCTCATGCATCCTATTTTGCACACCACGGATCATTGAGTCCCCATACATTAAACCTCTTATCACCCTATTCCTCGATTGCTCACCTTCATCCCTGACTCTCTTTCTCTCTCTCTCTCTCTTCTCTAACACTTTCTCTCTGTGTTCCCCTACTTACCTGCCTTCCTGACATCACCCTATCCCTAGTTCCAGCACTCCCTCGCAATCTTCTCATTCCCTCTCTCCTACCATTTCCATTCTCTTTTCTTTTATCATTCCCATAACTGTCTCTTTCATTCCCTCTCTTCCACTGAACCTATTCTCTCCTCTTCTATCATTCACATAACTCTCTCTCATTCTCTCTCTCTTCTACTGTTCCTATTCTCTCTTCTATCATTCCCATAACTCTCTGATTCCCTCTCTCCTATCATTCCTATTCTCTCCTCTTCTACCATTCTCATGACCCTCTCTCATTCTCTGTCTTTTACTGTTCCTATTCTCTCTCTTTCATTCCCTTTCTTCTACCATTTCCATTCTCTCCTCTTCTATCATTCCCATAACTCTCTCTCATTCCCTCTCTTCTACTGTTCCTATTCTTTCTCTCTTCTACTGTTCCTATTCTTTCTCTCTTCTACTGTTCCTATTCTTTCTCTCTTCTATCATTCCCTTTCTTCTACCGTTTCCATTCTCTCCTCTTCTATCATTCCCATAACTCTCTCTCATTTCCTCTCTTCTGCTATTCCTATTCTCTCCTCTTCTACCATTCTCATAATTCTCTGTTTCACTCCTACTCTGATTCACCTTGCATTCCTCTCTTCCATTTGCCTAATCTCATCTTTCACACTTCTCATCTCATTCTCTAGACATTCCACCTGCTCTTTCAGCTCCTCTCTCTCTCTCTGCAAGTCAGCCACTCTTGTTTGCCATTCATCCCAGTTGAGACCATCTCCGAAAACTTCACAATCATTCAACCTTTCCACACTCCATACTCTCATTTTTTCATTCATATTCCTCTCGCTATTCTTGCCCCTCTATCATACCACTCATCTCTCTACGTGGAGAATCTCTCTTCTCTGACTCAATGATGTCCATTATAGTCTCAACAAGGTCAGTTATAGCCATCTCTAACTCACCAAGTTCCTTCTATTGCCTGCATTTTGCACATATACGTATTTTCCCTTCTCTCACCTGCCACATATACAACTGCTGGGACGCATACATTTCACAAGTTCCACATGCCACAAAATCCCTTGTTATATCATGCAAAATGGAGTTCTTAAATGGGGGAGGACTTGGTGATACGCCATTTGCAATTTTAGCTGGTGCTGCCTCCATTATTTAAAATAATGTTGAGGAACTGTTACAACTAAACGCTAAATAAGTGTAAGTGAGTATAACTATATAAGTATAAGTTAAATATAAGTAAAAAACATATTTAAATATACTAAATATCTAAATAATGAAAACTTATGTTATCTTCTTCTTCTTCTCTTCCACCGCTGTGCATCCGATTCTGACCCCGCCTTCTCGGTAACCAAAAATACGCAATATAGAGACAACAAATAACTCCAAAAACAACCACTGAAGGACACTTGTATTACAGAAAAACAATGTAGCACAAATCTCGACAGAAGTCACAATATTCACCAATTAAAAAAGAACTTTTATCAGCATAGCTCAAATCCCCTGCCACGTTCTAAGTAATTTTTAATTTTAATTTATTATTATTATTTTCTTTTTTGTATACATGTTGCTCTCCAGCTTAATTTAATTTTGTAACTTAATAGATAATAATAGAACTCTAGCTTTGATGTAGTAAGTTTTTTTCCCACCAGAGGTCAGGCTAATAGTTGTAATAGTTGATCAGTAACTTTAGCATGCCATATAGATTGTAGTGCAGCTTGTTTCTTTGTATACATATGTGTATACTCTTGATGATGACCTTAATGTGAAGGCCAAAACGTCGAGGGTTTATTTTGGTTTATATTAAACTGAAGTTTTATTCCAACATGGTAGTTGTTTCCATAATTTCATGATATATTTTGTGTATGTCTGATAATGATAATAATAATATGCATGCCAGAATGCAAGGTATTGATGTATTTATAGTTCTTTCCAGTGTTCTATAGATAATCTTCAGTAACATATAGCTTATGTTTATTTTAAACTTTTTTCTACTATTCTTTTTTATAGCTTTATGCAGAGAACCATGTTTAAATGGAGGACGCTGCATTGGTCCAGACCGATGTGCTTGTGTTTATGGATTTACTGGCCGTAGATGTGAAAGAGGTGAGATGGTATCCTATTGCTGTTTATTTAAATGAAATATGATGATGGTTACATGCAAAAAGGAAGAAGAGAGAGAGAGAGAGAGAAGGTATAATGCAACTGGTTGAATCACATGCATATAATGTGTCTGCTCTCCATTTAGCAAGGTGTATATTTAAATTTCAAATCCATCATGGGCATGGATATTTGTGAATTCTTTTAGGTACTAGATGAATTTCGTTGTTTGCTGTGAGACCTCTAACCTGCTTACTTGGGTACCTGAAATGACTTTTCATATTATTAGGGATTGTTATGTTTGTATACAGATGTAAGGAGTATCCAAAATAAGAGTTGAGTTTGTTGCATTGATTGTGTCAGTATGACCAAAGATAATTTGTATAAGAAATTTGGTTGTCTGAGGATGATATGATGTTGGGAATAGAAATGGAAGGATATACAATTTTCCGGAAGGATAGGAAGGTGAAAACAGGAGGGGGAAGTGCTGTTAATGATTGCAGAAGAATTGTGTCCACAAAGTGTGGAAGTTGATAGTATATGTGCAGATTTTGAATCTGTGTGGTGTGAAATTGAAATTAACAGGCTTAGTATATCTGATAGGATGCTGTTATAGGCCAGGGAATGTAGAGAATACTGATTGGGAAATGTTTGGGCAAATTGGTTGGGCATGGAAACGAAGGTGATCCTGATGGGAGACTTTAATTAAAGGAATATAGAATGGAAGTAGGAGATAGTCTACAGGAACAAGGAGAGTGAGTTTGTTGAATTTCTGAGGGGGATAAATATCTTAAGCAGCATGTGACTGAAGTGACTGGAGGGTTTAATGTTTTGTTTTTGGTGATTACTTCCCAAGATGTAGTTGTTAATGAGGTATTGACACTGCTTCCAGTTGGTGAGAGTGATCATGAGGTACTTGTTTGGGAAGTGGGAGAAACAAGAAAAGATTACTGACAAAAATGGATATATGTGGAAGTATAAGGTAGGTGATTATGGGAAGTCATGAAAATGTCAAAAAAATGTGTTATTTTTGTGGGTTATGCTGATGGACAGTCATCCCAGCTTCTCATCATCCTCCAAGGTGGTAATGCTTCTTAAAATGCAAGTGCCACTCAAAACACTCAGTTCAGCTCATGGCTTTGTTTTCATATGCCTGATGAAATAATTCAAGGGTCCCTGTGGCAGATTTTCCCACTTTTATGCAAAATTTTATATTTGCCCTTTGTTTTAATTTCACGTTTATGGGGAAATTACAGAATGTCATAAACACATGATAAGAATAACGCATGCTACATGAGTTCTGGTGCACACAGCAAAACGCCACATGGCAGGCTTACTCAACAGTGTCTGTGCCACTGACACCTAGTGGTATGAGACTGTAACTCGATCTGTCGCAGTCTGGTTTCTTTTTGATAGCACTTCATACTCAGTTGGATCTATTCCATAATATGGATGCAAGCCTATTTTAGCCCATTGTTCTTACCTCATTCCTCATAAAATGATAGAGTAGGGCATTAATAGTCAATGGTTTCACCATTTGGAGGTATGCCAGTTAATCGATGACTACCAGTATTGATTCTATCACAAATATAGAACATATCTTGTGTTTTTGATTTGGTTTGTCATTGAGACCTGCTCAGCGATCCTATGATGCATCTTCTATTCTTTGTAATTTTGTAGCTGGTTTCCTCTATAGCTGTTCATGGCATGTCATGGTGTAAATCTTCTTTTCAGATTTCATCACTAATGCATGAGTGTCGCGGGACTCAGTTTTCCTTGTACATAAATGACCATCCCTTACTTATTTCAAGCCTTATCCATTATGTGCTAAAGATAGCACATTTTCCTCCTACTCATTTGAAAAACCTTGTAGTGCTCATACATCCAGGCTTCAAGAACTTTTACAATGCCTGATTTACTAATGTGGCTAAATATCTGTATAATATTTTAGATATTTACAACTAATCATCTTTAATGCAACTAAAACATATGTGTCTTCTTTCCTCCCAAAAAGATTTCAGTTTTGTTCATTTTCCTTTACCTTTGATTATACTCAGATTACCATATATGGTCATTTCTGTCTGTCTCTCTCTCTCTCTCTCTGACTCCCCCCTTCCCCCTTCTTTCTTTTTAGGGCTGAAATTCGCTTCTAGTCTTTCCTGCTGCAAACATCTATTTTGTATGTCACTATTCACTTCTATGGTGACATCCTTTGCCTTAAAAAACTTGGTGTCCTTTTCTCAAGTTGTTATTTCAACCCTCATGATAGTAACTCGGTACAAATTTAAAATCCTCCTAAACACAAGAATACTGTTATAATTTCTTAGGTATGGTGCACCAAAACTTCACTAAAAATTTTTGAAGGTATTCAGATGAAGAAATCAGCTTATTTAACTGATGACTTTTTTTTTTTTTTCCCACAGATTCAGTTCAATCATAGTCTCATAGACAGTCTTTTGTTTTGTATCTCTTTTACTGACACACCATAGTTGCTTAAATAATGCTAGAAAAGAAATTATATTCTTGTTTTAATCGTTTATCCAAGTGTAAATAAAGTTTACATGTGAAGTACATTGATTGGAAGGAGGAGAGGACACATGTGAGGAAGGAAATGGATTTTATTCAATTATTAAGGGATAACTATCTGAAACAGCATGTAATTGAAAATACTAGGGGTGTGAGAGTGCTTGACCTGGTAATAGTATCTGAGTATTTGACTGTAATGAATATGACCATGTTGCCACCTATTGGTGAGAGTGATCATAAGGTCTTGACCTGGGAGGTGGCTAAAGGTGTGAAATTTGTGATTAAGACAGGGTATATGTGGAATTACCGTGCTGGCAAGTATGACAAGCTTAGGAGATTGCTTGGATCAGTGCCATGGCATGTACAACTGCAAGGGCTGGACGTCGATAGAGCATGGGAAGTGATCAAAGAGCATTTACAGAAGGTTATGGCTGATTGTATACCTAAGGTCCAAATAGTGAAACAAGGAGGGGTTAAACGGATGAATAACACCATTAAGCTTGAGCTGCAAAAAAAGAAACAACTATGGAGGGAATTTAAAGAAAGGGGTGACCTGCAGGCACACGAATGGTATAAAGTGCAGGCCAGAAGGGTAACGAGTGTGGTAAAAACAGCAAAAGCCGATTATGAAAGGAAACTAGCTATGCAAGCAAAAGAGAATCCCAAACAGTTCTTTCAATATGCTGCAAGCAAGAAAAAAACTGTACATGGCAAAATGATTTTAAGGAATGACGATGGTAAAGAGTTCACTGAACCAGTCGATATAGTGGAGTTACTGAGCGCGCACTTTGCAAAAGTATATCATCCAGGTGGTGACGTTGAAAAAATGAAGGAACCATTAGTTTATATGGGAATTGTGATGAATGAAGTGGAGGTGAATAGTCTATTACAGAACCTTAATGTGAATACATCTGTGGGATTGGATGGTATACCGGCACGGGTCTTGCATGAAGCGGCTAATGAATTATCAGTGCCCTTGACCATGTTGTTTAATCTGAGTCTCAGGTCTGGCTTAGTCCCGAAGGCGTGGAAAGAGGGGAAAATAGTTTCACTGCATAAAGGAGGATCCAAGACTATGGTTGCAAATTACCGACCGATCAGCATATCAGGAGTCGTTGTCAAGGTCTTGGAGAAAGTCAAGGGAAAAATACAGGAATGGATTGATGAAAATGAGATACTGTACAGAGGATAGCATGGCTTTGTGTAGGGTAGATCATGCCTCAGTAACTTGCTCAAGTTTTATAACAAGGTGACGGCTGAACTGGATAAGGGAAATGGGTTTACAGTGTACTGCTGGACCTGGCAAAGGCGTTTGACAGGATACCACATGGAATTCTAATCCGTAAACTACAACATATGGGAATGGATATAGGGTTGGTGAGATGGATAGCTGGGTGGTTGATAGAGAGATATCAAAGAGTAGTTTATTCAGGAGTAGAGTCCAAAAAACGGCCTGTGACTAGTGGTGTGCCACAGGGTTCTGTTCTTGGACCACTGCTGTTTAATCTATTCATTAACGATATATGGAAGGGTCTAAGTGGGACAGTTCATTTGTTCGCTGATGATGCAAAGTTGGGTAGGGCGATAGTGAATGCAGAAGATGTCAAAGTCTTGCAAGATGACTTAGATAGATTGGAGTTCTGGACTAAGGAGAATGGATGTCAATTTAATGTGACAAAATGTAAGGTTATGCATTTCGGAGTGAAAAGATTAGCAGCAGTATACCACATTGGTGGAACTGTACTCCAAGAGATTGATGAGGCCAGGGACTTGGGAGTGTTGGTGGATAGGGAGATGAAGTTTAGGGGGCACATTGCGAAAGTAGCTAAATCACCTCATCAACTCACTTGGTTGTTGAAAAATACCTTGACGAGCAGAGAAAAACAAGTTATTTTACCTCTGTACCGAGCCCTGATAAGACCTCATCTCGACTACTGTGCCCAGATTTGGTCACCTCGGTTCCTTCTTGATGGGGAGGAGGTTGAGAGGATCCAGAGGCGAGTGACTAAGATGATAGCAGGTCTATGGAATGAACCATATGAGAACAGGTTGAAGATTTGTGGGTTACAGAAACTAGTTGATAGGCAGAAAAGGGGAGACATGATTGAGACATTCAAATTGCTAAAAGGATTCTATAGGATTAATTCAGATGATATTTTTGAGATCAGGACTGGTGGTGGGAGAACTAGGGGACACCCATGGAAGCTGGGCAAGAGCGTGGTTAGCAGGGGTGTTAGAGCTGGGTTCTTTACTTTTAGAGTGGTAAATGAGTGGAATAAGCTGCCAGAGTCTGTTGTGGGTGCTATGACAGTGAGCGAGTTCAAGGCAAGGTATGGTAGATACTGTGAGAATGTTGAACAGCTGCGTGAACATGATGTTTAGGGCCTCCCTCGATGAGTCTAAGGACTCCTGGAGTAGCCCGTGGTAATAATAATAATAATAAAGTATCTTCATAACTAAGTTATTTATACAGTGCTCCCAAAAGTCATTGCATACTTTGGTGAAACAGCATGATTCTCAAATAAATTTGATTATGACAAATATATTTATTTATTTATTTATTTTTACATAAAACAAGTATTTGTAATGTGTTAGAGATGTTTTAATAATTTTTATTAATTTTTTAATGTGTTCTTTTCAAACCCATAATTCATGATGAATATTCAAGAGTGAATTTTTGCTATAACATCCTGCATCAAACGAATGAAGTGTTATGAAATTAGACAAAGCTTTTCAATGTGATTTCATAGACCCAGTCCTACAGACAATGTGTTAAAGCACACTGGTGAATAAGTTTAAAATAACCAAATTAGAAGAAACACACATATAAACCACAGTGAAAATTATTTAATTGTAAATATTTCATCCTAAGTATCTTAGGACATCATCAGTACAGTATTTAAACAAAATTAGGAATAACATACAGTTAGGGCGCATGATTACAATAGAATCTCATGAAAACGTGCATAACGTGTTAAAGTAGTACAAAAAAAAAACGTTAATTATTTAACACAATTTTGTATGATAATTTCCCATACTTTAGGAATAGTAAGATCGTCATTGCGGTTTAGGTTTGGTCTGTGTAGCAGGGCTTCAGAACTTTCTTTGTATAAACGTTCATGTTTAAATAAAGATCTATGTAAAAGTTTAGCCTTTTCCCAATGGATCCTATGGTTTGGATTTTCAATTCCGTTTTGAGAGAGGCCAGATTTCTGTGGTTTAAGAAGACAAAATGTGGTCTTGATGTTCCGAGATGCGTTTCTGAACAGACCTACCTGTCTGTCCAAAGTAAGATAATTTGCATGAGCATGGAATCTCATAAACACCAGGTAACATCAAGGGTGAGAATTTGTCCTTAGGAGAAGGTAATAAGTTGTAAATTTGGTTGATAGGTTTGTAAGTAGTGGCAAAATTGTATTTCTTCATAATTTTAGAAAAACGTTCTGAGATGCCTTTAATGTAAGGTATGGGAATCCTATGCACTTCTTCCTGTCTGGTTTGATGTATGCAGAAGTGACTGATGATTTTTTGAGTTGTTTTGGGATTATATCCATTTAGGATGGCTGTATTTTTGATAACTTCTAATTCCTAGTTTAAATATTCTTCAGAGGAGCAGAATTTGTGTGCTCTGGAAACTAGTGATTTAATAATGCCAGATTTCTGAGATGGATGATGAGCAGAAGAATTGTGAATGTAGTGACCTGAGAATGTAGGCTTGCAAAAGACGGACGTGGTGATGGAACCGTCTTCTTTTCTTTGGATGTGTAAATCCAAAAAAGAGATACCCTGTGGAGATTCTTTTTCTAACGTAAAGTTGATGCGATGATGAAGAAGGTTAATTTTATCTAGAAACAGTTGTAATTCAGGTTCGGGATGATTCCAGACTGCAAATATGTCATCAACATATCTTAGCCAAATTTTTGGTTTGGGTTCAAAAGTGAATATTTTTTTTTCCTCAAGGTGTTCTAGAAACAAATTTGCTAGGTTTGGTGATAAAGGAGATCCCATTGCTGTTCCTTCCTCTTGCTTGTAAATTTGACCTTTCCAGGTGAAGTAACCTGATGCAATAACAAACTTGAACAATTCAGCTATATCAGACGGAAATTTTTGAGTTAATAATTCTATTGTTTCTTTATGGGGAATGTTTGTGAAGAGGGAGACAATGTCGAAGCTGATTAACAAGTCAGTTTTTGATAGTTGAATGTCTTTAATTTTTGTGTGAAACTCAGTAGAATTTTTGATTGAAGAGACTGAGTGGCCTATGTGAGGGCGGAGAAGGTGTTTCTTCTGATTATGATCGCACCACAGGTTTCATTATTTAAAAAAAAATAAAATAAAATAAAATAACCAAGTCTGTGCATGATGAGGAGAGAAGTGGATGCTCAAGGATATGCTTTCATGTCCTTGGATGCCCAAGGACATGAAAGCATTAAATCAGTTGGTACAGAGGCAAGGATTTCAAAGACCAACCATATCCAAGACATCAGTGTACAGAATTTTGCCTTTGAAAATCACATCCAATCCAATTGCTGCATGACCTTGCAACAATTGGATGTGGAATCCTACCACATCCAATTGCTGCATGAGAAAGATTATCCACGTCAAGCAGCAATGTGAGTGGAAACTATCAATAAGATCCAAAATAAATCTACTGGACTCCATCTTGTTCAGTGACGAGCAAATTTTCACACTTGTGATAAAATCAGTTGACATAATTGTTGCTTGATGGGTGTTTGATGGTAGGACTGCATTTGAAGAGCTCCAAAAGATAAGTTATTTAGTTTTAAAAAAATAGCATTATCAGTTTAAAAATTGTTCTAGAATTAGAGCATATTGCAGAGTTAATTAGTTTAGCTTAAAAAGTTTATTTTAAATAGTGTTAATTTAGTCTTTTGATAAGATACAGTAAGATATGTAATGTAGCACATGGCACCAATGCAAAGTGGAACAGTGGCGTCCAAATTGACATCATTGTTTAAAGAATTTAATCAAAGGAAGTTTGTCTGGTAAGGTCTGCAGAATGTATGCTTTGCCAAAAGTGGCTGAAGTTTGATTTGATGGCGATAGTGATGAGAAAGTGTCATGAAAGCAGGTATCAAAAGTGTGTTTCAGCGACACTTTGAACCTTTTTGAACTTTTGCAGTTAATTCTAAAATACAGTCTCGAGAACTCATTTCCAAATATTGTAATACTACTGTGAATTTTCCTCACAATTGCTGTAAGTGTTTCTAGTTGTAAGAGGAGTTTTTCTAAATAAAATTGATTAAGAATTACCTACATTACTATGAAATAGACTTCGCCAATGTCATCGATGATTTTGCTAACAGTAAAGCAGGAAAATAACATTTTTGAATGTTGAAATTAAAGTTTTACTTCAAAAATAAACATAGTGTTTTAATTTATTTTCCTATACGTCGTTTTAACTTTTTGTAGTATTTTTGTGTGTGTGTTGAGAGGGATGGAAAATTCAGGGCCTGCCCCGGGCGGCAAAAGCTCTAGCTACACCACTGTTGTGATGTAATGCCAGATAGCATTGAGAGTGAGATTAAATGTGACACACTTGAAAGTGAGAGTAAAAGTATAGAATGAGAGAATGGTTTGACTGATATAAAAAATGAAGAGTTAGCTGCAATGAGGCAGATAGCTTGGTTGCGCAGAGTGATACATAGGGTAAAGCAACAGCTGGACTGATTGCAAAAATGTCTACTGAGTGGATCAGCTAACGAATGAAGCAAGTGCAAGATAAGAAAAATGAGGCATGATCGGGAGTGAAAGAAAAATTAAGGAGCGAGTGTTATATGGCGATTTAATTCTAAACGGTGTGATAGATGAGAGTTTGACAAAAACTTGCTTTCCTGGTGTGAAAATTAATGATGTAAGTGAGGCTATTAGAGCACAGAAGCGTAGAGTGAAAGAAATGATAGTAGTGGCTGGAACGAATGATTTAAAAGGAGAAAAGTATGGTATGAGAGAGGACTTAAAAGAGTTACTGGAAGTGGAAAAAGAAACAAGTGAGAGAGTTAACATGGTGAGTCTGTTGCTGCGGTATGATAGAGTAGAGTTGAGAAGGCCATAATTGTGAATGATTCTATGTGTAGGTTGTGCAGGAGGATGGTGTGGAGTTTGTGGATGTGTGGAGTGATTTTGATGGGTGAAAGGACCTATACAAGCAGAATGTTTTGCATCTGAATGGATTTGGTGTTCGGAGACTGGAAAAATTGTTGCTGAATGAAGTGAAAGTGGATGTGCAGAATCAGGGAAACTAGAGCTTTTATGGGGGAGGGGAAGCTGTTGAGTGGATATGCAGACATCACTCAGGCAGTTGAGTGTAAGAATGTGTATAATATGCCTGAGGTAGTACCAAGGATAACAAACGAGAATGGAATAGTTAGTATATTAGTATAAGGCATCAAGATAGGGGTGGGACTATGGGCTTTTGCACTTTATGTACACTAATGCCAGGAGTATTAGGAACAAGCAGGAGGAATTTTTGGCCTTGGTTGGCTCATCTTGGCCAAAGGTTATTGGCATTAGTGAGACATGGCTAACAGAAGATGATATTGTTAGTGGGATAGAATGTGAAGGGTATAGTGTGTTCAGGAAAGATAGAAAAGAATGGGGAGAGGAGTGTTATTGATGATAGCCAATGAACTGCAGCTAAAGAGAATAGAAGTTCAACTGCAGAATAGTGAAAATAGCACATTTGAGGCTATCTGGTGTGAGATTGAGGCCAGCAGAACAAAATATACAGTTGGGTGCTGCTATAGACCAGGGGATGGAATAGATGGAGTTAGTATGCATTGGCAAATAGACTTAATGAGTGGAGGACAGGTAATTACTATGGGGGATTTCAACTATGGTAACATTGATTGGAAGGAGGAGAGAAGACACGTGGGAGGAAGGAAATGGATTTTATGCAGTTACTAAGGGATAATTACCTGAGATAGTATGTAATGGAATATACTAGGGATTCGAGAGTGTTCGATCTAGTAATTGCATCTGAGAATTTGACTATAACGAATATGACCATGTTGCCACCTATTGGTGAGTAATCATATGGTCTTGACTAGTGAGGTGGCTAAATGTGTGGAATTTTCAGTTAAGAAAATTCAGTTAGGAATATACGTGGAATTACCGGGCTGGTAAGTATGACAAGCTTAGGAGATTTGCTGGGATCAGTGCAATGACAGATAAAAAACTGCAAGGGCTGGATGTTGATAGTGCATGGGAAGTGGTAAAGGAGTGTTTGAGGGAGGTAATGGCTGACTGCATACCTAGCGTCAGGAGAGTAAATCAAGTGGGAGTTAAATGGATGAATAACACCATTAAGCTTGGGCTGCAAAAAAAGAAACAACTGTGGAGGGAATTTAAGGAGAAAGGTGACCTGCAGGCACATGAACAGTACAAATTGCTGTTGCAAAGCACAGGCCAGAAGGGTAACCGGTGTGCAGTGGAGGCTTGTGCATAAGTACTGTGACACTGCCGCATCCCCAAGGAAAAAACGGAAAAATTAAATTTTGTTGGTGTTTATAAATAATAACTATGCTTTCAACATTATATAAATGCAATACAACATGTTAAAGGTTTCAGCTTATGTTTTGATATTGATTGAATAGTTAATAATTGGAATTGTTCGATTAACGCTTTAGATTATGAAACAAATGCACTGCGATCTAACTCAGTGTCAGAATTATCACGTTCAGTCAGTTGTGGCTAGACTCACCGATATTCATTTGCACTTGTCACTGTATGTAACAAGTGATTCTGACACTGCTCAACGAACAGTGTCGCTTCAGATAAATTGTATGCTTGCGCACGTTATTTCTGTGAAATACAAAACTTTTATTATTGGTGTGTGTTTGTGGTGAGGGTGAAATATTTTTGGTAAATCTTATTTTATTTATGGATTTTATTTTCAAATAATATTTTTAATAAAGAGAGTTTTTTAATATGTAAATTTACTTATTAATAAATTGGTTACTGATTAGGAAAAATGAATTATTTTTCTTCTTTTGTATATGCCGCACCCTCACTTAAAGTTTTCATTGGTCACCACTGCTAGTGTGGTAAGAGAAGCAAAAGGGGATTATGAAAGGAAGTTAGCAACGCAAGATAAAGAAAATCCCAAACAGTTCTTTCGATATGTAACCCATGCAGGGTTACATTTGAATGGAGTTGGTGTACGGAGACTTGAAAGAGTGTTGATGAATGATGTGGAAGTGGATGTACAGACTCAGGGAAACTAGATTTATTAAGAGGGGGGGGGGCGTAGATATGCAGACTTTAG
Organism: Typopeltis vanoorti; assembly: GCF_054136105.1. NCBI lineage: Eukaryota > Metazoa > Arthropoda > Arachnida > Uropygi > Thelyphonidae > Typopeltis > Typopeltis vanoorti. The sequence goes on along the minus strand of NC_143560.1, from coordinate 24,381,212 downwards.
GGGGGGCAGTTAAGTGTATGAATGAGTATATTATGCCCGGGCGAGTACGACGGACAACAAATCAGAATGGGATAATTAGTATAAGGAATCAAAGTAGGGATGGGACAAATGGGCTTCTGCGATTCATGTACACTAATGCCAGGAGTATTAGGAACAAGAAGGAAGAGTTTTTGGCCATGGTTGGCACTTCCAGGCCACAGGTTGTCGGTATTAGTGAAACATGGCTGACAGAAGATGATAAAGCTAGTGGGATTGAATGCGATGGGTATAGTGTGTTCAGGAGTGACAGGGTGAATAAAAAGGGGGGAGGAGTGTTATTGATGATAGCTGATGAGCTTCAGCCAAGGAGTATAGAAGTTGAACTGCAGGATGGGGAAAAAAGCACATTTGAGGCTGTTTGGTGTGAGATACAATCTAGCAGAACAAAATATACAATTGGGTGCTGCTATAGACCGGGTGATGGAGTGGATGGTGGGAATAGTATGCATAAGCAAATAGAAGAAATGAATGGAAAGAGGGTAATTATTATGGCTGATTTCAATTATGGTAATATTGACTGGAAAGAGGAGAGGGCACATGGGAGGAAGGAATTGGATTTTATGCAGTTATTAAGGGACAACTATCTACGGCAACATGTATTGGAAAATACCAGGGGGCAGAGAGTGCTGGACCTAGTAATTGCAACTGAGAATGTGGCTGTAACGAACATGACCTTGTTGCCACCAATTGGTGAGAGTGACCATAAGGTCATGACTTGGGAGGTGGCTAAAGGAGTCGAATTTACAATTAAGACAGGGTATATGTGGAATTATCGGGCTGGTAAGTATGACAAGCTTAGGTGTGTGCTTGGCTCAATGCCATGGCATGTAAAACTGCAAGGGCTGGATGTTGATGGTGCATGGGAAGTGGTCAAGAACTGTTTGCAGGAGGCAATGGTTGACTGTATACCAAGAGTCCGAATAATAAATCAGGTAGGGGTTAAATGGATAAATAACACTATTAAGCTTGAGCTGCAAAAAAAGAAACAATTGTGGAGGGAATTTAAGGAGAAGGGTGACCATCAGGTGCATGAACAGTATAAAGCTCAGGCCAGGATGGTAACAAGGGTGGTAAGAAAAGCAAAAGCAGATTACGAAAGGAAATTGGCCATGCAGGCTAAAGAGAATCCCAAACAGTTTTTTCAATATGTTGCAAGTAAAAGGAAAAATGCTCATGGTAGAATGATCTTAAAAAATGCTGAGGGTAGGGAGGTAACTGAATCAGTCGATGTTGTGGAATTACTGAGCGAGCACTTTGCAAGAGTATATCATCCAGGTGGTGGCCTTGCGGAAATGGAGGAACCAACAGCTTATACTGGAATTGTGATGAATGAGGTAGAGGTAACTAGTCTGTTACAGAACCTCAATGTCAATACATCTGTGGGATTGGATGGTATACCAGCTCGTGTCGTACGTGAAACGGCAAAAGAATTGTCAGTGCCCTTGACCATTATGTTTAATTTGAGCCTCAGGACTGGGTCAGTCCCAAGGGGGTGGAAAGAGGGGAAAATAGTTCCACTGCACAAAGGTGGTTCCAAGGCTGCTGTTGAAAATTACCGGCCAATCAGCATAACAGGAATCATTATCAAGGTCTTAGAGAAAATAGTCAAGAGGAAAATACAAGATTGGATAGAAGAAAATGGGATACTGTATCGGGGACAGCATGGTTTTGTGAAGGGTAGGTCATGCCTCAGTAACTTGCTCACGTATTATAACACAGTGACGGCTGAACTGGATAAGGGTAATGGGTTTACAGTGATTCTGCTGGACCTTGCTAAGGCCTTTGACAGGATACCACATGGAATTCTAATCAGTAAATTGCAGCATATGGGAATGGACATAGGGTTGGTGAGATGGATAGGAGGGTGGTTGACGGAGAGATATCAGAGAGTGGTTTACTCAGGAGTAGAGTCCACAAGACGGCCTGTGACTAGTGGTGTACCACAAGGATCTGTTCTTGGACCACTGCTGTTTAATTTGTTCATAAATGATATAGGAAAGGATCTGAGAGGAACAGTTCATTTGTTTGCGGATGATGCAAAGTTGGGTAGGGCAATAGTGAATGCAGATGACGTCAAAATTTTGCAGGATGATTTGGATAGATTGGAGGTCTGGGCTAGGGAGAATGGATGTCAATTTAATGTGGCAAAATGTAAGGTTATGCATTTTGGGGTGAAAAGATGGGAGGCAGTTTACTGCATTGGTGGAACCGTGCTCCAGGAAATTGATGAGGCACGAGATTTAGGAGTGTTGGTGGATAAGGAATTGAAATTTAGGGGACACATTGCAAAAGTGGCCAAATCAGCTCATCAAATCACTTGGTTGCTGAAGAATACGTTGACAAGCAGAGACAAGCAGGTTATTGTTCCTCTGTATCGAGCCTTGATAAGACCTCATCTCGACTACTGTGCTCAGATTTGGTCACCTAGGTTTCTTCTTGATGGGGAGGAGGTGGAGAGGATCCAGAGGCGAGTGACCAAGATGATAGCAGGTCTGTGGAATGAACCGTATGAGAACAGGTTGAGGATTTGTGGGTTGCAAAAATTGGTTGATAGGCGGAGGAGGGGAGATATGATTGAGACATTCAAATTACTGAAGGGTTTCTATAAAATTAATTCAGAAGATATTTTTGAGAACAGGGCTGGTTGTGGGAGGACTAGGGGACATCCATGGAAACTGGGAAAAAGTGTGGTTAGTAAAGGTGTTAGAGCTGGGTTCTTTACTTTTAGAGTAGTGAATGAGTGGAATGCGCTCCCTGAGTCTGTGGTGGATGCTGTGACAGTGAATGAATTTAAGGCGAGGTATGATAGATACTGTATGAATGTCGAATAGTTGTGATGAAAATGATTTGGGGCCTCCCTCGATGAGTCTAATGACTCCCTGGAGTTGCCCGTAATAATAATAATAATATGCTGCAAGTAAAAGAAAAAATGTATATGGCAGAATGATTTTAAGGAATGCCGATGGTAGGAAGGTAACTGAGTCAGTCGACATAGTAGAATTACTTAGTGAACACTTTGCAAGAATATATCATCCAGGCAGTGATATTGCAGGAATGAGGGAACTGATGGCTTATACAAGAACTGAGGTGAATGAAATGAAGGTAAATAGCATATTGCAGAACCTTAATGTGAATACATCTGTGTGATTGGATGGTATACCAGCTCGAGTCTTACATGAAGCAGCAAAGGAATTGTTGGTACCCTTGACCATATTGTTTAGTCTAAGTCTCAGCTCTGGATTAGTCCTGGTAAGTATGACAAGCTTAGGAGATTGCTTGGATCAGTGCCATGGCAGATAAAACTGCAAAGGCTGGATGTTGATAGTGCGTGGGAAGTGGTAAAGGAGCGTTTGAGGGAGGTAATGGCTGACTGCATACCTAGAGTCAGGAGAGTAAATCAAGTGGGAGTTAAATGGATGAATAACACCATTAATCTTGGGCTGCAAAAAAAGAAACAACTGTGGAGGGAATTTAAGGAGAAAGGTGACTTGCAGGCACATGCAGGTACACTATTTTCCCCCTCTTTCCACCCCTCGGGTGGAAAGAGGGGGAAAATAGTTCCATTGCATAAAGGAGGCTCCAAGATTGCTGGTGCAAATTACCAACATATCAGGAGCCATTGTCAAGATATTGGAGAAGTTGGTCAAGAGCAAATACAGGAATGGATAGATGGAAATGGGATACTGTATGGCGGGCAGAATGGTTTTGTGAAGGGTAGATCATGCCTCAGTAACTTGCTCACGTTTTATAATACAGTGATGGCTGAATTGGATAAAGGTAATGAATTTATAGTGTTATTGCTGGACTTTGCTAAGGCCTTTGATAGGATACCACATAGAATTCTAATCAGTAAACTGAAGCACATGGGGATGGATATAGTGATGGTTGGTGAGATGGATAGGAGGGTTGTTGATGGAGAGATATCAGTGAGCAGTTTATTCAGGAGTCGAGTCCAAAAGAAGGCCTGTGACTAGTGGTGTGCCGCAGGGTTCTGTTCTTAGACCACTGGTATTTATTATTATTATTATTATTATTATTATTTAATCTGTTTATTAATGATATAGGAAAGGATCTGAGAGGAACTGTTCATTTATTTGCCAATGATGCAAAGTTGGATAGAACAATAGTGAATACACATGATATCAAAATTTTGCAGGATGATTTGGATATTTTTGCAGACTGGGATAAGGAGAATGGATGTCGGTTTAATGTGGCAAAGTGCAGGGTTGTGCATTTTGGAGTAAAGAGATTATCAACGGTGTACCACATTGGTGGAACCATACTCCAGAAAATTGATAAAGCCAGAGACTTGGGAGTGTTGGTGGATAGGGAGTTCAAGTTTAGTGGGCAAATAGCAAAAGTGGCTAAATCAGCTCATCAGATCACTTGATTACTGAAGAATACTTTGATGAGTAGAGACAAGCAGTTTATTGTTTCTCTTTATTGAGCCTTGATAAGACTTCATCTTGACTAATGTTTGCAGATCTGGGTGCTGGGGTTTTTTGGTGATGGGGAGGAGTTAGAGAGGATCCATAGGCAAGTGACCAAGATGGTGGCTGGTCTATGGAATGAACTTTATGAATGAGAACAGGTTGAAGATTTGTGGGTTACAGAAATTGGTTGAATGGAAAAAGGGTGATATGAGTGACTCATTCAAATTACTGAGGAGTTTTTACAAGATTAATTCAGAAAAAATTTTTCGGAACAGGTCTGGTGGTGGGAGAACTAGGGGCCATCAATGGAAACTGAGCAAGAGTGTAGTTAGCAATGGTGTTAGAACTAGGTCTCTAGGCTTTTTACTTGGAGAGTGGTGAATGAGTGGAATAAGCTGCGATAGTCTGTTGTGGGTGCCATGACAGTGAATGAGTTCAAAGCAAAGTATGGTAGATACTGTACAAATTCTGAATAGTTCTTGATATGATGTTTAGGATCTCCCTCGATGAGTCTAAGGACTCCTTGGAGTTGTCCTTAATTTTATTTTTTTATTATATTTTATTTATTTTTAACATTTTTATTATTTCTCAGATAAATTACATACATTATATGAACACAATTATGCATAACAAATACTTTCTCATACATAAAGTTTTTTAAAATAATAATAATAACAATACCTGTTTACAACATATATTACTATAACATTCATAATGATGATTATTACAGATGTTTCTTTGCAATTTTACACTCTCTATATACAATATCAATGGATATAATCACTCTATATTGCATACTTTTGTTACAGTTATTACATACATTACATACATTTGATTACCTATGATACATTACTTACATTTGTTTACATATGATACTCACATTACATACATTTGTTTACATATAATACATACATCACATACATTGGTTTACCTGTGATACGTACATTACATGCATTTGGTTACATATGATACATCTTGGATGAGGACTAATTTCTCTGCTTTCATCCTTGAAGCTTATATGTAAGCTTATCTGAGGATAAGCTTACATAATAATAATAATGATTTCTGGGCTTCCAAAAAACCATCTGAGTTAACAGAATGGCAAAGAGACCCCCCACCCCCAAAGTAAACGTATTGCTTGGGATGACAAAATCAAAAATTTATGGACTTTCTTTTTTGTGGTAGCAACAGTCACAGTAACTGTTGTTTCCACAAAACTTCAACTGCAACTTTTTTGATGATGATGTTCTTGAAAGTATAGTGTTTCAGTAACCTGAAGAACAACGTCATCATTCTCAAACCATCCAGGAATACCTCCTCAACAGGTGCTTTTCTAATTGGTGGATTATGTTTGGAGGACCTAGATCTTGGGTGGTACATTTCCCTCATCATGCATAGACCCAGTTCTTTAAACTTATTTACCAGTGCTTTAATTGCATCATCTGTAGAAAATGGTCTATGAAGCCTCCTTGAAAAGTTCTGTCAAATTTCACATTTTTCACAACGATTTTCACAACATTTTATGGGTCTGAAAATAAAACATTAAAAAATTAATGTTTTTTAAATTAAATTAAAAAAAAATTAAAGAAGAATAAATATACTTGTTTTAATGAAATTTATTTGAAATTCACACTGTTTCACCCAAGTATAAGTAACTTTTGGGACATCCTATATATAGAAGCTGTTGATTTTATATCATTTGCCTTAGTTATCCATGATGCCCAGCACACTTTTTCAATATTACCTTTTGTAATTGTATATTGCTGAGCATTATGGAGAGGATTACTATCCAGACCACTTTCGACTTTTATTGAGGTGAAAAGTGATGATGAGATGATCATCATAGGTCTAGAGTAGTACAGAGTGCAAGAGGGTCAGATGTTATTAAAGAAAGAAAAGATAGATGGTTAGTAGGAGAGATGGAGAAAATGCCCTATCTCCATTATATCATCATTTTAGTTGTTCAGATGCATCAGTCTCATGCATCTGAACAACTAAAAGACCAACTGGAATCAAAATTTATAAAATTAATACTGCACCTTTATGTTCATTTACATTTCTCACTCTTGACTATGAATGGTGCTATGTATGGTCTGTAATTGTTTGTGTGTGAGTTTTGATAAATTTTAACTTTTTATAACAGATTTATGCATATTTTATGGTAGTAAATGATAAAATAGACTAGTTTCTATATATAGTTTATGCATTCATGACAGACCTAACTTTTTCTTAATTTTTCAATATTTCTAGGCTACGCAGTTCATCTGTGAGTTTTTTCAAATTGTCGCAAATCTCCAAAAAATTTTCCAAAATATTTATTGAAAAAATCTGTCTGTAAGTGGACTTGTGCAATTCAAACCTGTTGTTCAAGGGTCAACTTTATTTTCCACTATTCTGTGGTTTTAATATGTGTAGGAAGAAATGGTAGATGTATATGGATGAATGGAGTACATTTGTGGAGAAGGGAGTTGTATGCAAGAGAAAAATTACATTTGAACATGGAAGAATGCAGACAGTTGGAGAGACTTTTGTCTTCTGGACAAATGAGTGTGTTAAGCTAGGGAAACTAGAACTGCAAGGGTGGAATGTGGCAATTGCAGGTGTAGCATGGAATGAGGAATTAGCTGGAAAAGAGATCAATGCAGCTTGGGGGATTTTCAAAAACTATCTAGTAGATGCAATGTCTAAATGTATTCCAAGGGTAAGAAGGTTAAATAAGGTAGGTGTGAAATTAGTGAATAAAGAGATTAAGCATGCGAATACAGAAAAAAAGAGCATTACAGAGACAGCATAAGAGAAGTGGTAATAACTAATTCCATGAGGATTACAAAGACCAGGCAAGGCAGGTGGTTTTGCCCTCCTTCCACTCCTAAGGAGTGGAGGGGGGGGGGCAAGAGATCGTGCCACTTCATAAAGGAGGTGATAGAACTCAAACATCAAACTATAGGCCTATCTGTATGTCAGGTGTTGTAGTTAACTTGTTGGAGAGGCTTGTGAGAACTAGGATCCAAAATTAGGTTGACAACAATGGTATTTTCTTTGATAGACAGCATGACTTGGTAGGGGTAGTTAGAAAAAGAAAGTAGTTAGAAAAAGAAAGCCTAAGGAGTTCTTTCGATATGTAGCCAGCAAAAGAAAGAATCATTATGGAAGGATGACATTGATAGGAGAAAATGGTATAAAGACAGCTGTTGCAGAAGGTGTGGTGGAGATACTTAATGAGCAGTTCATAAAGGTCTTTCAATCTTATGAACGTGACTTCACGGAGAGATTGAGAGCAGTTGATGATGTGGAAGAGACTGATAAGTGAGCAAGAGGTGTATGGGGGAGTTGAGCAAACTAGATGTAAATAAGGCTGTGGGACTTGATAATATATCACTACGTATTCTAAAGGAATGTGTCAGGGAGTTAACACCTGCCTTGACATATTTTTTTAATATGAGTCTTGCACTCTGTCAAGTTCCTAAGGAGTGGAAGAAGGGCAAGATTATGCCACTTCATAAAGGAGCTGATAGAACTCAAGCATCAAACTATAGGCCTATCCAGTGGCGAATTCTCCATGCTTGCTATGCTTGCTGTGCAAGCTGATTAATTGAGAAAGAAGTACTATTTATTTGTTAAAAAAACATACATTTATAAGCATCCTATTTAGGCTTTTATTTTTATAGACAGAAGACGTCTTAAGCTTGCATGGCAATAATTGAGCTTTCTTTGCGTTGTGTATCAAAGGCTGATGCTTGCTCATCTAGTCAAAGCTACCTTGGCTTGCTCGGTTGTAGGAGCTTACAGGTCCTTGCAGCGGCACTGTGATTGCATGTGCGCGCATAGCCATTTCACGTGTCTCACTCTGTTGCTTATAACCACAGGCCATACTCAGTCAACGTAGCTCTAGCCAGTGAGCTTCAGCAGCCTTTACAAGTGTGCGTGTTGCTTGAGAAAATGAAGTTACAACCAACTTTTTATGATGATGTTATTGACCAGTTCATAAAGAAGAACCATAGGGTAGAATTTTTTATATTTTTTTAACTAGTAAAATTTATTTGTAAATTTCCTATAATAGTACATAATGTTGAACAATCATATGTGTAACCTAAGAGAGCAACAGCTCATCCAGGTTACGATATGCATAAAGTTACAAAAATTTATGTAATTCATTTTCATTATATACATATATGTACATTCATATAATATACATATTACATATTATTATAATATAATTACATAATAAAATCGCGGAGACATGCTAATATGTACAGAGAAAGTTGCATAACAATTAATTACAAACAAAATAAAGCAGTTAAATAGCATTAAAATTTTTATGATCTTTGAATACAAATATGCTAAAAAGCAATAATTTATACAATTATTTTGAACACAGAATACTCATTTCTGTGGGAAAATAAATACTCTTTGATTAGAGTTTTGTATTTGTTTGGGTTAGTTTCATTTCTTATTGTTAAAGGTAGTGCTTTGAATACTTTTGGCGCTAAATAAGTATAATGTTTATGTATTGCTTCTTTATTTTCTTTTGGAACTATATATTTTAGACCCTTATTTCTACTAAGGAAAGCATCTTGTTTGATATTTACGTATTCGTTGTCATTTTTTATGAATAATAGTACCCTATAGACGTATAAATATCTAAGGTATGTTTAGTATGGTGTATTTATTACACATTGCAGTATCATTATATTTGTTTCCAGTTAAGATTTTAATCACTTTATTCTGAGTCGAGACTAAAGGTTTCAGCGTAGTGCGATAGATTCCTCCCCAACTTAATATACCATATTGTAGTGTGCTTTGAATCCAGCAGAATATAATATTTTTAGCATATTTAAATTTAAGAATCTGTTTAGGTAGTAAAATCTGTTTAACATAATCCTTATACTTTATTTATGACATCGGTAATATGCAGTTTCCAGCTTAAACTACTATCAATTTTTAATCCCAATTAAGTTATTACACTGACTTTTTCTATTTTCTCGCAGTTGCAATATGAATTTATCCTGCAATTCCAATCGTGCAAAATTAATTGTGCAGTGAAGTTCATTTTTCCAGTTGTATTTCGCAAGTTAAAATTTACGTATTTAGTTTTTGAGACATTCAGACTAATTTTGTTTGACTGGAACCAATTTGTTACTTTCAAATGATCAGCATTCACGATGGTTTTCATTTGTTCAGCTGTGTCTGTAGAGAAAATTAGTACTGTATCATCTGCAAAAGTATTTATTTTACTGTTTAGTTTAAGATTGCAGAAGTCATTGATATAAATATTACATAAAATTGGTCCCAAGACAGATCTTTGTGGTACACTACAGTCTACTGTTTTGGAGCTGCTATAGCTGTTGCTTATTTTTACAATTTGTGATCTGGCATTTAAGTAATTTTTGAACCATCGTATTCCTATGACTTCTAATTTTTTTATTAAAATTTAACAGAGTCAAAAGTGATACAGAATCAAGCTTTGTGTATATCTAGAAATAGTAAATTTGTATTCAAGTAGCTAAATTGAAAAATATAGAATATCATTTGTAAAATAAATGTTGTATTTGTATGATTAAATGTACATAAATTTCTAAATATGTATAATTTTAAATGGTTAGTACAGGTAACCCTCGTATAATGTGGTACTTATACAGCACGGAATATAACACGGTCTACAAATTGTAGTAACCCTTGTCACATTATGTCACTTGTCAAATCCTTCCCAATGTCATTAATATACAGATTGAATAACAGTGGACCAAGGACTGATCCTTGTGGTACACCACTGGTTATCTTAAATCTTGCATACTCATATCCACCACATACCATTTTTAAACTGGTGAGATCTTTCTGAGCAATAAATACAAAATGTTATATTCAGGCAATGACAATCAAGGAAAAGAAGGAGTAGCCATAGTATTCAACACAAAATACGAGGCTAATCTTCTTGAATGGCAGTCGGTCTCAAGTAGAGTAATGTGTGGCAAATATGAGAATGGGGAACTGGACAATGAGACTTATTTGTGCCTATGGTCCCACAGAAGGTTCTACTAAGATAGAAGTGGAGGAATTTTTTGAGGCTTTAGAAAAAGCAACTGACACAATGAAAAAGGAAAAGTTGGTCCTTGTTGGGGATCTAAATAGCAGAGTAGGAAATGATTGTGAGACATACAAAAATATTTTGGGAAAATTTGGAGAAAAGAGCAAAGCTAATAATAATGGCAAATATCTGTTGGATTTCTGCTCAGGACATGGACTGGTTATTACTAACACCATGTTCCAACATAAAAATATGCACAAATTCACATGGAGAGAAGAGGCTGGGAATAAGAAAAGTCTCATTGACTATGTTATTGTTGATAGTGATGTTTTCTCCCTGGTGCAGGACACCAGAGTGTACAGAGGATTTGGAATTGGAAGTGATAACTATTTAGTCTTGAGCAGGATAAAATTGAATTGCATATTGAAAAGAATAACATGTAAGTAAGTTTTAAAACGAATAAAAGTTGAGCAGCTCTCAGATGTGAACTGTAGACTAAAATACAGAAAGATTATTGAAAAGAAAATGAAAGAGTTTGAGAACAGGAATCAAACCTTGGAGATTCAGTGGCAAACTCTGAAGAAAACATTGATTGATTCTGCCAGAGAGGCATGTGGTGAGGTTGTGTGCAAGGATAAAAAAATCAGAACTCCCGGGTGGATGCAGGAAGTTGAAGAGGCGGTGAAGGAAAAGAAGAAAGCATATCAAAAGTTCCTGGCAAATAAGTCAGCTTTTACTCTTACAGAATACAGAGACAAATGTAAGAAAGCTAAACAGTGTGTAAAACTAGCTAAACAAAAGTCATGGGAGGACTTTGGCAAGAATATAGAAAATAAATATCAAGAAGGTGGCAAAATATTCTGGAGGTTGTTGAAGAAGCTTAGGAATGGAGGAAAGAGTGCTGTAAAAGGAGTTAGAGATGATAAAGGTGACATGAAAACAGGAGAACAAGATATCCTTGAAGTATGGAGTAATTACTTTGAAAAACTGCTAAATGAAACTAGCAGTGATGACAGCACAATGATAAAAAACACTGACCAGGCATGCAGTCAGGAATACATATCCATACTTGAAGTAGAAAAAGCCATCAAAGGCTTGAAATGTGGAAAGGCAGCAGGAGTAGATGATATTCGACCAGAAATGCTGAAGTATGGTGGCATAAAAGTCTTACAGTGGCTGCACTGCATAGTTCAGAAAGCCTGGACAGAGGGACGGATTCCCAATGATTGGAGTAGAGCTCGCATAGTACCCATATATAAAAAGGGAAATAAAACTGAATGTGAGAATTACAGAGGTATTTCCCTACTGAGTGTTCCTGGCAAGATCTATGCAAGTATACTTGAGAAACGGTTGAGAAGAATTGTGGAAGAAAAGCTTGGTGAAGAATAAGCTGGATTCAGGCCAAATAGAGGCTGTCAGGATCGGATCTTCACTTTACGACAAATAGTCGAGAAAGCATGGGAATATAACACAGATCTGTATTTAAGTTTTGTCGATTTGGAAAAGGCATATGGCAAGGTGGCAAGAGAGAAGCTATTCAATACGCTGCAGTTATATGGTGTCAAAGGGGCATTATATCAAGCAATACGTAGTCTTTATTTGAGTTGTAAGTCAGCAGTTAGAATTGAAGGAAGTACAGGAAGATGGTTTAATGTTAAATCTGGTGTGAGACAAGGATGTACATTATCCCCTCTCTTATTCATTATCTTTATGGATCACATTATGAAGGATTGTGGTATTAAACCTGATATCAAAATTGGAGATGTTAATGTCAGCTCTTTGCTTTATGCGGATGATGTTATACTTCTAAATAAATCCACTACAAGTCTGCAAGATTCTCTGACTAAATTGAATAGCTGTTGTAATAGATATGGTATGAAGGTCAGCAATAAAAAGACAAAGACAATGAAAATAGGCAGAATCGTTGAAAATGTCAACTGTGTTGTGAATGGAGAACCTGTGGAACAAGTAAAACATTTCAGCTACTTAGGCACGATTTTTACTGAAGATGGTAAATTAAATATAGAAATAGACAACAGAATCAGCAAAGCTGGTATGGTGGGAAGTCAATTGAATAAATTCATATGGAATAAGAAAGAAATTAGTCGGAACACTAAATTAGCTGTATACAAGACAGTGTTCAAACCAGTTTTAACTTATGGATCTGAGAGCTGGGTCAGAAGTAAAACACTTGACCAAAGACTAGAGACCGCAGATATGAGAGTCCTGAGAAAGATTAGAGGCGTGAACAGATGGCATCAATGGCAATATCATATTAAAAATGAGGATATTAGGAAAGAACTTGACATTGTCAGCATCCATGAATGCGTTAGCAGAGCTAATCTCAGGTGGTATGGTCACTTAAATAGAATGGGAGAGGAAAGATTAGCAAAACAAGTGTTCTCTGCCAGGTTGGCAGGAAAACGACCCAGAGGAAGACCAAGATATAGGTGGATTGATATGGTACAAAGTGCCTTAGACGATAGAAATATAAGATCTGATAATGTTGGAGTCTTGACAAGTAACAGACTGATTTGGAGGAAAATTGTAGATAGGAAGTTAGTAATGATGTAATTTTTTCATGTAGTACTGTCATATCCTGTACACCCCTTGAGGGTACATGGCAGGAATTTGATGATGATGATGACCATTTTTTGATATCTGTCAGTTAGTCAGCCATCCTCTTATCCACACTAATATTTTAGTGTGGATAAGAGGATGGCTGACTAACTGACTGTTCACCACCAAAATCTTCACCACTACTCCTGATACTGATTGGTCGACAGTTGGATACATCAGTCTTTGTACCTTTGTGCAGGATTACCATACATACGATTCTACAGGAGGACAATTTGTGGAATTGTCCCTGTTCAGAGACTCAAGTTATATAGCCTGGTTAAAGGAATAGCCAGTTCAGCTGAACATGCTTATAGCACCTGTGCTGATATCCCACCATTCCCTACTGTTTGAATTCTTATTCAGTTTGTGCAACACCTCTAATACCTTCTCTTCATACCTGAAGTATAAAGAGGTAGCAGTGAATTCCATATTGCATGCACAAAGTTGATAGCTTTTAGCAAAATGCGCACTAATTAGATGAACATTGCATCTGTCACCCTTACACCATATGCATTCAGTAGAGTTATTCTTACATATTCATTCTTTCTTTTAGCTTACAGAGCCATTTTCTTTTCATACTCAGACTTAGCTTTCCATACAACAGTTATTATTCTTCTGACCTGCTGCTTATAATTTTCATAATGGTATTTCTTCCACATCATCCTTTTCGTATGAATCTTTTGCTTAAATAACAACCTCACCATTGCCATTGCCTTGGATTAATGAGTGGGGTTGCAGTTGTTGATAAGTACAAGCTGTACTTTTGAGTCCAAAGATATAGGACTATGCACTGTATTGGTGCAACTATTCTTCAGGAGGTGGAGGAGATTTGAGATCTGGGGATCATGATTGACAGTGGCCTAAAGTTCAGAGGACATCTTGCAAGTGTTGTAAAGACTGCATAGCACATTTTCTGCTATGATAAGGAGCCTTACTGATAAGTAGGGATAAGGAGGTTGTTGTGCTGTTATATAAAGCTGGCACTACACATGGCCTATTGTGCTCATATTTGGTGACTTGAGTTTTCATTGTGACGAGGAAACCTAGAGATTGTCCAGATTTGTTGGTTGATTGTTTTGATTTATGGCCAAAGAAACTATGGCTATGAGGCTGGTTTTGCTGGTTGAAAAACTCTTCAGAGTTTCCTGGAGGAAAAACTCTGCCACTTCTGCATGAGGAAAAAACCCTGCTAAAGGTTCTTGGATCTTTCTGGATGGGATTCAAATGAAGATCTTTCCATCTAAAGGGCATTGGATAGAAAGGTGGTTGATAAGTGCTTGATGAGGTGGTTGAAAGATGGTTGATACCGACTGAGCTACAGAGGGTGGATGGTTTAGAAAGCAGCAACAACTAAGGCAATATCAGACCTTTTGGTTATTGGGGGCACTCACTGTAAATTGCAGAGTTTAGTGTTGGGTAGAATTGAAGTAATATGATAGCGATGTTTAAGTTACTGGTGGAATTTTATCAGATTAATATAAACAGGATTATACATATAGTGGAAGTTGGAATGCAATGGTCATCCCTGGAAATCGTGAAAGTGTGGTGAAGATGGAAATGAGGACTGGATTTTTTACATGGAGAATGGGTGGACTTGTGAGTAGAATGTATTGTTATAATGTGCTGTGAATGCTACGAGTGTGAATGAGTTTAAGGTTTTGTATGAATGATAAATTCTCGAGTGCAATAATGAACATTTACTAAATTTTTATAAAATATTTTTGATTCCAGCTGAAAGCTTTTAGGCTCTTTTCTTCTATTCCTGTTATTTTCTCTAAATTAGAGGTCTCCCTAAGCTTTCACCATGAGAGTTTAAATCTTTGATTTTTAGATAAAAAATTAATGTGTTCCTTTCTTGTTAATTTAAAAGGAATGTATAATATATTCTGTCTGCTTATTAAAACAATTATAGCTTAAATAACATTTGCTATTATTCAAGACAGATAGTAATAAATGTTATGTTGCATATCACAATTTTTTTTTAATACCAGACTACAGAACAGGCCCTTGTTTTCGGAAAGTGCTGAATCAGTTCTGTGCCGGTCAACTAACTGGGGTGATTTGTACAAAACAGTTATGTTGTTCAACTGTGGGTGTGGCATGGGGACATCCATGTGAGTACTGTCCATCAAAATTAGACTGTGACCGTGGATTCATCACCAATATACAGTCTAAATCATGTCAAGGTAAAACTAATAATTTTTGAACTCTTTAAAAAATAAATTTATTGAATTTGCATTATGTTCTTTATATATGGATTTTAAAGTAAAAATATTTAAGTTATAAAAATTCCATAATGCCTTTTATTCTCAGGAGGAGTAAGCAATCGTAATTAATTTTTGGAAAATTACTAGCAGGTAGTCTCCACTTTTAGCCTTCATTGATAACTGAACTCAAGGCTTCTTGGTGATTCCGATTTCATCAGAATGAGTGTGTGTGAGGGAGGGGGAATTATGGCATGCAACTACCACATCTCATGAGCCTACATCCTAACAGGTAAACATTATTTTCCGAAATAGTGTGAGTTCTATGGTTGATTTTTCTGAGATGTGAAGTTGATTCTAGGATTGGAAAAAAAAACTCTACTTTCCTGTATGAGAGATTAACTAACTTGAGAACTGGCTGAAAAAAAAAAAAAAAAAAGAGGGTTCCTTAAGTCATTGGCTAGAATCACACCTATAACAATCTTTTCCCTGGTGGTCTAATGTTATATAAGCAGGTGCCAATTTCTCCAGGGCTACACTGGCATATGAAAATATATTTTTTAAAACAAGTTTGATTCCTATTAGTTTCTTAAATTAAGCAGGCAGTCCAGAAGTAAAATGGCCTAGTGCCATTTTAAAGTGAGTGACAATAAGCATTAATGTTAGGAATACAAAGAGTAGGCTTCTAAGGTGACACTATTGGCATTTGCTCAGGAAAGGTACACAAATGAGGAAAAATAAGGAAAGCAAAATGTACAGTATGAGCAGCAACTAAAATATACCACTCCCAACAATATGTTGAAAGTTTATTTTTCACTTGATTAGACTATAGTGGCCCTTCCCTTAATGCATAACATTATACATATCCACAAGGAGATGTGTTTTGTATTATGGGAGATGCTGAGACAGGAGTGATGTTAGCTTGGTCCACCTTTGCAATGAGTTGCCCGGTGTTGTACTATCTTACCCCAGTCCTGAAGATACTTTCAGGTGCAAGCTTTGTTTGCTCACACTTGGATAAAGGATTAAACTAAATTTATTACCAGCAGTGTGTTGTTTGCCAAACAACATAAACGGTAGTGATGGCAAACAGGCAGGCCAGCAGAAATGGTAGGAGGTAACAACTGAAGAGGATGTAGTTAACATTTCATGTGGTAACTGCAGCATGAAATACTAATATATTCATAAAATCATAAGACTGGATGACAGCACTCATTTATTAAGAAAATCTTTCCAAGATTAATATACCTTTGACATGCTTGTCTAACAAGAACCTTGCAAAAAAAAAAATATATATATATATAAATATATATATGTATGTATGTATGTATGTATTATTTTTTTTGTCCCCCACCCATGAAAGTCTGTAAATCTGTAGCTGAAATACATCAGTGTGTCTTTGGGCAGGCTAAATCATTTTTTGTCATTTTTTATTATTTTATTTACTTTTTATATTTATTTATTTTTTACATAGTCTTCTCTAGAGACCAAACATGGAACTTTTTCAAGCTGCTTCAGTGGTTGGAAAAGTGCTTGATAAGTGAGATAATGGTTTCCCACCAGCCAGTGAAATTCACCTCCCACCTAAAAGACAAAGCACAAACATTCATGTGCTGGATTTGAACCTGCATCATACTGGTTGGAGATCAAATACACTAACTACCCAGTCCAACCTGCCCACCAACCAGAACTATGGAATTTGATAAGGATTTTATGGTTGTTTGCTATAGGAGCCAGCTTCATTCAAAGTGAATGAAGTTCCACAGAGCCTTGTGGAAACCCAGCATTAAATGCAAAGTCTGAGGATAAAATCCATGCACCATTGCACATAGTGTGCAACCAGAGAGAAAGCTGGTAACCCAGCACAAAAGGCACAAAACAGACTCTGAAATTTTCGAAAGTTTTCTGTTGTATTTGTTTAATGGCAGATAATATGAAAGAATCTCTTGTTGATTAACACTGGTAGAATTCATACTGGTAATTATTAGTTGAGAAGGTTCCAGGTAACATAGAAGTGTTAATGGTTTTCTCCATTACTTTAGAAAGAATTGAAGTGTGAGAGAAATTAGATCATTATTTCATGCTAAATATGTGTTGCCCTTTCTAGGAATAGGTTGAACATATGCTAATTTCCAAAATTCAGGATAGATACTCTGCAGAAAATAGTAATTAGAACAGGAGTCACTCCGGAGCACAAACCTTGAAAACACAAGGAGAAAGCTATGATGATGAGGAGATTTTTTGGTACATAGTTTGGTACATGGTACATACAAGATTCTTCTGATCTCTTTCTAGTGAGAAATCAGAGAGTCATTGAATTTATTTTGTGTGTTTATAGTGTTAATTTTGTGTTTATAACTTCCAAGGATGGCCCCTTATCCTTCTTCCTTTTCCTCATCTCTATCCATATTATCCCAAGATCTCTTCTGTGAGTCCAAAATTTTAAAACTTTACATTTCATTACATTAAACTGATATCCCCATGCCTTTGCCCATCCTTCTAGCTTATTCAAATCTTCTTCACATCAGCACTATTACTAATAACCCTCCCAAGCTTTACATTATCTGCAAACAACTGAACATCTTCCTGTAGTTCTGTGACAGTATCATTGACAAACAGTGGTCCTAGTACTGAACCTTCTGAACTCCACTTGTAACCCTCCTACTCCCTGATACTGGGTGATTGGCTCTCTGATATTTGTCAGAGAGCCAATCACCAATCCAATCCATTAACCTAATATCCAAATTCATATGATGCAACTTAAAATCAGCTTGTCAAGTGGCACCCTGTCAAATGACTTGGAAAAATAAAAAAAATGACAATGTATGCCTTACTTTCATCCACTGTTCTTATTACTCTATTATAAAAGATGACCAAATTACTAAACAAGAGTGCTCTTTAACAAATCTATGCTGTCTTGCTTAAATAACATTATCCTCATCTACTCAATTCTGTATATGAGTTGTTACTCATTTCTCCAAAATCTTAACAACTACAGAAGAAATACAAATAGGGATATGGTTTGATACCTCCATTCTACCACCGCTCTTAGGCAGGTGGTACTATCTTACCCTCCTTCCACTCTCTAGGAACCTCCCCCCCTCATTGTAAGACTTTCATTTAGCAGCCAAGTTAATGGCACAGTCAGTTCCATAGCACATTCCCTATGAGCGGATGTATTCCAAAACACATGAGAGGATGTATTCCAAATACATCCTCTTCATTCACTTCTAACACTTGACCACTCATTATCCTTCTGGGAATAAAGCCTATAGTACTGGATGGAACACTAATAAAGTGATGATTAAATAGCTCGTCTATATCACATTTATCCTCCCTATCCTGCTTCAGTCATCACCTGATTCCCATCTCCGCCCAACAAGATAATCTGACCACTATCATTTTTCCCTCCTAATCACCACATAGCAAAAAAAAAAAAAAAAAAAAAAACTGCTTGGGATCCTCCTTGGATTGCAGTGTCAATCTCCTCTCATATTCTAATTTTTCTCTCTTTACAATACCAGTTACTTTCCTAGGCTGAGCTTAATATTCCCCATGCAACTGTTCTCCACCTCTCTCTTTATATGCCTTCTATAATCTCTTTTTTCTTCTGCTATTCCCCTTTTATTCCTTTTGTCATCCATTTGATTCCAAATTATATCTTCTTCTTCACTCGAGGTATACAATCTGTTATTGCTGTCAACAATTTTTTCTTAAGTATGCCATCTTAGTCACAATCAGATCCTCTGATGTTGTGACCAAATCCAGAACTCTGAATCATTGTGTTCCCTTCCCCACATGCTGCTTAAGACAGTTGTCCCTCAAGAAATCCAAAAATTCAGTTCCCTTATTACTGCTGTCTCCTTTGCCCAGTTTATATCACTATAGCTGAGTAACATTTCCTGCTCATCACCATGTATATTTATTCCATGGTCTGTAGCAACATCTCACTAAATATCTTGTCCTATGAACATCCATCTCTCACCATATACTCTCAACCAATTAGTGTTATTTCCACTGAGATTCTCCACCCTGAGAGCACACAATTCATCTCTTATCATGAGTTACACTCGACCCACCACATTTATCCTCCCTATCC
Organism: Typopeltis vanoorti; assembly: GCF_054136105.1. Classification (NCBI taxonomy): domain Eukaryota; kingdom Metazoa; phylum Arthropoda; class Arachnida; order Uropygi; family Thelyphonidae; genus Typopeltis; species Typopeltis vanoorti. Next base: position 24,361,793 of record NC_143560.1, on the reverse strand, counting down.
TGCCAAAATATGCTGTACCTTTCGATTTCTATCCCTGTTAGAACAACCTCCTCAGTTAACCAAGTTTAACTGATACTGACAACCTGTGGAGAGACTGAGTCAAGCCACAAACTCATTCCCTTTATTCTTAATGCTCCTAGCATTTGTATACAGAAAAACCAGGGTATTGCCAGCATTCTTATATTCATTATTACTCCCCTCATATTCCACCTGGCTCTGTAATATAGTGTACACCTCTCATTTCTCAAGCCGCTATCCCCACAGGAGGCCATCTCTGCAACATTTGACCTGTGCAATTCTAGTTTCCCTGTACTGACACCCTCACTTATCCAGTCTCTCCAAATGCCTGTGTCCTTCTGCATTCAAATGCAATCCATCTCTTGCATATAGTTCCCTTCTATCCTCAAATGTACTCTATGTATCCACATATTCCAGACCCCTTTTCCTGTACATTCTCACTGTAATCTCATTTGTTATTACTTCTCTTCTTCAATCCACATTATCATACCAGGGCAACACATCACTATCTTTTCTTGGACACATTTCTGCTGCACTATGTCTAAGATCAACCTCAAATCTCTTGTTATACAATTCATACTACCTCTCAAGTCATTTGTCCCAACCATTACCATCATCTCCACCACACTTTCACCCCTGTTCACTGCCATTGCCACACCTCTATTGTTCTACCAGGCAAGCACTCCTCTGGCACTCTACTCTGCACACCTCGAATCATTAAATCTCTATACATGACACTCTGAATAGGTTTGTTAATCTTTCTCTCACTGGCATCCCTGTCTCTTACACCTTGTAATCTCTCTTTCTCTCTCTCCTCCCTCTCACCTCACTATCCCTTGCTGCCACACTCCCTTGTCTTTCTGCAATTTCCTCTATTCCACTGTCTTCCTCATTCTCTTGCCTTTCTCTCTCTCTCCCCCCCCCCCTTGCTCTCTGATGTTGTTTTCTTACACCTACTCTCATTCGTCTCATGCTAGCCAACCTCTCTGTCCTTCGAAGATTTTCATTCATACTCCTCAACTCAATCTTCATTCCTTCCATCTCTTTTCTCAGCAGTTCCAGCACTTCTCTCTCTCTCTCTCTCTCCACATTCTTCTTTCAAGTGACAATGATTGTGGGTGGCCATGATTGTGCCACCCACAATCATGGCCATCAGCCAAACCATCTCCATCCATTAAACTGATGGTTCCTAAAGTGGGCGGGAACCACCAATTTGAGGCCACTACCTCTCCCCCTTGGGGGAGCTGGAGCAATTCGGGGGTGGTGGTGGGGGTAGAGGCCACATGAGCAAAAGGGGACGTTGAATTGAAGTAAGGGGCAATGAAAGTATGAAGGTGCTGAAATTAGGTGCAAAAATTAGGTGCTGAAAAAAAAAATTATCATCAAAAACAAACACAGAAGAATCTTTACAATTACAAGAAGAACTGATTGAAGTAACAACAAATGAGGAATTGAAATTAAAATTCAAAAACGGGTACCAGCAGTTCTGGTTGCAAAAGCAGATGCCCATACTTTATCCTGTATTGTGGGCTGTGGTAAAAAAGTTTTTCATCACGTTTCAATCATTATATTTAGTGGAACGTGGGTTCAGTGCGGTCACAAATCTTTTAACTAAAAAAAATAAACAGACTGCAAATAGCCGATCATGGTGAGTTAAGAATGCTGCTGACAAATATAGAGCCATATATCAATAAATTGGTAGCAGCACACCAGGCTCATCCTTCCCATTAGGATTGTTTTTATATTACTGATCGTTATTTACTATTTTATGTATGGTTTGTTTGTTTTCTTAATTCTAATGGTGTTATTAAATTTTCAGCTCCAACTTGTCCTATGTTTATGTGCAATTTATGTTTCTTTTGTTGATTTCAATAAATTTTAAATTTTCAGTTCCAAGGTGCCTTATTTCCAAACTTCAAAAATCTCTACTAGATGCATAATAAAATGCAAATTTGTTTCTGTATCTATCTGTTTGTTCGCTTAAAGCTCGAGAACTGCTGATCCAATTTTCTTTTATATGTATCAGGCAGAGTTGGTCAGGCCTTAGAAAGTAGTTTATGGGGGGGGGGGGGTGCTGAATAATTTTTTTTTTTCCGAAAAGGGGGTGGTAAGGCAAATAAGTTTGGGAATCACTGCATTAAACTGCCCAAGGCTAAATCTTTATGTAGGTCATTAACATTCTCTCTGTCCTCCAACACACTACTGGTATTGACAAACTGAAAATCACCATTTCTGAACCACTATCTCTGCTACCACTAAATCCTGAGATCGAGACGTCTCCTGCTACCTGCATTTCATGCACAAATACACATTCCTATCTTGTACCTGCCATATTCTTAAACAATGGGACTTATACATACTGCATACATTGTAGATTAGTAGTAGATATTCTAGATTAGAAATAGAAAGTGGTCAACATATAGTTGATGCAAATTATATTGGAGAAAAAGTGAAAGATTATGATGACAAGAACCATGTTTTAGAAACTGTGCAGCAAAATGTGAAAAAAAAATGTTGATTGCTTCATTGAGGGACAGATGATTACATTACTTGCATGGATAGGAAAATCACTTCTTTGTGATGCTCATTCAGTAATTTAAAAGAGGCCATCCTGGAAAAATAAAAAAGAAAGAGAGAGATCATATCAAAAGATCCTGGCAAGTAAGTCAGTATGTACCCTTAAAAATATAGAATAAATGCAGGAAAGTAAGTTATGTGTAAAAGTAGATGAACTAAAGCCATGAAATGACCAGAAAGAATATAATTAATAAATACCATGGACGTGGAAAAATGTTTTGGATGTTATTGGAAGAAACTTAGAAATGCAAAAAAATAAGTGTACTTGAACAGGAATGGAAGATAATATGACATAAAAACTGCAGATAACGATATTCTAGATATGTGGATAATTACTCTGGAGGATTACTAAATGAAATAAATAAGTACAGTGGAAAATGTCAATCAAGAGTGCATATCAGTACGTGAGATCACCATCAGCATCCTTAAATATGGAAGGATAGCTGTAGTGTAGATGGTATTCATGAAATGCTCAAACACAAAGATATACCAGTATGTTAGCTACAGTGTATCGTATAGAAGCCTGGCCTAATCAGAAGATAGATTCTTGACTGTGATGAGAGCACTGCCTCTGTTAGCATAATGTAAGAGTTAGCAGAATTTTCTTTTGTATTTTCCTAGATAAAATTTATGTAGGCATACTGAGAGGAAAAATTGTGGAAGAGACTTAGGAAGAACTAGCTGGTATACCAAATCAAGATTGTTGGAATCAGGTTTTTACTTTAAGACAGATGATTGAGAAATCATGGGAATGTAGGAAGGATCTATATGTTAGGTTTGTAGATCTGGAAAGAAAGTGCCAACAGAATAGCTGTTAAAGCCAGTACACTTATATGGCATAAATAGGAACATTATGAAGAACAATATGTAACTTATACTTAATCTTACAGATAAGCTTAGGTGTTGGTGGTTATTCATGACTTATTTTTCACGGTATTAACAACACCACAAACACTTTTATCAACAAAGATGTTTTATTAACGCTAATATTTCGCTGATTTTCAACTCAGCATCATCAGAGCACAAAACATCTTTGTTGATAAAAGTGTTTGTGGTGTTGTTAATACCGTGAAAATTAAGTCATGAATAACTTATACTTAGGTAGTAAGTTAGCAGTTATAATTAAGTAAGTTAGCAGGTTTCAAATTGAGATGTATGCTACTCCACTGTTATTCAGACCTCCATGAAGTCACAAAACTCATTGTGGGAGGCCCATCCTAGAAAACACAAAGTCCACTCCTTGAACCCATTGACCGTTTGTGCTCTCACCACTCTCACCTCCATCAGGCAATACTTTCCATTGTTCAACCATCCCGCCATGCAAAGAAACCACTCATTACCCTGTTGCTCACAACTTCCAGGGATGCCCCCCCCTCTTTTCCTTGCTCTCTCACTCCCCTGTTCCACCAAATGAAATGTGCTCCCCAGTATCAACTCTGTAACTACTTTTGAACATTGCAGGCGTAAACTTCTGTGGCTAATTGGTTCAAAAGACATATTTCGGTGATTACACCACATTTTTTTATTATTCAGTTCTATAAAACACTGAAATAATAGTTCCCAACAAGTTTCGTAAATCGTAGGATTTACATCTTCAGGGGGTAAATAGTATAACTTAAAGTTTAAACAAGAGAATTAATAAATACAAATCATAACCGTCTGGCTATTCATAAAACTCAAATAACAGAATGCAGATATATAACGTTATTCACGTTGAACAGTACTGGAAGATGTCACGTGTGCTTGTTCTCGTTAATACAGTCCGAGCTCAGATTGAGGTAGATTTTTTATTAGAGCTGACCACACTTGATGGAGAATTAAACCTTGATTTTTATTGCATTGGGTTGGGTTTTTTAGCATATTAGCAGCTTCTTTAAATTTTCTTATATAACTGTTGTTTTCTATGTATGACATCGTCGTTTTTTTGCCAGAGTACAGTGGAAGTGGACATGATGTACTCTGGGACAGATGATTACATTACTTGCATGGATAGGAAAATCACAATGTAATTGATGTACACGATTAAATCATATCACCTTTCCTTCTATATACAAAACTCTGTAGTCCACATTCCTTCAGCCTATTCTCATAACCAACATTGTCCAGTCCTGATATCATCTTTGTTATCTACCTCTGCACTTTTTCTATGAATACTTTATCCCCTTCAAATCTTGGTGACCAAATTTGATTATGATAGTCCAGGTGTGGTCTGATCAAGGCTTTATACAATGAAATGACAACTCTTTTATCTCTGCAGTCAGCATCTTTCTTAGTATTGCAGCAATCCTCTGGGTTACATTCACCATCTTTGCAACATGTTCCCTGAATTTCAGGTTTCCATCAATCATCACCCCTGGATTCCTTGCCTCCTCCACTTCCTCCAATACTGTTCCAATAAGTATGCATCCTCCCATCGATGTATCTCAAACTTCACATTTACACTTTACATTTACATTATTATTATTATTCATGACATCTCCATGGAGTCTGAAGACTCATCACTGTATAATTCTTCATCTTCACCAATACACTGAACCTCTACTACCAATCATCTACATCAATACCATTTACTACTCACTGCCACAACTAGTATTTTTTGTCTGTAAATTGCGTGTGTGTGTTTTGAAGGGCTGATTTGTCTGTATGCTGGATAAAAAAACCCGAGTTTCTGGGAGAAAAAACCCTGCTATCTCCGTATGAGATCAGCTAACTCACCTTCAGTTGAAAAAAAGTCCATATAAAGATTCCTCCCCTCACAACGAGAATCAAATTTAGGGCTTTTCGAGTTGAAGGGTAATGTACAGTCGTTCTTTCAATTGCGCTACGGAGGCTCTTAAACTTATTAAACTGATACTCCCATTCATTGGCCCATCTGTTTATTCAAATCCTCTTGCAGTGCTACTACATTTGCACTATTACTAATAATCCTTCCCATCTTCACATCATCTGCAAACAACTGAATATCCCCCTGCAATCCATTAACAATGTCATTGATATAAAGATTAAACAATACAGGTTCTAGTACCTGTATTGTTTAACCTGTACTGTACACAAATGCCCTCCAAGCATCTACATATTCCAGGCCTCTCTTTCAACACATTTTGCTATTATACTATTGATTATTAATGCTCTTCTCTACACCTCTTCATTGGCATACTTCGGTCACACACACTATCTTCCCTCTCTGAGTCTTCTTCTGTACAACATCAAGCACGAACCTCAGATCTCTTGCCACCCAATTTGCACCCTCTCAAGTCATTCATGCCTACCATCACAATCGGCTCATCCACCCTTTTACCTTGCTTAATTACCATAGTCAAGCTATCTATCGTTCCTCCAAGTAAATACTCCTCTGGTATTCTATCTTGTACACAATGCATCATTGAGTCTCTACATATCACACCTCTTACCACTCTGTTTCTTCTTTGCTTGTCTGCATCCCTCAGTCTCTCTCTCTCTCTCTTCTTACATTTTCTTTCTCTTGTTCCTCCACTTACCTGTTGTCCTGTCATCTCTCCATTCCTGGTTCCAGCACTATATTGCCTTTCTCTCTTTCCCTCTTTTACTGGTTCTCCTGTCCCCTCCCTTCCCATAACTCTCTCTCAGTCCTACTCTAATTCACTTTGTATTTGTTGTTTCCAGTTGCCTAATTTTGTCTTTCATTATTCTCCAATTGTTCTTGATACATCCCACGTCTTTCATTTCGTGTATCTCTCTCTTGGCAAGCTACCTGCTCTTGCTGAACATTCATCCTTTCGATTAACACCATCTTTGAAAACTTCACGATGTTTCAAATCTACTACATGCCTTACTTTTATTTTTTCATTCACGTATCACTCGTTTTTCTCACCCTCGATCATGCTACTCATCTCTCTCAGTTGGTATTCGCCAGTTTCTGATGGAAAATTGCTGAGGTCTGTTATGCTAATAAAGGGATGACCTGTTAAAACTAATATCAAAATTCACTCTGCTTCATGCAGATAAATTTATATGGTGTTATATGCCTAAATAAATCCAATACTGTCCGACCACAGTTGGCAGTGTGCCAAGAAGAGTCAGTTCGCGTTGAAGGGGAGAAAGGAATAAGACGATGCACAAATTCCTCACCAACATGCGAAATCACATGCTTTATAGGTAAAATTTTCCAACTATTGTACAAGCAAAATAGTTACCACTTTAAAAACTAGAATTTTCACAAATGAAATGGTAATTTTCCAACATATAATAATAAACACTCATCCCACAAAACACATTGATTAACCTATTATTGGAATGGATTTGCCTTCGTCTGCTATGTTGTGCAGAAGTGTCAAGGGGTCTCGCATCTGAGATCGCAGAGTATAAGTCTTTGGAACTTTTTAATTAAATTAAATAACTACCATAATGCAGGAACATGAGAAAAAATCAGCTGCATTCTTGATTAAGTTATAGAATAGGTAAAACATTTCAGCTATTTAGGCAGAATTTTTAGTGAAGATGGCAAATTAAATATGGAAATAGATAATAGGATATGCAAAGCAGGATTGGTTGTAAGCCAGTTAAATAAATTTATATGGAATAAGAAAAAATTAGCTAAAATACTACACTAACACTATACAGGATGGTAAATCAGTTAAACTTATAGATATGAGAATTAGATTAGAAATTACACAAAAGTTGATCAAAATTAGAGATACAGATATGAGATTTCAACAAAAATTAAGGGTGTGACTAGATGGCATCAGTGGTAGAAACACTAAAAATGAAGATATTAGAAAGGAACTTGTCATATACTGCATTTAAGAAAGTGTGAGTAGAGTTAATCTAAGACAGTATGTAAACAGATATCATTTATATAAGATATCTTAAACAAAATGGGAGAACAAATAAAAGAGAAGAGGAGAGGAAGTAAGAAAATTAGGTAATTGATTCCGAGATGGGAGAATAAAGAGAATCCCTGATTGAATTGATTTAGAAGCACTGTAAAAAAATGATCTAAGTCATGACAGTACTGGAGACATAACAAATAACCTAAAACTAAAATTACAACCAAAGAGAGAAAGAGTTCAACTGGATGTCAACGAAAATAGTGCATTAGAGGTGTGAGATAGAGATAGGCATTTATCTCACACCTCTATCTCACATCAAGGTGCCATCTTGTGTGAGATATAGCTGATGTGAATATGGGATTATTATTATTATTAATATTTCATCTCCATGGAATCAGAGACTTAACATGGGAAGTACACACTATCACACACACAAAGCTCATCCAACAGTTCCTTAAACTGATTCACTGTGTCTACATTCACAACACACTTAGGCAATGCATTCCTCTCACCAACCACTCTCCATGCAAAGAACCTTTTCCTCACTCCTCTGCTCACACCATCATTATACAGTTTCCAAAGATGGCCTCTTGTTCTGCTCCCCCTCTCCTATTCTATGAAAATTTCTTCCATGTTAACCTGATAACAATGCCTGACTAACTTATATGTCTCAGTAATATCCCTCTCCTCCTCCTATTCACAAGGTTTTACAACTTACATTCTATTAATCTGTCCCTGTACTCCACATTCCAAAGACCACTGACTACCTTTGTGAATATTCTCTGTAACCTTTCCAACATATCCTTGTCACCATGAAAACCTGGCAACCAAATATGTGCACAATAATCCACAAGAGGCCTGATCAAGGCCTTATATAATGGAATCATAACCTCTCTATTTCTGCATGTCAGGGTTCTCCGCATCATTGCCATTATTCACATTAATCACACATCACTCCTAGATTTCTCATCTCCTCTACTTCTGTTAAAGCTTCCCCATCAAGTGTATACTTTGCATCCCATCATTGCTTACCAAATCCCAAAACCTTACACTTGGCAACGATGAACTGATAGTTCCACTTACCTGCCCATTCATGCAATCTATTCAAGTCCTCTTCTAAGGCATTAACATCAGCCTGACTGTGCATTGCTCTCCCCAGTTTTGCATCATCTGCAAACAGCTGGATATTACTAGCTAAACCCAACCCAAAATCATTAACATACAAATTGAACAACAATGGCCCCAAAGCTGACCCCTGCAGCACATCACTAGTGACCTTTCTCTTTCGAGATACTGTACCCCCATATACAACTTTCTGATACCTATCTGACAGCCAGTCACTGATCCAACACAGAAGTCTGTTATCCAATACCATCTGTTTCAATTTATTTAAGAGCTTGTCATGTGGCAGTCTATCAAAAGTCTTTGCAAAATCCAAGTACACTGCTGTATATGCATCTCCTCTGTCCAAGGTATTTGTCACCTTGTTATAGTACATCAGTAAGTTAGTGAAACATGATCTCCCCTTAACAAACCCATGCTAATAACCACAGAGAATATTGCTGTTATCAACCCATTTCTGTATCCTACTTCTCACCAATCTCTCCAGGACCTTCACCACAACTATAATTTGAAGCTACAGCCTTATCGCCACCTTTATGCAGTGGAACAATTTTACTCTCTTTCCACTCCCTTCGAACCTGTGCTGTTGCAAAATCTTATTAAACAGGCATCCCAATGCTACTGCCATTTCCCTGGAACATTCGCTTAAGATGTGTGGTGATATGTCATCAAATCCTATTGCCTTATTAACATCAAGATAATTTATTTCCTCAAATACCTCCTGCTCACTCACAATTAAGCTATCCTCTCTTATGTCCTCTACACTTAAGTTCCTCATGATTCCACCCTGATCAGGATGAAACACATTTATAAATTGATCACTGAATACCTCAACAATGTCTTCTGCAGCAGTTACCATTCTACCACTTTCATCCCTTAACTTCATCTTTCCATGATCATTCTTCCTTCTACTTGCCACATATCTAAAAAACACCTCTAGGTTTTTCTTAGCCTGATTTGCCAATTTCTGCTCATACTGTACTTTTGTTTTCCTTACTAACTGAGTCACTCTCCTGGCTTGTTCTTTATATTCTTCATGTGACTGATTACCATCATTCATCTTGTACTTTCTCCAAAGTACTTTTTTTTCCAGATTTCATGCTTAACATTCATCCATTTTACACCTACCTTATTCAGTCTTTTGGCCTTTGGTATACATTCATACATTGATGCTGCTATGTATTTCTTTGTAAGTTCCCATGCAGCATTTATTTCCTTACAGCTCAACTCCTCGTTCCATGTTATAACTCGAAGTTGTCTCCTAAGCTTGTTATAATCACCAGCCTTATAATTCCACATATATCCTTTCCCCGCAAAAGCCTGCATATGACTAGCCACAACACACATGATTACTTCATGATCACTTACACCAACTGGAGGAAAATGCAAAAGCCCTCTAACAATTACATCCTCTGATGAAATGATCAGATCTAGAACTCTTGATCCTCGTGTGCCTTCCTTTAAATGCTGCCTGAGATAGTTATCTCTCAAGAACTCGAGAAATTCACTTTCCTTATTCCCAAATGCTATCTCTTCATTTCAATCTATACCGCCATAATTAAAATCACTCATAATAATTACCCTTCCTTTGTTCACTAATCCAAGTTGTTTATACATTTCTTCATCACCACCTTCCACATTCCCAGGCCTATAGCAACATCCAACTAAATATGTCTTCCTCTCAACCTCCACATTACACCACACTGCCTCATAACCATTGCCACTATTTCCTCCTTTCATGTCTACCTTATGTGGACTTATTCCCCTGCTATCATTAGCAGCACTGCCCCTCCCTTCCTGCCCTTTCTATCCTCATGAAAAATACTGTACCCTTCCATTTCTATTCCCGTTACGATATCATCTTCATTCAACCATGTTTCACTTATTCCAATGATTTGGGGCTGAATAAACTCCATCACTGAAACTATTTCATCCCCTTTATTTCTGATACTTCTGGCATTTGTAAACAAGCACAACAGTTCATTTTTAGGTCTATAGCCAGTCCTATGCAAGCCATATGTTGGTTGTGAATTCCTTACTACACCTGCCAAATCATCTTTATCCCTGCTTACCACGTATGCCTGCTCAGTCTCCACTTCTCCACCCACATTGCAATATACTCCATCTTCATACACACATTCACTGCCACTTTCAACATTCACTCTCTCTATGCCATGTCTCCCTGTCCATCCGAGCTCCCCCCCATTTCCCTGTTCCTCTTGTATTCCCGTTCTCTCTTCCTCTCTCACACTACTACTACTGTTTCCACTGCCAAGCACTGCTGTCTCTTCAGTACCACTCTCCTGATTTTTCTCTTTATCTCTTCCTGCTGATCTCTGGCACGCATCATACACTTTCAGACTTTCATCATTTCAGATATATCATCAGACTTTCACAGAGTGTAAGGCTGGTGATAGTAATGATAATATGTTCCATTGAGGTTAATTATGGTTTGTCCTCATTGATTGCAAGGTGTTTATATATTTAAGGAATTATTTTGTTGATAACTATCTTCCAGATGTAAATGAATGTGAAGCTATTCCTGGGGTATGTGATGGCGGACAATGTACTAATACTATTGGATCGTTTCACTGTGATTGTCAGCAGGGATACGAATATAGCACAGAAACTAATTCTTGTGAAGGTAAGTAACTGTTACTCTTGTGAAAATAAAATAATTTTAGTATAAGAAAATTTTGGTTAAAGTATTACATATAATATTAATTATATTCAGTTATACTAATTAATTAATATATAATGCACATGGTAAGCATATCTGCTTTCGCTATAGTCATCAAATTTCACTATAGTCATCTCCTACCTAAAGACAATCACAAACAGATATTTGTAATTTTTAGATGGGAGATGAATTTCATTTAAAAAACAACAACATAAAATTAATAAAAATAGAAAAGAATTCTTTACTTTTACTCATTAGTAAAAGTAAAGAATTGTAAAATCATACTACATTAGTAGTGTGAATTTACAACCTCTCATGGATGGGAGTCACATTAAAAAAAAATAAATACTGTTGTTTGGTGTCCTTGATATGCTGAAAACCAGATGCTCTGTGTTTCCAGTATTTTAACTCTACACTATTTCTGTTGTGTTGTTCTTATCATACATCCAATAAATTTCAGATTCTTGTCTACAATGGCCATTCATTTCCTTATCATCTTTAGCCACAGATGCAGGTCCTTATTTAGTTAAAAAATGATTGTAGATGTAATCAAAATTGAATATGTCTGTAGTAATTTTTTTTCTTGTGGAATTTATTCCACAAGTAAAAATGAATTTGTCAAAATATAAATTTGAATTTTCATAGGTTCACTACAATATTACTACAATACAAACACTCAAATAGACAAACATACCATAATATACATACAGCATTTCTGTTATTCTCTAAGAATTGCTACAGTAATTCTTAGGGTAATCAAGTTAACTATTTAAAACTACATTTAAGTCTCCTTTAATATCACCACCACTTAATTACATGGCGACTCTGGTAATACTAAACGTACAAGTGCATTAGTAAATGCAAACACAGAAAAAAAAAAACATATTCCTCTTGTGAAATTCACTCTCAGAATATATAACACTGTAACAAATGGTAACAAGTAAAATAATTATGTGAGATTTTTACAGTATGAATCTTAGACATATGTCACCTATTTTCCCTCTGGCTGTCTTTCATTCATGGTCTACTGTAAACCTACACACAGGCCATACACAAAGTTTCATACTGCCATCCAACATAAAAACTAGGGGCCATCAGCACCCCTCAAACATAGAGCACAAACAATTTGCTCTCATGAGCAGGCACCAAAGAAGGAATATGAAATTATTGGCCAAATCTTTATAAAAATGGCTACAACAAAAATACAGTTCACAAGATCCTCCACAATAATGCTATTAAAGGTAAAAAAGATTACGAAAATGCCATAGCTGTACCATACTTTAGGGGAATATCAGAAAAAAATTACAGAGCACTATATAAATACAATATTAAGACCACTTTCAAACCTCCTGCCAAATTAAAACTATACTCAACTCATCTAAAGATTCCCTTTCTTACCTTGTCTACCTAAGGACTCACCAATGCACCTGCAACTTACCCTACATAAGGGAAACAGGGCACACAATTCCAATAAAAAAAGACAAACACAAATGCCACATTAAATTTCTTCACTATGGTAAAACAAGCCTCTCTGACCATGCACTCCACACCTGATGCCTTTCCAGAATTAACTGGAAAGGCACCAAGTCTGTACACCATACCAAAACCTTGTTTGAAAGAAATTTTAAGGAATCTTGTGAGATTCTGATTCATCATTGTAATCTCAACAAGAATGATGGTTTTGTAATTCCAAGATTATGGATCTAGCATCTAGATCTATGAGGGAAGAACCCCATCATAAGGAAACCTTAACACAACAGGACTGTAGAGATGCATTGGATGTATTTCCACTGTAAAAAAAAAAAAAAAAAAAATATTTATTTTTATTGTGTAATATTATCATACCTGTTATGTATAAAAATTTAGATTTTATTTAATTACTCATTTATTTCTTCTTTTTTTTTGTCACCAGAGATCAGGCTAGTTTAAACGATTAACAAAGCAATTAGATTTAGTGTTCCTGTATGTAGAACATAGCTTGTGTCTTGTTCATATCTATGTTTCTTGATGATGATGATGATCTTGATAAAGAGATAGAAATGTCTGGTGTTATTTTCTTAATTTTAAGTAAATTGCTCTAACATGTTTGTTTTTGTCTCCATAAATTCTACATGATGAATTTCTCTCCATTATGTTTGCATGTATTTAGGCTTAGATGCTGGTTTAATGGAATAAAACAACACAATGACAATATTAAACACAGGTTTAATAGTTCCAATATATAGTTCCAATATTCTACATGATGAATTTCTCTCTATTATGTTTGCATATATTTAGGCTTAGATGCTAGTTTAATGGAATAAAACAAAACAATGACAATATTAAACACAGGTTTAATAGTTCCAATTTTTTGTCTCTGTCACAGAGACATCATCTAGGGTGTTAGACTAGAAACCTAAAGTTATAAGAGCTCTCCCCTGTAAGATCATAAGACCTCCTTCAGTTAAGGCATAGTAGTTTCCTTTAATTGATTGTTAGGCTGGAGGTCGAAGAATTACTATTTCCCAAATCTTGGAAAGTTTCATACAATCATATTTACTTATTTTATTGTATTTTTTTAAAGAATCTGATGTTGATTCCTAAAAAAGTCTTTCAGGTTAGTATTTCTTGCAATGAAGCATAGTAGTTTTCTATTTGATTTGGTGAAGGTCATCTAGATCTGATTGATTGTGGTTGTGGCAATGGATATATTTCTTATGCATGGAGGGTGGTTGAACTGTGGAATGCATCACCTGATAGAGTGGTGAGAGCAAGAACGGTCAATGAGTTTAAGGAGTGGTATGATAGACTTTGTGTTTCCTAGGAAGAACCTCCCACGATGAGTCTTGATAGACTTGTGTTTCCTAGGAAGGACCCTCTTTTGACTCCTTGGAGGCCTAAATAATAATAATAATGTTCTTCAAGGTGGATATCATCAGATCTCACAGTTTATCTATTATTGGCAAGTTGCAAGAGCAAGGGACCTTTTACATATCTGGAACATAGAAGGAGAGGGAATTGATCCTTAGGAGAGTCAATAAAGGCATCATTCATATAAGGTCTAAAAACTGTGTAGAGATTATATTTCTTTAAAGTTCTGGCTGTTTTTTCTGAAGTGCACCAGATAAAAGGAATAGTAAGAGCATTATTATTATTATTATACCTTCCATGGAGTTGGCAGACTTATCTCATCATGGGAGGTCATTCAACTGACAATGCAATTTATCATACCAAATTTTTAATCCTTAACACTCCTTGCATTAGCAATATATTCTGGTAATGTGTTCCATTCACTGACAATTCTGCATTTAAAGTTTACTTCATCCACCCCTCTTCACCACACTTTACATAACTTCCAGGGATGGCCTGGTTAATCAGATTTGGTTCTTCCCTGGAAGAACCAGATCTGATTATAATTAATATGTTGAGAGAGATATCAGGTAATGGAGCAATTAATTTGTTAATCTTTTTTGGCATTGTAGCTATTGAATAGGAAGGTATAGCAAATCAAGAAAAGTTCACTTCATCAATTTCCTGTAATCTAGTACCATCAGTGCCAATTTATTTGAATAATCTTGCAGGAATACATTTATCAACTATCGCCCTTCCTAGTTTTTGCATCATTGGTAAACAACTGAATATCCCCCTTCAAATCTTCTTCTATCATTAATGTACAGATTAAAGAGATTAATGTACAGGTTAAAAATTACAGATTAACTTGATTCCATTTCACCATGCACCACCCTCTGATGTCTATTTACCCCCCCCCTTGCAACCAGCCTCATATCCATTCCCATTTGTGCCCCAACTTATGCAATAGTTTTCATGCAGTGTTCTGTCAAATGTCTTTGCAAAGTCTGATAGTAACATTTTATAACCATTCACTTTATCCAATTCTGCTGTTACCTTATTATAAAATGTGAATAAATTACTGAGGCAGGACCTACCTTTTACAAAGTCATGCTATCCTCTATAGAATATCATATTCCTATCTACCCATTCTTGAATTTTACTTTTAACCAACTTTTTCAATATTTTAACCACCACTTCAGAGATACTAACTGGTCTGTAATTTGCTACCTCTGTCTTGGAACCACCTTTACATAATGGAACTATCTTGCCTTCTTTCCACTTGCTTGGAACCTTGCCAGAGAGAACTCTTCAGCAGAGGCATGGCCAGTTCACTTACACATTTTCATAGCTCATGAGCTGACATACCGTCTGGGCCACCTGCTGCATTCACATTGATATTTTTCAGTATACTGAGTACCTCCAGTTCATCTACTCAATGCTCACATCAGTCTCGATCACCTCAGTAACTGCAAAGTCACCATATGGATGATATATCCTTGCAAAGTGATCACTTAGTAATAACTGAACTATTTCTTCTGCTTTTGTCACTTTCCTACCATCAGTACTGAGTAAAGTTATCTTTCTATAATCACTCCTTTTCTTACTTGCTATGTAGCAAAAAAACTCTTTTGGATTTACTTTGGCCTGCTAATCTAATTTTCTTTGACCTGCTAATCTAACTTTTGATATGTTTCTTCTTTTCCATGACTACCTCCCTTCACTTATTGAATCCACCATTTCGGAGAAATTCACGTGCCTCTTTGACTGAATCCATTGATTCAGTCAGACAAAGAGATTATTGACTAAGGTTTGATTCTTGTTTTTGAAATGGATCACAGTGGATCACATTGTTTTGCCTTGAAAAATATTTGTACATGTGAGTCTTTAGTTCATCTTTAAAACCTGCTCCACTTTGATCCTTTCTAAAACATTCTTACACACTTTTGTTTACAGTGTGATATTAATTTTAACCCTTCCCAAAACTAAATGGTAATCACTTCATATTTCAGATCTGTTGGATATTATTTTGTCCTAACTGGCATGAAGATATCATGAACAATAACATGTATTTGGAGTAGTGTTGTGTGGAAATGATAGCGTAAAAAAAATTTTGATTGATGGTAAAGCAGATGATCATTTATAAGACGTTACAAACAGAGTGAAATTAACAATAAAGTTGGCAATAATGAAAAACATAATGCATTAATGGTAAGGTGGCAAACAGGATTGATGGCAAACAAGTGTGTGACTGGCAATAAAATAGTGAAAGCGAATGTTAGCAAAAAAAAAAAAAAAGGATGCAAGATTTGAAAACTGAGTTTGTTAAGATAAGGCAGGAGCAGAGTGAAATGAAGAGATTTGTAGATATGCATGGAAGAGTGAAGAAAATGAAAACAAATGATGTTGGTATTAAAATGGTAACAAAAGAACTGAAGGTGGCATTCTATGGCAATTTAATTATTAGAGGTGTGGTAAATGAGAAGATGCAGATGGTTTGTTTTCCTGGATGTAAAATAAATAGAGTGATTGAGGCATTGTATATGGGGATTAAGTGAGCAAAGGAGTTGGTAGTGGTAGTAGTAGTAGGACAAATAACTTGACTGGGAACAAAGAGAATGTAAGATTGGATATCAGGAGATTGTTGAAAAGGATAAAAGAGAATAGCGGGTTGCCCAGGTATGACAGTGACGAGATGAGACAGAGAGCAGGAACAATATGTTAGCAGAAATATATCATTAATGAAGAAATTAAATAGCAGTGGTCCAAGAACAGAAACCCTGCTGCACACCACTAGTCACAGGCCTTCTTTTGCACTCTACTCCTGAATAAACTACTCTGTGATATCTCTCCATCAACCACCCTCCTATCCATCTCACCAACCATTACTATATCTATCCCCATGTGCTGCAGTTTACTGATTAGAACTCCAGCAGTATTACTGTAAACCCATTACCCTTATCCAATTCAGCCATCACTGTATTATAAAACGTGAGCAAGTTACTGAGGCATGATCTACCTTTGCAAAACCATGCTGCCCCTCATACAGTTTCATATTTCCATCTATCCATTCCTATATTTTGTTCTTGACCAACTTCTCTAATACTTTGACAATGACTCCTGATATGCTGATAGGTCGGTAATTTGCAACAGCAGTCTTGAAGCCTACTTTATGCAATGGAACTATTTTCCCCTCTTTCCATCACTTGACAGAACTGAGACTTAGATTAAATAATATGGTCAAGGACACTGACAATTCCTTTGTCACTTCGTGTACAACTCAAGCTAGTATACCATCCAATCCCACAGGTGTATTCATATTAAGGTTCTGCAATATGCTATTCACCTCAGTTCAAGTATAAGCCATCAGTTCCCCTCATTCCCGTAATTATCCCTGTAATATTACTGCCTGGATGATATACCCTTGCAAAGTGTTCACTAAGTAATTCTACTATTTTGACTGATTCAGTTACCTTCCTACCATCGGCATTTCTTAAAATCATTCTGCCATATACATTTTTTCTTTTACTTGCAGCATATCAAAAGAGCTGTTTGGGATTTTCTTTAGCCTGTGTTGTTAACTTCCTTTCATAATTTGCTTTTGCTTTTCTTACCACACTAATTACTCTTTTGGCCTGTGCCTGGTATTGTTCATGACCCTGCAGGTTACCTTTGTCCTTAAACCCCCTCCATAATTGTTTCTTTTTTTGCATCTCCAGCTTAATGGTGTTATTCATCCATTTAACTCCCACTTGATTTATTCTTCTGACTATAGGTATGCAGTCAGCCATTACCTTCCTCAAACACTCCTTTACTACTTCCCATGCACTATCAGCATCCAGCCCTTGCAGTTTTATTTGTTATGGCACTGATCCAAGCAATCTCCTAAGCTTGTCATGCTTATCAGCCTGGTAATTCTACATGTACCCTATCTTAACTGAAAATTCCACACATTTAGCACTTCCCAGGTCAAAACCATATGATCATTCTCACCAATTGGTGGCAATGTGATCATATTTGTTATAGACAAATTCTCAGATGCAATTACTGGATTGAGTGCTCTCGAATCCTTAGTATATTTCATTACATGCTATCTCAGGTAATTATCTCTTGGTAACTACATAAAATCCATTTCCTTCCTCCCATGTATCCTCTCCTCCTTCCAATCAATGTTACCATATTTGAAATCCCCCAGAATAATTACCTGCCCTCCACTCATTGAGTCTATTTGCCAATGCATACTATCTATTTGCCAATGCATACTATCTCCAGCATCTATTCCATCCCCCCCCCTGGGAATAGATGAATTTATCCTTCAGAAATTCAACAAATTCACTCTCCTTCTTTTCATACACTATCTTTTCCTTCCATTCTATATTTTCCTGTAATTAAAGTATTCCATCAAGATCACTTCTTTTTTACATGCCCAATTAATTTGTTTAATATGGGGTCCTTAAAATTCATAAACTCAATATCCCCTTCATCCAGTAGTAGAGAGTACTGACTAAAGCTTTATCTAAATCCCTGCCCCCTCCTCCATCATCTATTAAAAATTCTTTATACCTTAAAATATTAATAAAAAAAAATCTAACCATGACAGATTCTGACATTATGGTCAATTGTTAAATATTACTTCATTATTCACTAATGTACCTTTGACAGAGACCCTTAACCTCATTAACACCTCTACCAGCCAAGGTGGATAAATAGTGAGACCGAATTGCACTTCTTATCCATGTTATTCAATAGGTGTTACAGAATCGTATCCAGATTTAGCTGGACGTCTATAGACGTCCTGGCAGGTTCGGGGGGGGGGGGTTAAACCACATTTGCTTACTTGCATAATTGAATGATTCAGATTCACCATGTGTTTAGGTTATTTCTTATAGAAAGCCCTTACTTAAACCATTAGTTTTGCTGTACTATGTTGATGATGTGTGTTTGGCCTCATGGTCCAGACACATTTGATACAATTTTATTGCGTACTTAACAGCCAACATCCTAAAATAAACTTCGGCATAGAAAGAGAAAGGAATAACTGTCTCCCCCTTTCTAGGTACACTAGTTACATGACTTCTTAATGCTCATTATCCTTTTTCATTTACAGTAAAACCATTCATATAGCAAGGTATTTATATAAGCAATCATTCCATCCCCTTCCCAACAGTATGGCATCCTCAAAACACTTATTCACAAAGCCAGGGCTTTTTGTTCAAATAACACAGCCTTGGAACTGAACTCGGGAATTTTTGCAACACCTTTTTAGCTAATGGCTACTTCCCATATAAAATGGATAAAATATTCCTTACAGAACCTTGTGAATAGAAGAAGAGGAGAGGATATGATTAAGACATATAAGTTGATGAGGAGTTGTCACCAGATTAATGTGGAGAAGATTTTTCATATAGTAGGAGAGGCAAGAGTACAACTAGAGGCCATCCCTGGAATCTGTATAAGGAAAGTGAGAGCATGGAAATGAGAAACGGGTTATTTGCACAGAGAGTGTTTGGTGAGTGGAATGCATTACCTGAAAGTGTGATGAGTGCAAGCAGAAACTGTGAATGAGTTCAAGGCATGGTTTGATGATCTTTTTTCATGAGAGATTATAGACCTCTGTGATGAGTTCTTTGACTCCATGTAGGTCAGATGTTAATAATAATAATAATAATAAATAGAAAATTTTGACAGTTAATTATGCATCTGTGTGTGTGAAGAAAGGCACACAGTTATTTGATTCTCTTTCTAATGTAAAAAGTACTACTTAGAGGTGTTACAAAATATCTAAAGTATCTTGTCCATTGGGTGAAATGGCAAATATATTATCAACATAACAAAGACACAATAAAGGTTTGAGAGAAGCTGTGAGAAGTACTTTGTTTTCCAAATGCTCCATATCAAAATTAACCAAAGGAAGGAAGAGAATGGAGTAAAATGCTTTGTGGTACCATTAATTGGTTAGTAGATTTTGCTCACCAAGTAAAGTAGCTTACATACATAATGAATTTGAATTCTTTAAAAATGTTGGGGATCTGATGTTATTAACTCAAGAGTCTCACTTAATGGTGTATTGTAAATAAAAATGTGTCATCAAAACTAACTATATGTCTGAATTCACTAAAGATTTTGAAACGAACAGAATTTATAAAAGTAAGAGTGCAAGTGACTTTGCTAACTGTTTGGCAAGTTTGCAAGTTGTACACTCTATATCAGTCTTTTTAAACTGTGTTCTGTGGAACCCTACTATTCCTTGAAAACCTGTAAGGATTCCAAGAGTATATATACATATATATATATATATATATATATACATACAGGCACTTTTTACTTGATTACTTGCCACAGGTGAGTTATCAGACACAAGAGGATTCAAAAGCATTCAAAATATTCAAAATGAGTGCACGTTTGAAAAAGAAGGATGGTGTGAAAGAGAGGCGAAAGAGTATTAAAAAATCAGTAAAAAAGAAAACGAGTGATTTAAAAACCGTAATGGATGTTGATAAGGATGAAAGTGAGGCGAGAGCAGAAGGAAATGAAATTGAGAGAACAAATGAAACTGGAAATGGCGTGATGCAGGAATCGAAAGTGGAAAAAATCGAAAGAATGAATGATAGCGAAAGTCAGACGCATGTTGGACCAAAAGTATGGAAGCACAGAAGGGTGAATGAGAGCGAAAGTGAGAAGAGAGTGTCGACAGTTATAAAAATTAGAAAGAATGAATGATAGAGAGACTGTGACATGAGATTCAGAAGTAATTGGATTGGATGAGGGAAGAGATGAAATGGATGCGGAATGAAAGTAAGAAAATTCGGGTAAAAACTATTAAAACTAATCATGATCGCACGAAAGAGTTAACAAAAGATGAGCGAGTGGCATTATATGACGACTCCATTATTTAAGGTGTACTGGATGATAGGATGCACAAGGTATGTTTTTTACAGGCAGTAAAATTAGTAGAGTGATTAAAGCATTGCATATGAGGAGGGAGCGAGAAAAGGAGTTGATGGTTTTAATTGGCACAAATGATTTGACAGAGGACAAAGAGCAAGTCAGAATGGATGTCAGGAGGCTGCTTAGAAGGATAAAAGAGAATAGTGTGACAGGAAAGGGAGTCAGCGTGTTGCCTGGGTATGACTGTGGTGAGATGAGGAGGAGAGCAAGGATTATGAATGATATGCTGGCTGAAATGTGCGAGGAGATGGGAGTACAGTTTGTTACTGTGTGGAATGAGTTTGAAGGAAGAAGTGAACTGTATGGGAGCGATGGACTACATTTGAGTGGTTTGGTGTGAGTCGCTTGGAGAGACTGCTGCTGGAAGGTAGAGAAGTGAGTAGAGTGAGAGAGAGAATGAATCATATCAAGCAGGAAGTGATATGGAACAGCAGGAGAGTAAGTAGAGTGAGAGAGAATGAATCAGATCAAGCAGGAAGTGATAAGGAAGAGCAGGAGAGTAAGACAGGAGAGATTGAAGAGGTGGTTATGAATGAGGAAGTGAATGGTATGAGTATAGAAAATGAGAGAATGGGTGTGCAAGAGGAGCAGGGAAACGGGGAGCTTCAGAGTGGACAGGGATACACAGCGTGAGAAAGGTGGATGCTTCGAGAGGAGGTGAGAGCATGTGTAGACAGGAAAGAAATGGATTGACCTGGGATCAAGAGGAAACAGTTGGAATTGAAAAGGGTTTTAAAATGAATAAGCATAGAGGGAAATTGCCCCAGTCAAGCATGGAGAGATCACATCGAATGAGTGATATCAGTGGAACTAGCTGTAGATCCAGAAATGAGCAGTTGTAAGTTTTAAAAGAGGTAAACCGTGAGTAGACATAACTATGCATAATAAATAACGGAAAAACTCATGTAGAAATATTATTTAATAGTATAATTTTCGCCTGTGTGTCACAGGCATCTTCAGTACAATTAGGCACAAAAATTAAACACTAACTGACAATTCCAAAAAGCGCCACCTAAGTAGCTGGTGTAAGATAACTAAAAAGGTCAATAACTTTCCTAAAAAAAAAAAAAAAAAAAAAAAAAAAAAATTAATACAATAAAAAGTTAGGAAAGATTAGCTGATTTGTAAAGTACTATCTCCCATAAAGGGGATAGACGTAAGCCGTCGGATCTGTTTAAGTTAGGAGAATGAAGTAGAGTTTCACATGCTTCTTCTTTATTAACTTCTTCAGTTGTGTTTGTATACAAATGCTAGAAGTATAAGAAACAAGGCAGATGAAATGGTTGCCTTAATTGCGTCTGTTCACCCAAAGATTGTTGGAATAAGTGAGACATGGTTGGAAGAGGACGACATCCTGACAGGAATAGAAATGGAAGGCTATGATGTGTTTTGTGAGGATAGAAGGGGTAAAAAGGGAGGGGTGGGGAAGTGCTGTTGAATAGAGAAAGCGTTATGTCCATACAAAGGTAGAGATGCAAGAGGGAAATAGTGCCAGTGGTTTTGAGGCAGTATGGAATGAGATAGAGGTGAATGGAATCAAATACTTGGTTGGATGTTGTTATAGACCAGGTAATGTGGATGGTTGCGATAATGAACTGTATAATCAAATTAGCCAAGCAAATAAGAAAAGGGTGATCATAATGGGCAATTTTAATTATGGCAATATAAACTGGAATGATGAGATAGCAACTAGAAGTAAAGAAAATGAGTTGCATGAGTTTTTGAGGGATAACTACCTCAGACAGTATATAACAGAAGGCATGCGAGGATTGAGGGTCTTGAATTTGGTCATCTCATCAGAGAATGTAATTATAAATGAGGTGTCAAATCATCCACCATGAGGTGATTACCTGGGTGGTTGCCAGCAGTGTGAGGACCTCCGTGAGAAAAGGGTATATGTGGAACTACAATGGGATTGATTATGAAGCGCTCAGGAGACAGCTTGTGGGTGTAGCATGGAATGAGGAGCTAACTGGAAAAGAGATCAATACAGCTTGTGGGATTTTCAAAAACTATCTAGTAGATGCAATGTCTAAGTGTATTCCAAGAGTGAGAAGATTAAATAAGGTAGGTGTGAAATGGATGAATAAAGAGATTAAGCATGCGATAGAGAGAAAGAGGACATTGTGTAGGCAGCATAAGAGAAGTGGAAAAAACCTATTCCATGAGGTCTACAAAGACCAGGCAAGGAGGGTGACTTGGTTGGTGAGGGTAGCTAAAGAGAGGTATGAACAGCAGTTAGCTAATAAAGCCAAAAAGAATCCTAAGGAGTTCTTTCGATATGTAGCTAGCAAAAGAAAGAATGATTATGGAAGGATGACATTGATAGGAGAAAATGATATAAAGACAGCTGTTGCTGAATGTGTGGTGGAGATATTTAATGAGCAATTCATAAAGGTCTTTCAATCTTGTGAATGTGACTTCATGGAGAGACTGAGAGCAGTAGATTATGGGGAGGAGAGACTGACTGTAAGCGAGCAAGAGGTGTATGGGGAGTTGAGTAAACTAGATGTTAATATGAATGTGGGAATTGATAATATATCACCACGTATTCTGAAGGAATGTGCCAGGGAGTTTACGTCGACCTTGACATATTTTTTTAATATGAGTCTTGTACTTGGTCAAATTCCCAAGGAGTGGAAGGAGGGCAAAATTGTGGCACTTCATAAAGGAGGCAAGCAAACTCAAGCATCAAACTATAGGCTGTCTGTGTGTCAGGTGTTGTGGTTAAGTTGTTGGAGAAGTTTGTGGGAACTAGGATCCAGAGTTGGGTTGACAACAATGGTATTATCTTTGATGGACAGCATGGATTTGCTAAAGGGAGGTCATGTTTTAGTAATCTACCTAGTTATCACAATAAAGTGACTGCTTCCTTGGACAGTGGAGAAGGATACATAGTAATATACTTGGATTTTGCAAAGGCTTTTGATAAGAGTACCTCATGATAAATTGACAGTCAAACTAGAGCAGATGGGGTTGGATATTAGATTGGTGCATTGGATTGGAGTCTGGCTATCTGATAGGTATCAACAAGTTGTGTATGGGGGGGGGGTGATATCCAGGAAAAGGAAAGTCACTAGTGGAGTGCCTCAGGGGTCTGTTTTGGGGCCATTACTGTTTAACTTGTGTATTAATGACGTAGGTGAAGATTTGGGAGATATTCAGTTGTTTGCAGATGATGCAAAGTTGGGACGAACCATGAAGAGTAGTGAAGATGTTGTGGCCTTACAAGAAGACTTGAATAAATTGAGTGATTGGGCACGGAAATGGGGATGTGAGTTCAATGTTGCAAAATGTAAGGTTTTAAAATTTGGAAAACAAAGATGGGATGCAGAATTTATGCTTGGTGAGGATATATTGTGGGAGGTGGAAGAAATAAGAGATCTAGGGGTGATAGTGGATAAGGATCTAAAATTTAGGGGACACATAGCCAAAATTGTGAAGACAACACAAAGGCTTCTGGGAATGATGCGGAGGACACTGGTTTGTAGAAGTATGGAGAATCTTGTTCCATTGTATAAGGCTTTGATTAGGCCACACATAGACTATTGTGCCCAGATTTGTCACCTGGTTTTTAGAAGGATGAAGAGATGTTGGAAATGGTCCAAAGGTAGTTTCTGACCTCTGGAATGTTGAGTATGAGGAAAGATTGAGAAGATACAACTTGCAGAGTCTGGTGGACAGGAGGAAGAGGGGAGATATGATAGAGACCTACAAGTTAGTAAGGGGTTGTTATAGGATCAATGCTGGAGAGGTTCTGCAGAAAATAGTGAGAGATCAGGAGAGAACCAGAGGTCATCCCTGGAAACTGTATAAAGAGGGTGTGAGTAGGGGAGCGAGAGGTAGGTTTTTTTTGTGCAGATTTGTGAATGATTGGAATGCCTTGCCTGAGAGTGTGGTGTCTGCAAGGAGTTTCAATGTGTTCAAGGCATGGTATGATGAGCTGTGTGTGTGATAAAAGGACCTCCCAGATGAGTCTTTGACTACATGAGGTCTTTGGGTAATAATAATAATAATATATTATTTTCTTTGCATAATTTACACATTTTCTTTTTTTTTTTATTTTAAAACATCATCTCATTCACTGTCAAGTTATTTGAACACAGGTTGCCACTGAATTTCTTAAAGAAGTTTTATTTCCAGAGAGTCGGAAATAAACCTTCTGGATCTGAAATCTTTAATTTGAACACTACAGCTTTCCCTTTTGAAGAATCAACAAAGCACTTGCAATTTTAGTTAATAGGTTTCTCTAAAAGTCATAATGTAAACCAATCATCTTCACTTTATTCCTTCCTTTTATCTCCTTTAAGGATCAGAACATTCTTTTTATAATGACTACAAAAAAAAAAACAGTCATTAAAACTCAACCTACCATATCTTCTTCTACCAACAGATGCCCTGTCATCACTATCATAACATTACAGTTGACAATGTTAAAACGCTTTTCTTTCAATATAAAAGACTTCATAAATATGTGCGGTCATGTTCAAAAATCCTCCCATTTCTCTCACACAGCATTATACAGTGTTCTTTACCCATGCATGCATTACATGTTATCATTACTATGCTTTACTTGAAAACAGTAACAGTTCAACTGAACCAAGTAAGTTTTTCATATCATGAATACATTTAAATTAAATTACAGTAATAATTTCCAATAAGTAAATTTTATAATCAAATCAATGCATTCCTTTAGCTCAATATTAATCTTACATGTAAGGAAAACAAAAGTGCAGTATGAGCAGAAATTGGCAAATCAGGTGAAGGAAAAACCATAGAGAGTTTTTTAGATATGTGGTAAGTAGAAGGAAGAATGATCATGGCAAGATGGTGTTAATTAATGAAAGTGGTAGAATGGTAATATTGTCTTCTGCTCCAGAAGACATTATTGAGGTATTCAGTGATCATATTACAAGGATGTTTCATCCTGATCAGGGTGGAATCATGAGGAAATTAAGTGTAGAAGACATAGGAGAGGATGGCTTAATTGTGAGTAAGCAGGAGGCATTTGAGGAAATAAATAACCTTGATGTCAATAAGGTGATGGGATTTGGTGACATATCACCACACATCTTAAGGGAATGTTCCAGGGAACTGACGGTAATATTGGCATGCCTGTCTGTTTAATAAGAGTTTTGCAATAGACAGGTTCCAAGGGAGTTGAAGGTGTGGTGTAAAATTGTTCCACTGCATAAAGGTGATGATAAGATTGTAGCTTCAATTTATAGGCCAATCTGCATATCAGCAGATTGTGAAGGTAGTAGAGAGATTGGTGAGAAGTAGGATACAGAAATGGGTTGATAACAGCAATATTCTCTGTGGTTATTAGCATGGGTTTGTTAAGGGGAGATCTTGTTTCACTAACTTACTTATGTACTATAACAAGGTGACAAATACCTTGGACAGAGGAGATGCATATACAGCGGTGTACTTGGAATTTGCAAAGACTTTTGATAGACTGCCACATGACAAGCTCTTAAATAAATTGAAACAGATGGTATTGGATAACCGACTTCTGTGTTGGATCAGTGACTGGCTGTTAGATAGGTATCAGAAAGTTGTATATGGGGGTAGAGTATCTTGGAAGAGAAAGGTCACCAGTGATGTGCTGCAGGGGTCAGTTTTGGGGCCATTGTTGTTCAATTTGTATATTAATGATATTGGGATTGGCAGCTGATATGCAGCTGTTTGAGATGATGCACAACTGGGGAGAGCAATGCACAGTCAGGGTGATGTTAATGCCTTACAAGAGGACTTGAATAGATTGCATGAATGGGCAGGTAAGTGGAACTATCAGTTCATCGTTGCCAAGTATGGGGTTTTGAGATTTGGTAAGCAACGATTGGATGCGAAGTATACACTTGGTGTGAAAACGTTACAGGAA
The DNA here is from genome assembly GCF_054136105.1 of Typopeltis vanoorti. Taxonomy (NCBI): domain Eukaryota; kingdom Metazoa; phylum Arthropoda; class Arachnida; order Uropygi; family Thelyphonidae; genus Typopeltis; species Typopeltis vanoorti. Next base: position 24,334,927 of record NC_143560.1, on the reverse strand, counting down.
GTAGAGGAGATGAGAGATCTAAGAGTGATGGTGGACAAGGATCTGAAATTCAGGGTCCATATTACGCAAGTTGTGAAGACATCACATCGGATAATGGCAATGATGCAGAGGACCCTGACATGCAGAAATAGAGAGGTTATAATGCCATTGTATAAGGCCTTGATCAGGCCTCATATGGGTCGCCAGATTTTCATGGTGGCGAGGATATGTTTGAAATGGTCCAGAGAAGATTCACAAAGGTGGTCAGTAGTCTTTGGAATGTGGAGTATGAGGACAGATTGAGAGAATGTAAGTTGCAAAGCCTCGTGAATAGGAGGAAGATCAGGTTGACATGAAGAGATATTTCATAGAATGGAGAGGGAGGTAGAACAAGAGGCCATTTGCTGGAAACTGTATAAGGAGAGCATGAGCAGAGAATTGAGGAGCAAGTTCTTTGCATAGAGAGTGATTGATGAGTGGAATGCATTGCCTGAATGTATTGGGAATGTAAACACATTGAATCAGTTTAAAGCATGTTGGATGAGCATTGTGTGTAATACTGTGTTCCTCCCATGATGAGTCTCTGACTCCATGGAGGTCAGATAATAATAATAATAATAATAATAATAATAATATACAGTAAGCATAATATTTATAAAAGACGATCTGTTATTTAAAGACAGTTAATTATGCATTTCTCACAATATAATTTTATTAACAAAAGAAACCAGTAATTATAAACACATTAAAATTGGCGCAATTTAATTAAATACTGTAGTACATTTATATACTTTATTTTTACAATACTTTTAACCCTTAAGTAGGTGCAATTGTAATATAGTATTGTCCTAAGTCTATTTTCACAAGCTAACAAGATGAATTGCTAAGTTTAATTAAATACTTGAGTATTTTACAATTATGAAAAAAAATTTTAATACTGTTATTTAAAAAATACAATTATTATTATTATTATTAAAATATTAAAAATATTAAAAAAATTATTAAAAAAATAAAAAAAATTATTAAGAGAGACCTCTAAGGAGTCAGAGACTCATCGAGGGAGGCCACATACTACACGCACCAGCTATCATACTTATTCTTGAATTCATTCACACTGCTTGCACTCACAACATCCAATGGCAATCCATTCCAATCATGCACCACCCTCTGAGAGAAAAATCTAGCCCTCACACGCTTCTTGGCGGCATTCATTCTCAGCTTCCAAGGATGCCCTCTCATCCTTTCCCCCCCTTTCCATAAATTGAAAAATTCCATCAATTGAAATCCTGTATGACCCTTTCAGAAGTTTGTAAGTCTCAATCATATCACCCCCTCTGACCCTGTGCGTAGTGCAAGTCAAGGCAACTCGTGGTAAAGGGATTATAAGCTCTGATCACTATTCTTAATATTTACCCTTAATGCAAAGCACATCTCCTGGAGGAGATGTATGATGCTATGTATTAAAGGCAAGGGCCACTACCCAGACTGGTTTCGACCTTTAATGAGGTCTCGTCAGTGGGAGCCAGGCTAAGAAATACTAAGTTTTAAGTAATACAGAGCTTATAAATATTTTACCAAAACAAGTTACCATAAATAGCTTGGTATCTTTAACATATATCATACCCAAGGTAAAAAACTTTCTGCATCTATCTCTTATCCTGAGATATCTAATCATGCCGAAATGAATGACTTTACATTTACTGACATTGAACTGACATCCATTTTCCCATGCCCACAATTCCAGCCTATTCAAATCATTCTGCAAAGACTGCATATCAGCAGCATTCCTGATTACCCTACCTATCTTTGCATCATCAGCAAATAACTGTATGTCGCTTGTCAAATCCTTCCCAATATCATTAATGTACAGATTGAATAACAGTGGACCAAGCACTGATCCTTGTGGTACATCACTTGTTACCTTAAATCTTGCAGACTCAGATCTCCTGTATACCACTTTTTGATATCTGTCAGTCAGCCATCCTCTTATCCATGCTAATATTGTATAACCCAAACCCATTTTCTGCAATTTATGCAGCAGTCTGCCATGCTGTATTCTGTCAAAAGCCTTAGCAAAATCCAAAAATGATATTTTTGGATTTTGCTAAGACTTTTGACAGAATACATTCCATTCCCCTCGTCTAGTTAAATGGTAACATTGTTATAGAATGTGAGCAAAATTGCAGTTATCTTTCAAAGACAAGTCAAAGACCGGATTATTGTGCAAATTGAGTCTGGCTCCACAGCAAGTTCTACTTATTTTCTTGTTCTTTTCTTGAATTATATTATTTGTCTTTTCTATTAAATTATTTTATGGATAATTCACCCTTTATTATAAACAATAAACAATAGAAAACACAAACTGATTTGTGATGATCTTACATTACCTAGAAACTGAGATATGTTGTAGTGTACATTTTATACACAGATTAAAGTAATGAATAGTTCTCTATAATTATGTGTAACATATAGTGAAAATTAAAAAAGGTTACTTTCTTTTGTCCTCAGTAGTTAGCAATATTTATATGAAGTAGACTGATGCCTTAGCAAGTAAAATTTGTTTGTGGCTAGTAGATTTAAGAACATATTTTTGAAGCCTTGCATATATATAAAATTTGCATTAGATGTAGGTTTTGGAAAACCTTCAGTGAATGGCAGTAAAATTTTTTGGTATTTCTTAAGGTATTTCTTAAGTGCTGCTTGAAAAACGAGAGACTGTATCTTAATTTGTACTGGTGGTGCAGCTAATATGCTTGGGAAACTTAAAGGATTAGTTACAAAAATGAAACGGATTGCATGATTATTATTATTGTTATTATCATCATTATTGTCATTATTATTATTATTAACATTATAGACACCTAAATGAGGTCTAAAGACTCATCACAGGAGGCAAACACTGTTACACACAAAGCCCATCAAACCGTACTTTAAACTCATTCAGTGTATCTGCATTCACCACAGTGTGAGGCAACATATTCCTCCCCCCTCCCCCCACCAATGACTCTCCATGCAAAGAACATGCTCCTTATGACCCTGCTCACACTTTCCTTATACAATGTCCATGTTTGTCCCCCTTGTTTTATTCCCTTTCCCCCATTCTAAGAAAAATTTCTTATTCATTAACCTGGTAACAACCCTTTACCAACTTAAATGTCTGAATCATATCCCCTCTCTTCCTGTTCATAAGGTTTGCAAACTGCATTCCTCAGTCTGTCTTCATATCCCACATCCCAAAACCATTGATGACTTTAGTCAGTCTTCTGTGGACCCTTTCCAACATATCCTCATCAACATGAAAATGAGGGGACCAGATCTGTGCACAATAATTCATATGAGGCCTGATTAATGCCTTCTACAATGGAACCAGAATATCTTTTTTAACAAGTTAAGGTCCTCCACATCATTGCCATAATCTGATGTGATGTCTTCACAACTTGTGCAATGTGACCTCTGAACTTCAGATCTTTGTCCACAACCACTCCAAGGTCTCTCATTTCCTCAACTTCCTCCAAAATTTCCTGTCAAGTGTATACTTTGCATCTTATTGTTGCCTACCAAATTTCAGGACCTTACATTTGACAACATTGAATTGACAGTTCCATACTGTTGCTCACTTATACAATCAATTCAATTCCTCTAGTAAGGCTGCAACATCTACTTGATTCCTCATTACTCTCTCCCCAGTTTTGCATTATCTGCAAACAGTTGCATATCACCATTTAAATCTATCCCAATATCATTAATATACAAATTAAATAACAATGGTCCCAAAACTGATCCCTGAGGCATACCACTAGTGACTTCACTCTTTTGAGATAGTGCTCCCCCATACACAAATTGTGGATACTTATCTAATAGCCATTCACCTATCCAACCCACTAGTCTATCATCCGATCTCATCTGCTTCAGTTTAGTGATCAACTTGTGGTGTGGCAATCTATCAAAAGCCTTTGCAAAAATCAAAGTATACCTCTGTATATGGATCTTCTTTGTCCAATACATATTCATCACCTTGTTATAATTCATAAACAAATTTATAAAACATGACCTCCTTTAACTAACAAACCATGCAGACAAGCGCAAGGAATATCACCATTATCAATCCACTTTTGTATCCTGTATCTCACCAACTTCTCCAATACCTTAACTACAACTCCAGATATACAGATTGGCCTATAATTTGTTGCCTTAGCCTTATCACCACCTTTGTGAAGTGGAACAATTTTGCCTTCCTTTCACTCCTTTGGACTTGTACTATTGCACTACTCTTGTTAAATAGGTAGGCCAAAGCTAATTCTAACTCTGTAGAACATTCCCTCAAGACTGGTAATATATCATCAAGTCCTACTGCCTTATTGACATCTAGCTTACTTAACTCCTGATATACCTCTTGCTCGCTCCCTATCAAGTCTTCTCTCATTTCATTCTCTACACTTAAGCTTCTGATTTCACACTGAGGATAAAACATCCTGATGAACTACTCACTGAACATCTGAACTATGTCGTCTGCAACAGTCATCAATCTCCTGCTTTCATCCATTAACAGCACCCTACCACGATCATTCTTCCTTCTACCTGCCACATATCGAAAAAACTCATGAGGGGTTTTTTGGCCTGATTTACTCATATCTGATTGTATTGCACTTTTGTTCTCTTTACTAACTGAATCACTACATTAGCCTGCTCTTTATACTCTTCATGCAACTGAATATTAATCTTGTGCTGCCTCCAAAGTGCCTTCTTCTTCCAGATTTCATGTTTGATCCTTTCATTCATCCATTTTACACCTACCTTATTCAGCCTTTTGAACTTTGGAATGCATTCACACACTGATGCTTTTATGAATCTCTTTATCAGTTCCCAAGCAGCATTTATTTCCTTACTGCTCAACTCCTTATTCTATCTATAGCTCCAAGCTGTCTCCTAAACTTGTGATAATGACCAGCATTGTACTTTCACATATATCCTTTCCTCACAGAAGTCTTCATTTGGCTAGTCGCAATCCAGGTGATCACTTCATGATCATTCTCACCAACTGGAAGTGCAAAACTCCACTTAGAATCACATCCTCGGCTGAAATGATCAGATATAAAACTCTCAATCCTCGTGTGTCCTCCTCCTTTACATACTGCTTAAGATAGCTCTCAAGAAATTCATTTTCCTTATTCTTGAATGTCTATCTGTTCATTCCAGTTTATACTGCCATAATTAAAATCATCCATAATAATCACCCTACCCTTGTCCACTAACCGAAGTTGCTTATACATTTTTTCATCACCACCTTCCAAATTCCCTGGCTTATGGCAACATTCAACTAAATATCTCTTCTTGTCAACCTCCAACACACACCACACTTCCTAAGAACCATTGCCACTATTTTCCTCTTTCATTTCTAGCTTATGTGGACATAATTCCTATGCTATTACACTGTCCAACACAATTTTTGCTGACTTTTATATGAGACTTGTTTTTTACTAATTTGGGTGCGCGCTAATTTCAAATATCAAACCATTTTTCTCTATCATGTCAGGTTTTTCCTCTATGGCATTTTCTTTTTGCTAATTTGTAAGTTTTTGATATTTTTAAGGAGGCAGTACTACTTAGAGGATCAAAAAAATCGATTTTTTAATATTATTTTCTGAAAGTATGTACTTTTAAAAATCTGTTCCTAACTTTTTATCAAGAAATTTGAAAAATTCCCCGAAGATATAGCCTGTTATTCAAAGCGGTGCACAGATCAGAATCGGAGTGCTCACCACTCTCACTCGTTAGTAAACGAATAAATGCATAAGAACCTGCAATGGCACATACTGGCGCTTTGAATGCGAGAGAGGCTGATAATTAGATACATAACTACTTAACAATATTCATTAAAAATTACAAGAATATTTATAAAAAAAATAACAATTTTACTTACACATGAGTTTCAGGGAATAAATTTTTGTTTGTAGCAATTTCTGCTGTGTGTTCTGTTTTGGCAATCCCTTTGAATACTCCAACAGTAGTCGGCCATCATGTGAGAATCCCATCTTCCTTGGTACCGATCTTCCATAGTTTTTAAGTCTTGATGAAATCTTTTGCCTTGTTCATCGCTTACAGCACTTAAATTCTCTGGAAATCTATCAAGATGACTGTATAGGAAATAGCTTTATGCTCATGTTGCAACCTAGGCGCTGGAAATTTTCAAGCATTGTTTCCACTAGTGTTTGTAATTGCATGCTTTTTTGTTTCCAAGAAAATTATTCGCAACCATCGTAAATGAAGTCCAGGCCTCTTTCTCAATTTCGTTCATAGAGTTCATGAAATTTGGGTCTCTCATTAAAGTTCTAATTTGCGGTCCATCAAATACACCGGCTTTAATTTTTTCATAACTAAGTCGTGGAAATTTTTCACATATGTATTGGAAACAGTCACCCTGTAAATCTAAAGCTTTAACATACTACTTCATAAGACCTAGTTTGATGTGTAGAGGTGGAAAAAATGATTTTTTCTCTGTCGATTAAAGGTTGATTTATAACATTCTGTTCTCCAACATTTAAGGATATTCTAAGAGGCCAATGTTTCTGACTCCAGTGTTGGTTTCTAGCTCGACTATCCCAGAAGCATAGAAAACACGGAAACTTTGTATATCCTCTTTGAAAGCCAAGTAAAAAGTTCACCATTTTAAGATCCACACAGATGATCCAGTTATGGTCTGTATATTTTAATAATTTCAGAATCTTTTTAATGTCCTCATATGTTTCCTTTAAGTGGACTGAATAGCCAATATTCCCATTGTGTAGTAAGACACACTTGAGACTTCTGCTTGAACTGTCAATAAATAAACGCCACTCATTTGGATGATATTGTACAACACTCATTTCAGTTAGTAAACCTGACACATTGTTACAGTAAACCAACCCACACTCGTGTTTAAAATATTGTACAAGATTACTTTCCCTGCTACGATAAAAAGTTATCTTCATATCTTGCTCCAGTAAGTTTTTTTCATTTAATCTTGAAGCTAACAATTCCGATGATTCCTTTGATAGGCCCAAATCTTTTACTAAGTCATTCAATCCCACTTGAGTAAAACGTTGCGGTCCAGAACTAGAAATTAAATTTTCATTGTCTAAATCAACATCCGGGTCTTGCTCCTCAAGAACATCTGACATATCCCGATCATGCTCGTTCTCAAGTAAAGGAAGTCCTTTAGAAATTGGCACGGCTATTTCATTGGAATGAGCAACTGGCCGAATTAGCAACTGGCCGAATTGCTGAGTCGAGATTTGGATACACAATTTTTTTCTTATTCTTCTTATTATAACCAGAAATCTGAACTAAACAAAAATAGCAATCATCTACGTAATTTTTCGGTTCACACCAAATCATTGGAATGCCAAAAGCTAATTTTTGGCGTTTTCCCTTGCTCCACTGTCATAAATTTTCTGCACATGACTTACACACTTTATTTGGAGCCCATGACTTGTCCTGATCTGCAGTTTTTACGTCAAAGTATGCAAAGTACACTTTCTTAACGAAATCAGTGATATTTGTCCTTTGACCGGGAACGGTAAAGCTGCCACAAATGTAGCAGAAGGAATCTACACTATTGACACAATTTCGAGTAGTAGACATGATGTATTTTCTTCACTGCCGACTAACATGCAATTAACAAGACAAAAAAAACCAGAGACTTTATTGAAACGTTATAAGCGCTCATCATACTTTCACGACCAATTAACGATTGACCGATTTCGATTGTTCTCTGTCTGCTATGACGCATATAGCATTCATTTGTTTTAGGCAGTTGTCATGGCCTACTTTTCATCACCTAAATGTATTAGGTCAGTTATCGGCCTCACTCGCATTCAAAGCACCAGTATGTGCCGTTGCAGGTTCTTACGCATTTATTCGTTTACTAAGAAGCGAGAGTGGTGAGCGCTCCGATTCTGATCTGCGCACCGCTTTGAATAATAGGCTATATCTTCGGGAATTTTTCGAATTTCTTGATAAAAAGTTAGGAACTGATTTTTAAAAGTACATACTTTCAGAAAATAATATTAAAAAATCGATTTTTTTGATCCTCTAAATAGTACTGCCTCCTTAAAACTATCAAAAACTTACAAATTAGCAAAAAGAAAATGCCATAGAGGGAAAACCTGACGTGATAGAGAAAAATGGGTTTGATATTTGAAATCAGCGCACCGAAATTAGTAAAAAAACAAGTGTTAGATCATAATCAGCAGAAAAAATTTTTTTTTTGTTGGCCAGTGTTATCAGCAGCGCTACCTCTCCCATCTCATCCTTTCTATCCTCGCAAAAAACACTGTATCCTTCCATTTCTATTCTTGTTAGGATATCATCTTCATTGAACCATGTTTCACTTATTCCAATGATTTTGGAAATTGAATCAGTGAAACAATTTCATCTCTATAATTCCTGATGCTCCTAGCATTTGTAAATAAACACAGTAGTTCATTTTAGATCTATATTGGCAGGTAATGACATTATATAAGGTTAACTGTGGGCCCAAGGGGATGTTGAAATGCAAATACCTGAAGTATCAGAAATAAAGGAGAGGAGTTTTTAGTATTGGCTTCAGTGAGACTTGGTTGTCAGAGAATGATGTAGTTACAGAAATAGAATGTTTTTTCAGAAAAGACAGAAGAAATACGGCAGGAGGTATTATCAAGGATAGCTGAAGAACTTCAGTCAACAAAAACTGAAGTTAAAGATTGTTGATCTGATGAAAATTGTTCATTTAGTCTGTTGTAACATAGAGGCCAATTGGACAAAATATATTGTTGATTTCTGCTATAGACCTGGGAGTCCAGAAGATGTGAATGACATGCATCAGTAGATTAGCACAATCAGTGTAGGCAATAGTTGATAAAGGTGATGTAGATCTCTTACAGGATGATTTAAATAAATTGGCAGTGTGGGAAAAGAACAATGGTTGTCAACTCAATGCTGCAAAATGTAAGATAATGCACTTTGGGATGAAAATATTACACATTTCATATCAAATTGATGGTACTACAGTAAATTGATGAGGCTAGGGATCTGTAGGTGATGGTAGAAAGAGAATTGAATTAAGGGGACATGTTGCAAGAGTTGGTAAAATAGCTCATGAGGTTATGAAGCTGAAGAACACATTGACAAGTAAAGATAGGTTATTATATGGAACTTATTATCCCTCTTTATAAGGCTATGATTCAGCCACATGTTGACTACTGTGCACAGATTTGGTCACCCGTGTTTCTTGGGGATCGGGAGGTGGTGGAGAGGATTCAGAGATGAGTGACCAAGCTGGTGTCAGGACTGTGGAATGTTCTGTATGAGGATAGATTGAGGGTGTTTTGGTGGCAGAATTTAGATGATAGGTAGAGGACAGGAAATACTCTACCTATCATCTACCTCAAGGGCTCACTTTAGTGAGTACGGGCATGGCAAACACGAGGTACCTGATGCTGGACCATGCCTTACTTCATGTAATATACATCTGTAATATTATCTGTAGACTGGTCCCTCCCCTTCTTTCTTTGCTTCTTTCTCCTCTTCTTGCTCCTTCCCCCAATGCTATTTGAGGGCTAGGGGTGAATCTTTCCTATCTTTCTAAGTCATTTCGTCTTATGCAGCCACCAAAGGAGGCAAGCTAGCCTCAATAGGTGCCGATCCCAAAGCCCGGATAAATGGCAAGGGTTGACATCAGAAAGGACATCCGGTCGTAAAACTTCACTGCCAGCTCTAGCTATGATCTAATGAGTCAAAGAGAAAGTGATATAAGGACTAGGGCATACCCCTTAAGTGTTGGGCAGCCACTTAGTCCTACAGCTGCGAGAAGTGGACGAGGGCTACTGCATCAAGGGTGGGTGCAGTTAAAGAAGCGAGCCCAGCAGGTTGCAAGTGGGAACACTGAATGTTGGAAGCATGACTGCAAGGAGAAGAGAGGTGGCAGACATGATGAGGAAGTGGAAGTTTGGAGGTTGGGCATTTTATTTGTGCAGGAGACAAGGTGGAAGGGGAAAAGGCGAAGGAACTGGGAGATGGATATAAATTGTTCTACTCTGGAGTGAATAAAGAGGGAAGAAATGGTGTCAGAATTGTGGTGTGTGGCAGAATGAAGGGCGAAGTACTGGAAGTAGGTAGAAGGAACGACAGGATCATGCGAATGAAATTGGGTCTTGGAGAAGACCAGGTGGTTGTCTTATGTGTATATGCCTCGCAAGTTGGCTGTACAGCAGAGGAGAAAGATGAGTTCTGGAATGTGTTAGATGAAGAAATGAGGGAATTGGAAGAAAACGAGATGGTGATTGTCGGAGGAGACTTGAACGGACGCATAGGGAGACAGAATAGAGACTGTAAAAGGGTGCATTGTGGCCACGGAGTGGGAATGATGAACCAGGAAGGAGAGAGGGTTGTGGACATTGCAGTAGCGTTTGATCTGGCAATTGTGAACTCGTTTTTCTACAAGAGGGAAGAACATTTGATAACATTTAGGAGTGGTAACAACAGTTCACAAATTGACTATATTTTGACTAGAAGAAAACATCTTAAGGTTGTGACAAATTGTAAGGTAATTCCAACAGATTAAGTGGCACAGCAACACCAACTGCTGTTCACAGACTTTAAAATAAGATCAAAGATAAGAATCTCTGGAAGCCATGGGATGAAGACAATTAAGTAGTTTTGCTTAAAAGAAGAGTGTGAGGAATCGTTTTAGGGAGAGGGTGTTAGAGAGGATTTCGGATGGACTGGAAAGTGTACAACATTGGTGGAAACATAATTCAGAAGTAATCCTGATCTGTGCAATCGAGGTGCTTGGGGAGATATCTGGAAAGATTAGAGAGCAGAAGGAGGGTTGTGGTGGAATAATAATGTACAAGAAGCAGTGACAGCTAAGAGGAAGGCAAAGCAGAATGGAATGAGTCAAGAGTGGAAGAGGACAGAGAGGTGTACAGAGAGAAAGCAAGAAGCCAAGAGAGTTGTGGCACAGGCGAAGGCCATGGCATATCAAGATCTGTATGATCAATTAGAAACAAAGGAAGGACAGAGGAAAAATTTACCAACTAGCAAAATGTAGAAATAAAGCAGCAAAGGACACTTTACATGTGAAGCAGATCAAAGACACTGAAGGAAGAGTATTATAGAGGGATGTGGACATAAGAAACAGATGGAGAATATACTTTGAGGGACTTTTGAATGAGGAAAATGTAAGGACTCACAGAGAAGATGGGCAGCCTTCTGAGGGGATGGTGCAGAACATCAGTAGAGTGGAAGTGAAGGAGGCCATGAAGAGGATAAAGAATGGAAAATCGTTGATCCCAGACAGGATTCCAGTGGAGGCATGGAAAGCACTGGGGGGAAGAGGGAATTGACCTGCTGTGGGACCTGTTCATGAAAATTTGCCAACAGGAAAATATACCCGAGGAATGGAGGGAAAGTACTCTTGTCCTCATCTACAAGGGTAAAGGGGATGCACAAGACTGTAAGAATTACAGAGGAGTAGAGTTGATGTCCCACACAATGAAAATCCTAGAAAGGGTTCTTGGATTTTCAATGACAGATGCTATCTTTGGGTTATGGCAGATGATGGAAAAGTTTCGAGAGAAACAATGAGAGCTACATCTGGTGTTTATTGATCTGGAGAAAGCATACGATAGAGTGCCAAGGCAAGAAGTCTGGAGGTGTCTGAGGGAGAAGAAGGTACCAGAGAAATATGTCAGGTTGGTGCAGGAGATGTACAGAAATGTGAAGAGAAGAGTTCGGACCTATCTGGGACAGACAGAAAGTTTTCAAGTAACAGTTGGCTTGCATCAAGGGTCAGCATTAAGTCTGCTTCTGTTTAATATTGTGATGGAGGCGGTGATGGAGGGGGTGAGAGAAGATGCACCTTAGACAATGTTGTATGCAGATGACATCTTGCTGTGTGCAGATTCAAGAGAAGAAGTGGCAGCTAAACTGGAAAGATGGAGGAAAGTACTGGAAGAGAGGGGTATGAGACTGAGCAGAAGTAAGACAGAGTGTATGTGTTGCAAAGTGGATGGCGGCCAGGAGACATCTGGAGCTGGAAGGAAATGTCATCAGGAAGGTGAGGGACTTTAGATACTTAGGTTCAACAGTGGAAGAAGATGGAGGGGCTGAGAAGGAAGTGGGATGCAGGATATAAGCAGTTTGGAGGAACTGGAGAGAGATGGCTGGAGTGCTATGCGATGAGGATGCCAATCAATCTGAAAGGTAAAATCTATAGGACAGTAGTGAGGCCAGCTATGACGTATGCTATGGAAACTGTGGCCCTGAGGAAAAATAACATCAGTAGGATGGAGGTAGCAGAGATGAGAATGCTTAGGTGGATGTGCAGTGTGACCAGAAAGGATCATCTGAGAAATAATTATGTGAGGGGAACAGTGAAAGTTACGAGCTTAGGAGCGAAGATACAGGAGGCAAGGTTGAGATGGTTTGGTCATGTGATTAAGAGGGAGGATGAATATGTGGGAAGAAAGGTCATGCAGATGGATGTGCAAGGAAGGAGGAAGCATGGGTGGCCAAAGAAGAGATGGGGGAGATGGTAGAAGAGGACTTGAGGATGAAGAACTTGGATTTGGTGACAGCCCAGAACAGGAGGATGTGGAGGAGACTCATCATTAATAGTGACCCCACTTAAGTGGGACAAGCTGCAGAAGAAGAAGAAATAGAGGACAGGAGGTATGATAGAAACTTATAAGTTACTAAAGGGATTCTATAAGATTGACACTGAAGAAATTTTTCAGTACATGAGGAGTATTGGGGAAACAAGGGTCACATCTGGAAGTTGACTAAGAGTGTGGTTTGTAAGGGTACGCAGACTAAGTTTTTTACTTGGAGAGTGAATAAGTTGGATGGATTGCCAGAGGTGGTTGTGAGCACCTTAACAGTGAATAGGTTTAAGGAGATGTATGATAGGTGCTGTCTTCATGGATGGAGTTGATCTCCTGTGATGTTTTTTGAATCCATGGAGTGCCCATATAAATAATAATAATATAACCAGTCCTATACAAGCCACTTACTAGTTGTGATCTTTCCGCCACACTCACCCTTGTCCAATCATCTTTATTACCACTTATCGCATACATCCACTCAGTCTCAACTTTCCCACTCGTGTTCCATTTCCCTGTTCCTCTTCCATTCCTATTCACTATTCATCTCTCATGCTGCCCATCATTGCTAAGCACTCATTAACAAGTTCTCATTTCCAAGCAATTCAGCCTCTTCAGTTCCACTCTCCTTATCTTTCACTTCACCTCTTACTTCAGATCTCTTACTTTCATCACACACTGCACTTCCATCTAACAACAGTTTCTCTAGTTCACTAACTCCAAAGCCATTCAAATGCAGTCTATCATATCTGTATAATTCCATTCTTCCATCAAATATATGCCATACGTCCACAAACTACACTCTCTCTTCTCCTCACACAGGTTTGCCATCGTACCATTCATGATTCTGACTCTCTGTCTCAGCTAATCATTGCCACACCTTGTTAACACACTGACATCCTTTCCCAATATACTGTGATCTTTCATTCTCTTTAATAACCACTTGATATCTGCTCTTACATTCTCCTTCTGTTCACTTAAATCATTTGTCCCACACAACCACCACTAATTCTCTTGCTTGTTTCCTTCTCATGTCTAAAACATGAATTATCTTGCTGATTATTCCTCCTGGAGAGCAGCCTTTATGGATTCTCTTATTAACCAATCCTCTAACAATACACTCTGCATACCCTACTATTCTCAAATCACTCATCACCTCTTTTACCTGTTTTTCTTTCATTATATTCTTTTGCACCTTTTCATTTGATAAAGTGATACACTGAGTTACACAATGAGAAATGTTATGAGTTGAGTTGAATCATGTATTTACTGTTTAAACAGTAAATTTTATAAATTCCAGCTCCCTTAAACAAACTGTGACCTTGTGCAATTCTCCAAAAACATAGTGGGCATAGTTTTTAATGAACATTGAATTATGTTATTATTATTATTATTATTATTCAGGCTTCCATGGAGTCAAAAACTCATCGTGGGATATCTTGCAGATATATTTCAAGCTCTGAGTGAGTTTAATTTATCTCAGGGAACACAGAAAATGATATTTAGTAGTTATAATAAAACAGAAGGACAAAAAAACAAATGCAACTTTAAATCCAAAGAATTGAAAATAACTGCTTTGATATGTTCAGTGCTTTAACCAACCAAATGAATGAGGCAAAAAAATGGAATGAAGATTACCATTCTGACCAAGCTAAAAATGATCATGTTGCCACTAGATTTGATGTCTATTATTCATCTCAGGACCCAAGAGAAGACTCTCCCCCCGCCACCCTCAATTGAGTTTTGGAGTACAAAGGACTGTTCAGTTTTATTGGTACAACTAATGCTCTCTGATCAAATAAAGAAGATGCTGTAATATGTTGGCAGATCTTTTGTCAGACACAGCATTGAACATTTTGATGAAAATTTTATCACTTGATAAATTTTGGATAAAATTTAATAGCAAATGCAGACCTTTAAATGAAATGTCATATATGATTCCATTTTCCTTCAACATATGTTAAAGTGGATTCTAATCAGGCACTGTATCCCTAACGAAACATGGAAATAGGTTGAATTTGACAAGAACTTCAAGAACTTCTTTAACAATCATTACATAAAACATTGAGAATTTATGTCGTTTGATGCAGGCTCATATTTCTTATAGATTTGTGCATTTAGTTAGTGAATATTTTTTTATTAAATTGACTTAATTCTAGAATAGATTAAGTTAATTTGTTGTTATTTGTAATAATATTTATCATGTTTTATTGATTATTTTCATAATTTCTTTTCCTATAATTTTTTTAATGGAAATTTCATAGAGGTATGTTGTAAACTTCCTTAAGTAATATCATTATGAATAACCAACGTATAAGCCTTACTACTACAAATATTACTTCATAGGAGTTCTGCAAAAAAGAAATTTTTCTGTAGGGTTCTGCAGTCTTGAAAAGTGTAAGAAACACTGGTTTGTACTGTCAGTTATATGGCATTCTTAACAAACATTAGCAAATGAAACCCCATTCATGTTAATAAAACCATCCAGATTTATGGGACCCCATTTACAAATTCAGTACTTCCTTACACTCCATATAGTTTTGCTATTATAATACTATGGAAAGAGAGAGGAATGAATGAATTAGCCAGATAGTGGCCAATGGTGACACATGTATAAAATGTAATCTGTAATCCAAATTCCCTTAACCACCCTGCATAACCAACACTCCAGAGTTCCGATATCACTTTGGTCATTCATCTTTGGACCCTCTAGTGTTTCCACATCACACTGAAAACTAGGCAACCAAATTTGAACACAGTCCATGTTTGGTTAGACCAGTACCTTATATAGAGGTGGCACTACCTCCTTATCACTGTTTTCAGGACCATCATATAACTCCTTGATTACGCCACTTATGGACTACTGTATACAGATTTGGTCACCTGGTTTCAAAAGGATGAAAAGGTATTGTAAAGAGTCTATTGTATAGCAGGGGAAGATATCTTAACTTTAATCTGATAAGAATATCAGATTAATGTTAAAGAGGTTTTCATAGAATGTTGGGAGAAGGGGAGGAGAAAGAACAAGAGGTCAACCCTGGAAACTGTATAAGGAGAGTGTGACCAAAGGAATGAGGAACATGTTTTTTTTTTTCATGGAGAGTAATTGGAATGTTTTGTTTGAGAGTGTTGATTGTAGAGAATGTGAATGTATTTAAGGCACAGTGTGATGAGCTGTGTGTATGATTGGGAGTGACCTCCCATGATGAGTCTTTGACTCCATGGAGGTGTTCAGATAATAATAATACACCCTCTGTCCAAAAAGAAACTGAACTTTTGATGGAAAATAAAACACAGACCAATTATAATTATTCAAATAATTTATTTCAATCAATATACTCTTCCTCAGCTTCAATACAGCATTGGCATGGTCAATTAATTCGTTAAATGAGTTTTTAGATCGGTTTTTTGGATGCTGTTGACGTAGTTATGCCGCTTGAACATTTTCAATAGTGTTGTATCGCTTTCCTTTCATTGGCAAATGAAGTCGGGGGAAGAGAAAGAAGTTACAGGATGCCAAATCAGGTGAATATAGCACAAACTTGGTTTTTGCTCAAAAACTGTCTCACAATGTTCGAACAATGAGATGGTGCATTATCGTGCAAAAGTAACCAGCTGCCTGCATCACGATATTCATGCCGTACACGACGAATTCTCGCTATCAGTTGCTTCAAAACTTTGAGATTAAACTCACCATTGAAATCATAGAAACAAATCAGCATTGTCTTTACTTTTGACTTCTCCAAGTGACTTTTTTTTTGGATACTCCTCTTCTGGTGGTCTCCACTCAGCACTCTGGTGCTTTGTTTTGGGCTCATACTCAAAACACCACCTTTTGTCACCAGTAACGATTGTTTCAAGGAAGTATGAGTACTTATGAGTGGTTTTAATGAGGTCCTTGCAGTGTTCAATTGGATACATTTTTTGGTCATCGGTCAACTTAAACCACTCGTAAACTTGAGTATGGGATAGGCATTCATCACCGTATGCTTTTTGAAACATTTGATGCATTTCACTTTTACCAAGTTTAACACAAAAGTCAATCGCAGCTCTCTGTTTTAAACTCATTTTCTGACCGTTTGTCAAAACACACTGTCACTCTTGGCACTATAACTCGGCTTCTAATGAAACAAATATCATAAACAGTTGACACAACACTAATGAAGATTGCCGCTTTTGACAACAAAAAGACACAAAAGGTGGCGCCACTAGTTCCTTCTATTTTCGAAAAGTTCGGTTTCTTTTTGAACAGAGGGTGTAATAATATCATTTCCCAATGTACTTTTTATCATAGCAGCAATACAATGTGCAGTCTTCACAACACTTGCAATGCACCCTCAGAACTTTAGTCCATTGTCTACCATCACTGTAAGGTCATGAATTTCATCCACTTCCTGAAGAACGCATTCACTAATACAATACGTAGTCTTATATCTCTGTATACCAAAGTGTAACACTTTTCATTTATTAATATTAAAACTGCAATCCCCCACTCATTTATCCAGGCTAAAAGTCTATTCAAATCTTCCTGTAGAGAATTAACATCAGCAATACTCCCAATACTACCTAACTTTACATCATCAGCAAATCTTTGAAGATTCCCAGTCAGTCCACGTGAAATATCATTAACAAATAAGTTAAACAGTGGTGGCCCAAGAACAGAACCATGAGGCACACCACTTATAGGGATATTACTGCTCCATCATACACAACTTGCTGATATCATTCAGAAAGCCAATCTTCAATCAATCTAATCAATTTATTATCTAACCCTATATTCTGCACCAATCTGTGATGTGGTAATCTATCAAATACTTTTGCAAAGTCCAAGAAAAGTATTATATATGAATCTCCCTTATTCAACACATTCATCACCTTATCACAAAACATAAGCAGATTGCTAAAACAAGACTTGCCCTTCACAAACCCATGCTAACCATCATGGGTTTAGAAAATCTTATGTCCATTAACCCAATCCTGTATTCTATTCCTAACTAATTTCGTCAAGACTTTGACCACAACTGCAGATATACAGACCAGTCTATAATTGGATACTTGTGTGTCCCAATTATAGTCCAGTCTATAATTGGATACTTGTGTCCCAATTGTAGTTAAGTGGAGAGGTAAAAACCTACCCCACTGCAAGACTCTTATTAAATAACCTGGTCAAGGGCATTGCTAACTGTTTTGCACATTCTTTAAAAAGATGTGGTGATACCCAAGCTATACTTGATACACCTCTGATTCTTTCACCTTTAATTTTTCCTAATCCTTGCTTCCCTTCTACATGTTGCACAGCATCATTCACACTAGTATGATATACAGTGATAAATTGTTCATTAAATAGTTCTACTGAATCATTTGCTATGGTTTCTCTGCTACCATAACTATTCACCAATGTCATCCTGCTATAATTATTTTTCATCTTGCTTGCCACATAGCAGAAAGATTTCCTTGGATTAGCTTTGACCTGACTGGCCAGTCTCCTCTCATATTCTACTTTTTCTTTTTTAACCATGCTTTTTATTTTTCTGGCTTGCAGTTCCAACAATAAATTTTATTGACATATTTTATCCATCGTGGCTGGGTGGTTAAAACATATTATTTATTTTTAATAGCAAAAAATTTCTTGTCCGTGCTTGTGGGAGGAAATAATCAGATTTAAATATGAGGTAATTGTTTAATAAAGTTTGGAAAATTAAAAATTTGTTATGCAGAATTTATTGTGCATATTGTATTGGTACTTAAAATTATCCTATTTTTGTGTTAAAAATACTCTCTTGTTTATTGCCAGATATTAATGAATGCGAAATTCAGTCTGATCTTTGTCTTCATGGTCGCTGTGTGAACACTAAAGGAACATTTAATTGCATTTGTGACTTTGGATATGTACCTTCTCAGGATCGAAAAGCATGTTTTGGTAAGAATATTTTTAAGTTATTTAGAGAAATGAATGGGGAAGAAATGAAGTTTTTACCCTCTCCAGTAAAGCTGAAAAAAATTTGAATTCATTAATCACCTTAGCAAACAGTATATGTAAATTTAGACTAAAACATTGATGCAAGCTGCATGATAGTATGTAAGAGGTCGATATATTTTATGCATTGTGGCTGTCTGGTTAAAACATCTTATTTATTTTTAATATCTAATCATCATTTATTATTGGAGCTGGTGTGAGGAAATGCTCAGATTTAAATATGAGATAGAGTTGCTTAACATCTCTGTTGGATAAGATTTTTATGATTATCCTATGTTTCAAAATTCTGTGTTCATCATTCTTTATGGGATGATTCTGTTTTGCATCCTGAGAATTGCACCTTCTGATAGTATAATAAGGATTCTGTGTGGTTACACTATTGTATGTCTCTGACACACACGTAGGGGCCAAGGAGACATATATTAGTATAATATTGAAATGTACATTTTAACCACCTTACCGGCCATTATGGATCAAATATGCATCCTCATAAGCTTCGTATCCATCATATATTTCAATGTAATATCAATGGTATTACAATTTTAATATGCACTTCGCATCCATGATAACTTGGACGTATATATATGTCTTGGCCGGTAGTGTGGTTAAACAATGAAATTGTTTTGTGACATTGTATTATTTCTTCTTTTAAGAAAAAAAGAAATAAAAATTACAAAAAATTACATATAATAGTTGCTAATTATGATAAATTATACTTTTCTGATAATGATTAGAAAAGTTTCCATAGAATTGATTGGAAATGTAGCTGATATATCATACCAAAGTATAGCATAAATGCAAATTTCTGAAGGTTTAAAATACTTATCATTCAGTGCAACTCCTCAACAAAAAAATGAATAAATAATAATAATCATTATTATTATTATTAACACCAGATGTCCATGGAGTGAAAAGACTCATCATGAGAGGTATACACTTTTAAATGCAAAACATTCAACTTTGTATGTGTGATAGTGGATCTCCTGCGATAAGTCATTTGACTCCACAGAGTTTTGATGATGATAATAATAATATTCTACTGGTATCTGACCTGCAGCCTTCTTATCTTTCTGCCCATTCCACTTATCTAATGTACCATAGGTAGTAAGTTGAACAACTGGATGCGAATTATTATTATTATTATTGCATGGGCACGTCTATGTAGTCCTAAGGCTCATTGTGGGAGACCCAAACTTCAACACAATATCATCATACCTCTCCTTGAAACCATTAACAGACAGAGAACTCATAACCGACTCTGGCAACCCTTTGCATTCATTCATTCACCACCTTCCAAGAGAATAATCTAGTCTTCACAACCTTACTTTCCCATAGATACCTTGTCTCTGCATTATGTGTCTTCTATAAGATATTTCTATGGATGCTGCTACTCTGTTGAATTGACCATCACTATTCTTTCATTTTCATCTATTCAGTATCAGCAGCTGCTTATCACCATCCATATACCATTCAGATTCTAACTCACAAAAACAGCTTCTGATTCTTCCTCCTTCTCTTCACATATTTCTATTCTTTAGAGCAGGGGTTCCCAACCCTATGCCCGCGGGCACCATGGCGCCCATCGACCAATTTGTGTGTGCCTGCCGCTGTTCAGCCGTGTGCCGTATAGTTTGAAATATTCATGCAACAATTCATGGCATGCTATATGACGCATGCGTTAATGACACATGATGAGTATTAAATGCATACAATGTAAAGTAGACGCACATTCGAAGTCGTTCGTTCCAGTTTAAGAACTGGAATATCATCATATTCTCTTAATTATGAAGCACTGGCCAATGAAATGCAATGCCAAAGAGCACACTAACTTACATATATATATTTAAATTTTTATATAATGTAAACTTTTAAGTAATAAAACATTTGATTATAATGTAAACTTTGTATGTATTCATTTACCAAACGAATTCAAAAAATTTGTTTGAAAAAATAGATGGTGCCTGTCGCCCTATAGGTATTTTAGAATGTCTCTAGGAAACAAAAAGGTTGGGAACCCCTGCTTTAGAGCAATCTTTACTATACTATTTTCCTCAGTGCATATAACCTCTAACTCTTCAAGAAACACATTAACTGATTTCTTTCATCTCTCTCTCTCTGTTATTTACTCATACGCTGCATTGTCATGTTTGAGACCTCACCTATGTGGAGTTGATATTAAAAAAAAAAAAAAAATACAAGCTATTCATTTTTCTGATCTCTTTTTGGCAGAGGACAAGAGGAAGCATTCATTGAGCTATTCTTGGTATATTGGGTGGTGATCTGTCTTGGTCATCTATGCAGGAATTGGAGGAGAAGAATAATCAGGAACTCAGTGATATTTTTTGGCTGATTGTATCTTATGGATGTCATAATGGCAGAAGGCAGAAGTTGTGCCTTATAATATCCTTGCCAGTGTACTAATTCACTTGACTGCTGTTTCAGCAGTAGGCAGATTTTTTTCCATTTGACTTTCAAAACTGGATTTAGATGTATTTATTTATTTATTTATCCTTTAATTTGTTGTGAGCTAAGTGTAAAATGACTGTTAAGTATAATATATTGTCTTGAGCCAAATTTGATATGGTATATATATATTTTTTTTCTTTGGATTTCTTTGGTGCACTTCTTGGATAATCAAGGCTTAGATAGTAGTCACAGGTTGAGAGCTGTTTAACACATTCAGTGCCACTGATGCTTTAAAGCAGGGGTGTCAAACTGGCAGACTGCAGGGCGCATGCAGCCCACAAAGAAATTTCTTGCGGCCCACGATGCCTCAAGGAAGGATACAAAAAAACAACAAAAGGATGGTTACTTTTTATAAAAAAACAGAAATGTTAATTTAAACATTTGATTTATTCGTTTTCATACAACTATTATAGTTATAATATGGATGCAAAGACCTGCTGTAATATAATTGTAATAATAAAAATTTATATCGCAATTTCAATGTTAGATCCAATCCTAATGAATCATAAACTATATTTATGTTTTCATTGTTAATTTATAGCATGCATGTTGCACGTAGCGTGCTGAAAAAATTTGAACTCTATTCACTAGCAGCTGTTTACATGACCAAAGTAACACGCAGCATATGCACTCATGTGAATCCAGACTGCACGAGTTTATAATTGCCTGCTACAGTCAATCAGTGATCTCTGAAGCACATGTCATTGTGCCAAACACAATCCAACGACAACAAGCAACATAATCTAGCTGTGAGGGAATCCTTTTTTTTTATTATTTTTTTATTTGCAATAGTATCATCCGCTGGTTTACAGTTCTGTGCATTTTTATTCAATAAATTTAGTTTTAATGATGCAAGTAATTATATAAATACATTTATATAAAAATTGTTATTAATAATATATTTATTTATCCAGACAATACTGCTTCCTAAGACAACAAGAAAAAGAAAAATTGCTGATGAGGGGAGAAAATTCCAAGAAAAATGGGAATTGAATTTCTTCTACACTGAAACAAAGGACAAAATTGTGTGCATTATTTGTAATGAAACAATTAGTCTCACTAAAGAATATAATATAAAAAGGCACCACGATAAAATTCACAAAGAACAATATTCACTTTGAGGGTGAACTGAGAGAATAAAAATTAAAAAGTATTAAAAATTCACTTCAAAGTCAACAATAAATATTTTCAAAAATTATGAAAGACAATGGATCAGGAGAGAGAGAGAGAGTGTCAATTATGAAATCAGCTATTTATTGGTGAAACATTCCAAACCTTTTAGTGACAGTTCCTTAGTTAAGGAGTGTATGATAAAAGTAGCCCAAAATGTCTGTCCCAAAAATGTGCAAGTATTTTGCGATATCTCTTTGTCCAGAAATACTGTGATCGAAAGAATAACCAAAATGGCAGATAATCTGTATGACCAGTTGTAAGAAATATCCACAAATGTACAGTGCTTTTCAGTTGCACTTGATGAAAGTTTCAATATTCATGATGTGGCTCAAGTTGCTCTGTTTCTTTGGGCTTGCAATGACAATATGAATATTACTGAAGAGTTCTTGGAAATGATTACCATCCATGGAACCACTACAAGGAAGGACATTTTTGATGCCATGTGGAGCATTTTGGAGAAATACTAACTTCTACTGAACAGGCTTATAGCTGTGACAACAGATGGTGCTCCAGTAATGACAGACAAAAATAAAGGTTTTGTACCAAGACCTTTATTTTTACTAATACCTGTGCTCCAAAGTATTGGAAATGAGCAATTTATTCAAGGCTGTAACAAATAAAACAAATAAAAAACAAACGGCTGTAGCCAGCCTGGCTGTCCAAGTGGTTAGCGTATCCACTCTCCAGCCAAAAGGCTGTGGGTTCGAATCCCGCTGTGGGCATGGATGTTTGTGATTCTTTGGAAATACTAGTGGTGGTGGTTGGCAGTAGATGGCATTGGTGTAGTTGTGGTCAGTTGGTGGATTGAGTGGAAGAGACAGAGCTGTAGAGTAGGTACCCCTCCCTCGATGAGTCCTTGGACTCCCTGGAGGCGTCTAATAATAATAATAATAATAATAATAAATACTGTGTAAACTTCATCCAATCCAGAGGCCTCAATCACTGCCAGTTTGCATAATTTCTTAAAGACTTGGAGAGTGAATTTGAAGGGCTATCATATTACACAGAGATTCATTGGTTATCTTGTCATAAGGTTCTAAAAAAAAAAGCTGTTTTTTTTTTTTTTTACTTTTAGAGGAAATAAAATTGTTCCTAGAAATGAAAAATCATGATGTTGCATTTCTTAATGATCAGACATGGGTACAAGATCTATCATTCCTAGTTAATATTACAGGACATTTGAATGATTTACATGTCAAACTTCAGGAGAAAGATCAGTTAATAACACACATGTGTGATGCACTGGTTTTGTTTCTAAATCATTTAAAAGAGAATATTCTAAATTATTTTCTTATATGTGAACAGTTGAACAATAAGAATCAAAATTTTACCTTTTCTCAATATTGTCTCAAACTAGATAAGATCAAAGAAGAATTTGATAGTGATTTAAAGATTTTAAGGAGCAAGAATTTTTTCGATTTTTACAGGTCCTTTTTTCCTTTAATTTCAAAAAAGCTTCTATTTGTATTTAAATGGAACTTATTGATTTCCAAAATGATTCCATTCTAAAAGAGAAATACCAATGTCAATCTTTCTGCTATAATGAAGGTTGTATGCTCTCAATCTTTGAGCGTATAGTTCAAATTTGGCAAAATATTATAATTTTTCTCAAAATATCATCTGTCCCCAAAACGTTATCATTGACATTTAAAAAATTCCCAAAAATATTAACATCCTCCCCCCCCCCCCAAATAGAAGTATTTTATTTCAACACAAACACCTCTCAAAAAATTTCAAACTAATAGGAGTCTCTGTAAATTTTTGCAATGGTTATTAATAAGATTTTATACTTTTTTAGACTGCATAAATATTTGATTTGTTCAAATAATATTTTAATTTCGAAGAGTATTAAGGTAAGCATTAGTGTGGATGTGGAATTTTTTTGTATGGATTTATTTTGTTTATCAGTTTTTGTTGAATTTATTGTTTTTTTTATGATTTTTTTTTTGTTTGGATTTTTTTTTTATTAGTATTATTTTTTGGGGGGGGGGGGGATTTTGGTGATCTTAACTAAATACCTTGTACAGGAGGTTGAACTGTAAGAGAAAATGATGAGTAAGCTTAAGAAAAGAGTGGAAATGGCAAGTGCAGAACCTGTGTTCTGGTGGCCAGTTATGGCAGCTACTCTTGATACTGCTACAAATTAAAGATGCCAAGAAATTATATTCTTGGTTTCATCCTTTATCCAAGTGTAAGCAAACAAAGTTTCTATGTGAAGTCGCTTCATGACTGGGCTACTTATATATAGAGGCAAATGACTTCACATCAGTTGCCTTTAGTATCCCATAATGCAATACACAATGTAATGTACAATGCCAGTTGTGAAGTGACTTCAAGTGCAAACTTTGTTTGCTTATATTTGGATGAAACAAAGAATATAATTTCTTGGCATCTTTAATTTATAGTATAATCAAGTGAAAAAAAACTTTCAACATCTATCTGTAATCCAGAGTATTTTAGTAATAATTTGACTACTTTATTATTATGTAACACTTCCAGGGAGTTCAAAGACTCGTCGAGGGAGCAGTACACCAACAGTATTGAACGTTTGAACCCTTCCAACTACTAACCACTCTCAAACTTGCTTAACCTTTTGCCTGAGCAATTAGTAGCAGATGCTCTACCAATCGACCAACCTTTATGGAAATATGACTTCTGCATTACTTCAACCTTGGTATCACTTCTGGGTCTGGCTCCCACTGATTAGACATCAATAAAAGTCAAAACCAGTTGGTAGCTTCATCCTGGGGAGCAGAGTTTTTACTCTCTTAAGGTTTTTGTCTTGGAGAGCTTTTGAACATCCAGGGATTTGGGTCTTTTGAGGTGGCATGTATTACAGCTGCCTTGACTGATGCTGTTCCCTGGAATGAGTGGTCCTGCTCAGTAGGGTGAGCCTGTCACTGAACAGAGCCACTGCTGATTAAATGGTCCTTCAGGTCGCTCATTGTTGGGTGATATGAGGGATCGCATGAATTTTTGTAGTGGTATCCCTCACACTGTTTAAGTGTGGGGGATACCACTACCCAGGGGTAGGGGTAGTGGCCCTTCCCATAATGCATTGCATTATACATGTCAGTAAGGATTTTTGGATTGCATTATGGGGTACTAAGGCAATTGATGTGAAGTCATTAGCCTCTATATACAAGCAGTCCAGTCATGAAGTGACTTCTCGTGCATACTTTGTTTGCTTACACTTGGATTATAGATGAAACCAAAAATATATTTTCTGCATCTTTAATTTATAGTATGACCAAGTGAAAAAACTTTCAACATTTTGATATCTTCATTAAGAAAGATGATGGCATTTGACTTGGTAGTGATAGAATTGACAGTATCCTCCGTATCCCACTGTTTTTAGACTTCCTCCAGATGCAATCTGGCAATGTAAATGACTGCAGGATTATTCTCTAGCTGATCAGGAAGCAATCCCTTCTGTACTATGAAAGAGACAATTAGAATGGAAAGCACAGAAATTGTCCTCTGCAGACCAGAATATTGCAACAACTACTTGAGTAACGGGGCTGGCGAAATGTAGATATGAAGGAAATGCTATCTCAGGATCTGGATGGAA
The DNA here is from genome assembly GCF_054136105.1 of Typopeltis vanoorti. Lineage (NCBI taxonomy): Eukaryota > Metazoa > Arthropoda > Arachnida > Uropygi > Thelyphonidae > Typopeltis > Typopeltis vanoorti. The sequence goes on along the minus strand of NC_143560.1, from coordinate 24,309,141 downwards.
TTTCCTGCAACTCAACAGAATTATTTTATTATTTTTTGGGAAAGGAGGGCAGAATTTGGTAGAAATTTTGGTAGACAGATTTGGTAGAAATCTGTGCTTGAGACCATTTATCAAAACAGCTACACCATGAGAAAGTGAGATTGGATTGACTGGAAGAGGTTATATGTTTCACATCACAGGGTCAATAGTGGCTGAAGTTTGTGGCAAAAAAAAAAGTATGGCATTACATGCAGTCTTTTGATTTTAGTTCCACATAATAATAATAATAATTATTATTATTAATTGACACCTCTAGGGAGTTAAGACTCATCAAGGGAGGGCACCTACTGTACAACTCTGTCTCCACCCAATTCTCCAACTACAATGAACCGCAACTACAATTATCATCTACACCAACGGCATCTACCACCCACCACCACCACTAGTATTTTCACAGACAGTCACAAACATCCATGCCCACGGCAGGATTCGAACCGGCAGCCTTTTGACTGGAGAGTGCATATGCTAACCACTCATCCAACCAGGCCAGCCAGGATTTGACAAATGTAATTAAGTAAATTTCTAAGAAAAGTATTGCAAAACATTGAGGTTGGTCAACAATCATTTTATTTTTAACTATTCACCAAGCTTTAGTAATTTTGAATAAACTGCATGCAATCAATTGAATATGAATGAACTGTTTTGAATAAATTAGACACCATAAAAAATTCTACACTTCACATGTTTATTGAGCACACCCTTACTCAGCATTCAGGAGTGACTCCTTCTCTCCTCCACTTATAGTTAATTAAAAAAATCTTCTCTGTATCTATACTATAAATTTGCTTTAACGATTTGGGTATTTCTATCCTATTTCCTTCCCTCTGTTTATCACACTTTGAATCTGTTTATCACACTTTGAAGACAACAATCTGCTTTCATAAGTGGCCTTTTCACAGGACAGATGTTAGCTTGGGTATTTTCCTTTAAAGCTTCTCCACTGCATCCTGAGTTCCATGAAACCCAGGTAGCCAATTCAGATGTGGTTTTATCAAAGCCTTGTTAAGAGAAAGAATAGCTTTCTTATTCATAGAAGTTCATGGTTTCTTTAATAGTTGTGATAACTTTATCACTTTGGCAGCATGGCTTCTAACTTTCATACACTTTTCTAATTAATCTTAAGTATTTGCTTCGGTGATTTGCCAAGTGTGTTTAAGTATTTAAATTTCAACTACTATAATTTGGTTAAAATATTGAGTCAATGATTAGTAGTTATTAAGTGAAGAAGACATAAATTTATTGTAATATGACACAGGATTTTATCTGTGATCATTCTACAATCACAGTTGATACTCATTTTTTCCTTTGTTTGAACAGCAGTTGATGAAAGAATCTGTTTTTATCTTGAAAGAAATAAACATAAGTGATTTATTTTTCAGACACTCGTCAAGGTAACTGTTATTTGGAATTTACAAATGGCCAGTGTAAAAATAAGTTGCCTGTACGTTTATCAAATGTGGAGTGTTGCTGTGGAGAAAATATGGGAAAAGGATGGGGTGGTCCTCCTTGTGAACCATGTCCACTTCCTGGATCAAGTAAGTTCTGCAAAAAAGAAATTAACTAAATAAAGTAACTCTGTGTATTAGGTAATCAGAACTTGTAATGCATGCTATTTTGTCTCCTAAAAGATTTACTTGTTTTTGTTTGATTATAGATTATTCCAGAAAAAAAATTCAATTCAGATTTATCATTCTTCTTATTATTATTTACCTGGATATCTCCATGGAGTCAAAGACTTGTTGTGGGAGACCCATACTAACCATAGCACCTATTATACTTCTCCTTCTTCTTGAACTCATTCACCAATGAAGCACTCAGAACCCATTCCTCCCATTCACCACTCTTCAGGCATAAAATCTAGTCCATTAGTCCTTACACCCTTGGTAACCACTGTCTTACACAATTTCCAGGGGTTATCCCCTTTCACATCACAGGCTCAATAGTGACTGAAGTTTCTGATTAATGATTTCATATACTGAAAAAAGTCTTCTGTGTCAATTCTATAAAACCTCTTTAATAACTCATGTTTCTATCATATCTTCTCTTTTCCACCTATCAACCAACCTTTGTAACCTACAGACTTTCAGTCTGTCCTCATAGAAAGCATTCATTGCTTGTTGCAATCTTGGTCATTTGCTGCATAATCCTCTTCACCACCTCCTGATTCATTCCTAAGGAATCCAGATAACCAGATCTGCATGCAGTTGTCCAGATGTTGTTGTGTCCCAATTTATGATTATTATTCTAACAATTATCCTTACAAGTGAAATTCTATTTATGTTTATCCAACTTTCATCTATGTACGAGATATTACCCAAAATATAAATATTTAAGCTATTTCTCCCATTAAATACAAAAACAAGGAGCAATTACCAAAATATGTCTGAATGTGAAACAATATTGCAGTTGTGACACTTTATCTCATTACTCATCTAAATATTCTCCCCTCCCGCATGATTAGGTTCGTAAATTTTCAAGTGGTGCATTGGGCAGCAATTTGAGACAACTGTATTATCAATGAACAAAGGTTTATTAAACTCATTAGCATGGTACAATTCAATTTATAATATATATAACTCAATTCAATACTAAGAAAACATTTACAAAATAACATTAGCTAATCACAAGTATTTGGCTAAGATCCTATATGGGTATTGCGATCATGCCGCCATAACAAGTTCAACACATACAATCATATGTATAATCCCAGATCTAATTAACACTTTAGTTAACCCTATATTCGTCTGAATACGCTATATGCTGTAGCACATGGACATATGTGATCAACTCACTCTATTTAACTATCTAAAACTATGTAGATTAAACTATCCTTTCACTGTGCTAACACATAACTTTGACATTTAAAACTTTCCTATAAGTTACAATACACATGCATAAATCTCAGTACACTTGAATAGTTATATAATTAATATTAACAAGCATACTCTCATTACAATCAGTCATGTACTATAGTCCTAGTATAATTTTCCTTAGTCTCTTCAACTGTTCAGTAATAGAACAATGATTACAATTACCTACGATTTCGATTAACATGAGATTTTTACCTTTTGACTTGGGTTTTCTATATTGGCCTCTACTGTTTTTCCCATTGTACTATCCTGGGATGAACTCCTCTATAATCTGTCACTCCTAAGTTCTTTTGGCATTAAACTGGGCTTTTGCGATCTTAACTTTTCGTACTTGAATTAAGGACATGCTTAGAATCATCTGTACAAAGGCTGTGAAACTCGCCACTTGGGCACTGACTTCTTTACAGACTTCTATCTCTCGTTGTTGTCACAGAATGATGAAACACATAGACAATACCTTCTTTCCTTTAGCTAAATGGCATTTCTCGTTTCTTACCATAGGAATACGGAATCGAAATCCCGCTCACTTTTGTTCCCTTCCCTTGTCGGATGGAGATTAACTCAAACCCCGCCACTCAGGAAAACCACGTGAAGAAACTCTCCGGGAAAAAGCCTCATGGGGGGGGTTCTAACCCTTTTATACCTTGACCCCTACTGGCACCTTCTTTAATTTCTTTTCTCCGCCCCTTACTGGAGTCGACTTCACCGACCAGTAGGGTGGCGTTTTTCTGCCAAACCTCATGCGGTCGGCGAGCACGCGCCGACGTCTCAATTTGGGAATTGACCCTGAGCTATAGTCTATTGTTTTTTGCTAGCCTCTAAATTAATCCCCCTTCCAAATTTTCTAAGAATATACTTAATATTTTAATCTTTCATTTCAAGTGTTAAAACTAGCCTCTCACATACAATTTCTTATGACTAATCTTTTCTGTCTTACTTAGTTAATTTTTTCATATCACAACTGTAATATATTCCTTCTTTTATTATTTAGTTCAACAAACACTTTTTGTTATATATTTTACTTGAATGCAAGAATATTTTTCTTTCTTTAAATAATTTATGTATTAGCTCTTATACAGGGGTTTTATTTTATTTTCTCTTCATGTTACACCATGATAACTGAAAATTCCACATAGTGAAGGTATTAGGGTAACAATGTGGTCTTATCAAAGCCTTATAAACCCCTATTCCTATTTAGAGCTATTTTTTAAATAAGCTCTGAAAAAAAAATTGTTTATTTTGGAGTTGATAAATTTCCCTGTAAAGGCATTTCTAGCTAACATCTTTGATCCTCATTCAAAGTTTGAATCATCAGTTTCCAAATTTCTTAGACTTAAGTCAGTTTTTTCAAAAATGGCTCTTCCTTCATTATACGTATATTAGACTTAGTTGCCTATTAAGTTTGTATTAGGCATGGCCTATTACAATTTGAAACCACAACCGCCTCAAGGATAAGGTGCTTAATCCTATACCTCTGGTGTGTCCTATGTCTGTAGATGCATGAGTTCATGGGCCGGTTTGCCTGTTCTGGAGGATTAAAAACCTGAGTTTCCAGGTGAAAAAACACCCTGCCTCCATATGAGACTGCTAACTAATCTTTTGACTAAACTAAACCTTTAGTCAAAAGAGACCAGATAAAGGTTCCTCATGTCTTGGACGGGAATCAAACCCCGGTCTTTCCCCAAATGGCTTTGTCTATACTAACTGAGCTATGGAGGCTCTTCAAGAATGTCTAAGACTTTCTAAACTTATTGGTGGGATTAGGTTTCAGATCAGATGTCCTACAGAGAATGAGAACACCGAGATCTTTATTACAGGATATGATTCAGAGAAAGATGAGATTGGCGGGACATGTACTAATAAGTACATGTCCCGCCAGCAGGACAGAGGATACTAACAGTTTTAGAAGGAAAAATTATGGGAAAAGGATCAAGAGGCAAAAAACAAAGGACATGGCTTGATGATATAAGATCATGGACAGGATCACATGGCTATGCAGAAACAAAAAGGAAAGCCACGAACAGAGAAAACTGGAAGGACGTGGTGCTGCACCCTCTCACTGAGGAAGCTACATGAAGAAGAAAGAGTGGGTAAATGATTAGAGCTGGCATTTAATACTGCAAAGTGCCAGGTTTTGAAATTTGGTAGGCAAGATTCTGATGCAGATTATATTAATGGAGAAAGTTTGCAGTAGGTGAGGAGATCAGAAATCTGGAAATGATGGTGGACAGAGATTTGAACTTTAGGGTCACATTGCTAAAATTGTAAGAACATCCAAATGGATTATGGCAATAACAACGAGGACATTGACATGCAGAAGCAAAGAAGTTATGATTCCCCTGTACAAGACTGTGATCATGCCACTTATGGACTACTGTACACAGATTTGGTCACCTGATTTTCAAGGGGGAGGGGTGAGGATGTATTGGAGAAGGTTTACTAAGTTAGTGTCGGATCTATGGAATGTCAGATATGAGGAGAGATTGAGGGGATGCAACTTATAGAGCCATGTGAATAGAAGAAGAGAGGATATGATGGAGACATAAAAGTTGGTGAGAGGTTGTTACCAGATTAATGTGGAGAAGATATTTCAAAGAGTAGAGGGAAGCAAGGGTAGAACCTGAGGCTATTCATGGAAGCTGCACAAGGAGGATGTGAGCAGGAAAGTAAGTAGCAGGTTCTTTGCTAGGTGAATGGAATGCATTGCCTGAAACTGCAGTGAATGTGGAAACTGATTCAAGATGTGGTTTGGTGATCTTTTTGGCATGAGAGAGTATAGACCTCCTGTGATGAGTCTTTTTGACTCCATGGAAGTCAGGTATTTAAAAATTTTTTTATTTATTTGTAATAATAATAATAATAATGATAATTTATTGATTTCTAAAATATTTATACATACAATAAACATCTTGTGTGACATTGCACCTTATAATTTTACAGAGTTCAGCACTAAGTGCTGCAATTTCTACATTGGATTTCACTTAAAATTTTTAATAATACTGTTTTGCATTTATATTATGTATTTACAACACACACACACTCTTCTAATATTAACAATGAAGATTATACAGAATTTTTTGTATAATATTTTGTAAATATATTTTTTTTTTTTCCACAGTTTGAGAAAGAGTGATTATACAAACCAAACAGATTTCTGCATTTGTTTATAAGGATTACTTGTAGATGAGTGAGACAAGTTAATCCCACCTACTTCGAAGCTTGGGTTAGCTTTTATGAAGAGAGTGGGATTTAACATTCACTATTTATGTTGTTGCTACTGTTTATGTATGAAATTTACGCATTGGATGCTAGTGATTTGTGATGTGTATATTGACAGAAGAGGATATAATAACAGGAATAGAAGTCGCTGGGTACAGCATTTTTTGGCAGGATAGGAAGGGAAAGCGTAGTAGTGGAGTACTGCTTATGATAAGTGATGACCTATGTCCTCTAAGAGTGGAGACTTTGGAAGGCAGTGACACATATGCTTTCAAAATCATTAGTGATTTTGAAAGCATATGTGTCACATATGTGTCACTCTACCTCTAATCACTAATCACTTTCGAATTAGTGATTAGTGATTAGAGGTAGAGGTAGGCAAGACAGGATATTTAGTGGGATGTTGCTACAGACCCAGGAGTACAAAGGGTGGGGACCAGGAGATGTTGAGACAGTTGAGTGCGACAAGTGCAAGAAGAATGATTGTTATGGGAGATTTTAACTACAACAGTATAAATTGGGGAGAGGAAGATGCATTTAGCAATAAGGGAATGGAATTTTTAGAATTGTTGATGGACAAATGTCTTAGGCAACATGTAACAGAGAGAACATTAGTTCATGATTTGGTTGTAGCATCAGAAGAGTTGATAATAACTGAGATGACATCTCTCCCACTAGTTGGAGAAAGTGACCATGTAGTTTTGACTTGGAAAATGAATAGACATGCAGGAGTATCAAAGAGAGGGGAACGTATGTGGAATTAAAAAGCAGGTGATTATAATAGTCTTAGATGTCAACTTGGGAAAGTTTTGTGGAGGGAGGAATTGGAAGGCCGGGATATCATTAGTGCTTGGGAAATAGTGAAGGAATATTTGTTAGCAGCAATAGTGGGTTGTATACCACGAGTAAACAAGAGGACACAATTTGGAGTAAAGTGGATGACAAACAATATTAAACAGGAATTGCATGTGAAAAAGAGGTGCTGTGGAAGAGATATAAGGAGACAGGAGAGGAGAAGATGCATGAAGAGTATAAGACACAGGCCAGAAGAGTGACTAGTATGGTAAGGAAGATGAAACTGGAATATGAGAGGAGGTTAGCCCTAAGATCCAAAGAAAATCCTAGGGAATTTTTTAGATGTGTCCAGTAGGAGGAGAAATGACAGTGGAAGAATGATGTTGTGAGATAAAAATGGGAATAGAGTGACTGATGCAGAGGACATAGTAGAATTGTTCAATGAACACTTTATTGGAGTATTTCATCCTGGAGGAGTCAGTTTTAATGCTAGTGGGATAGGGCAGGTTCAAGGTTTAGAGGTATAGGAGGTGAGTGTGTTTTAAATACTGAGTACTCTGAATGTCAGTAAAGCTGTGGGACTGGATGGTATTTCACCACGAGTTTTGAGAGAATGTGCTACAGAACTGACAGTGCCTTTGACCTGCTTTTCAATGAAAGTCTGGCTGCTGGAAAGGTGCCCTTGGAATGGAAGGAAGGTAAGATAGTGCCATAAGGGTGGTAACAGACTGGAAGTGTCTAATTATAGACCAGTTTGTGTGTCATCAGTAGTTAGTAAGATTTTGGAGACAATAGTGAAGGACCATATACAGCATTGGGCAGGTGAGGCTAATGTTATCTGTGAGAGCCAACATGGATTTGTGGAAGGGTGCTCTTGTTTTAGCAATATGCTAGCCTTTTATGATAAAGTTACAAGAGCATTAGATGAGGGAAAGGCATATACTGCTATTTTCTTATTCTTAGCAAAGGCATTTGAAAGGGTGCCACATGATAAGCTGATATTTAAGTTGCAGCACATGGGTCTGGATGTCAGATTGGTCAGCTGGATTCAGGATTGGCTGTCCAGTAGGTATCACAGAGTTGCGTATGGTTGGGCAGTTTCAAGGAAGCAGAGGGTTACAAGTGGGGTCCCACATTGCTCAGTACTGGGACCTATATTGCTTAGCCTTTATATCAATGACATTGTCAGTGGATTGCAAGGGGATATTCAGTTGTTTGCAGATGATGCGAAGCCTGGAAGGATTATTAGTAATAGTGCAGATGTGGCAGCCCTGCAAGAGGATTTGAATAAGCTAGATAGATGGGTTACAAGTGGGGTCCCACAGGGCTCAGTGCTGGGACTTATATTATTTAACCTTTATATCAATGACATTGTAAGTTGATTGCAAGTTGATATTCAGTTGTTTGCAGATGATGCGAAACCTGGAAGGATTATTAGTAATAGTGCAGATGTGGCAGCCCTGCAAGAGGATTTGAATAAGTTAGATAGATGAGCAAAAGAATGGGGGTTTCGGTTTAATGCAGCAAAATATAAGGTCTTGAGGTTTGGGAAACATCGATGGGATACTGCATGCTCTATGGGAGGAGTTATACTGGAGGAAGTAGGGGAGACAGGAGAACTGGGGTTGATGATTGATAGAAACCTGAAATTTAGGGGACATATTGCAAAGTTGGTGAAGGTAACACAGAGGATTGCTGCAATATTGAGAAGGACACTGACCTGCAGAGATAGAACAATTATCATTCCATTGTATAAGACCCTGATCATTCCACACTTGGACTATTGTTCTCAGATTTAGTCCCCAAGATTTGAAGGGGATAAATTAACTGTGGAAGGGGTATAAAGGCGGATAACAAAGATTGTTTCAGGACTGTAGCGTGATAGTTATGAGGATTGGCTGAGGGAATGTGGACTGCAAAGTTTGGTGGATAGAAGGAGAGGTGATATGATTGAGACTTTTAAACTATTGAGAGGTGGTTATATGGTTGACACTTGGGAGTTCCTTCACTTGGTTGAACAGCGGGAAGGAGTGATGACAAGAGGCCATCCCTGGAGGTTATGAAAGGAAACTGTGAGCAAGAGGGTAAGGAGTGTTTCTTTGCATGGAGGGTGATTGAACCATGGAATGCATTGCCTGATGGAGTGGTGAGAGTGAAAACGGTCAATGAGTTCAAGGAGTGGCATGATAGACTTTGTGTTTCTTAGGAAGGACCTCCGACGATGAGTCATTTGACTCCATGGAGGCCTGAATAATAATAATAATATTAGTGTTAATGGTATCTTAACTTTGTTGGTATATTTTCCAGAGTTCGTTTTTTAATGTTCTGTAGTTATCTACGTGTTTTAAAATTCTTGGTAGGTTGTTGAGTTGCGTGGGAATCTAATGTGATCTCACAAAAGAACCGTATGAGTTATTGAAGGGTGTGGTGATGTAGAGAGTTGTTGTAGGTCGTGTTATACAATATGTGTCTCTGTAGTTTCGATAGGTGATGTTGAAGTAATTCCTTGTTAATGTCATATAGTGTTTCAGGTTTTTAATGGTCAGAATTCTGTGTATCACCATGTGCTTGTTGGATATTGGTTGTTGCGTGTAAGGTGTCCAGATCACTGTTGACACGATTTTCCTGTGTAATGTTTCTAATTTTGTTAGGTGGCTGTTTGATGTATTTGCATAGACTGTTATTCCGTATCTGAGTAGGGATTCGCAGATACCGTGATATAGGATTTTTTTATGTTGGATGGAATAATGTCTTTAACTTGGAAGAAGTTTGCTGCAATGATCCGGAGTTTGGTGTGTAGGTATTCTATGTTTTTGTCCATTTAAGGTGGGAATCTATATAGAGACTGAGGTATTATGCGTGTATTACAGGTTTGAGTTCGGAACATTGGCAGGTATTTTTGTTGTTAATGCAGCTGTGTGTGTGACAATGTATCGATGGTGTTGCAGGGTATATGATTCTTGAGGTGTGTATTATCAACATCTGTGTTTTGTTGCCATTGAATAATAATAATAACATTGATGATTATTACGGATTTTTTTTTTTTTTTTTTTGCATTCTTACACTATATATCTACAATAACAATAGATATTATTTCTCTATATAATTTTTTTCCCCAATGAAACTTTAGTAATTACATTTAATATTTATAATACATTACTTAAATGCAATTGTGGATAACAGATACTTGCACGTACATAATATTTTTAAAATAATAATAATAATAATAATTGTTTACAATGTATATTATTATAATATCAACAATGATGATTATTACGGATTTTTTCTGTTTTTTTTTTTTTTTGCATTTTTACACTCTATATGCACAATAACTATAGATATAATTTCTCTATACAATAATTTTTTTAATAATAATAGTTTTTTTCTGTTATTATCATACAGAGTATTTACATATGTACAATTAAGACATATTACAATAAATTTAGTTTAATCCTTTATCCAAGTAAAACTTCAGGACTGGGGCAAACTCGTGGTGAAGGTGGTATAAGTTCTCATCACTTGCCTTAGTATCTCTCATAATGCAAAGCACATCTCCTTGCAGACATGTATAATGCTATGCATTAAGGGAAGGGCCACTACTGAGGCTGATTTCGACCTCTATTTACCTATACGAGTTGTCAAAAGGTGTCTCACCTTATTATTAAATTACTCTTGATTTAGAGAAAGATGATGGAAGTTTTTTTCCACTCGTATAGGTAACAATGACTTCTCCATTGCTTCCACCTTAGCATCACCACCTCAGGGTCTGGCTCCCACTGATGAGACCTCAGTAAAGGTCGAAACCAGTCTAGGTAGTGGCTCTTCCCTTAATGCATAGCATTAAGGGAAGGGCCACTTCCCTGTCTGCAAGGAGATGTGTTTTGCATTATGGGAGATACTAAGACAAGGAGTGATGAGAGCTTGGTACACCTTTACCACGAGTTGCCTCAGTCCTGAAGATACTTCATGCCCAAACTTTGTTTGTTTACACTTGGATAAAGCATTAAACTAAATTTATTATAGTCTAACCAAGTGGGGAAAAACTTTCAACATAAGACAATTACATTTTCTCCTCTGTACAAAGTTTAGAGTACAATGGAACCTCAGTTGTTGTATGCCTCTGTTCTTGAACAATTCAGTTCCTGAACATATTTTCCGAACAAAAAAAATGCCCTGGTTTCTGAACAGAACTTTGGTTCCCGAAGAGGCAAACGGTAACCATGTGTCCATGTGCAGAGCTGTAAGGCAGGAAAGCGTCAGTTACACGGCAGCCTTCAATCAGTGCAGACACCTGCTCGAATTTGCAGTGAGTTTTCTTTGTGTTTTTTTTTTTTTTCATAAATTATTATTAATTAAGCCACTATTGGGCCACAGAAGAAAAGTGATAGCAGCAAAGCGAAAAGAAAAGTTGTTAGAACCACGATAGAGATGAAAAAAGAAATCATATCCAAACATGAAAACCGTTCATGTCTTGAATCTTGCTATGCAGTTTAGTATACCGCAATCAACAATATGTACCATTACTCAAAAATAAAGAGGCGATCAAGAGAGCTGTTGTTGCAAGAGGAGTGAAAGTTCTTACTAAACAAATATTGCAGACGATTGAAGAAGTGGAAAAATTGTTGCTGATTTGGAGAAACGAGAAACAGTTAACTGGTGATAGTGTTTCTGAGGCTATAATTTGTGAAAAAGTGAGGTAATTACATGATGACCTGTTAAAGAAAAACCCTGTTACGAGAGTTGGTACGCATGTATTCAAAGCTAGTAGAGGGTGGTTTGAGAAATTTAAGAGAAGAAGCGGCATACATAGTATGGTTAGGCATGATGAGGCTGTGAGTTCGAACCAATAAGCTGCTGAGAAATATGTGCAAGAATTTAGTGACTATGTAAAGGCTGAGGGTTTTCTTACCCAACAAGTGTTCAGCTGTGATGAAACCGGCATATTTTGAAAAAAATTGCTAAAGAGGACCTACATCACTCAGGAGGAAAAAGCATTGCCAGGACACAAGCCAATGAAGGATAGGCTGACTCTTTTGCTATGTGGAAACGCAATTGGGGACTTCAAGGTCAAGTACCACTCTGAGAATCCGAGGGTGTTTAAGAAAAATAACGTGATGAAAAGTAAATTGCCTGTTTTGTTGAGGGTTAATAGTAGGGCTTGGGTAACCAGACAATTGTTTATTGAGTGGATCCATGAAGTCTTTGCCCCAAGTGTGAGAAAAAACATCCAAAAAAAAATTTTACCAATTAGATGCCTTCTTGTGATGGACAGTTCTCTTGCTCACCCTCCAGGCTTGGAGGACGAGTTAGTGGAGGAGTCTGATTTTATCACAGTGAAGTTCCTGCCCCCTAACACAACTTCTCTAATTCAGCCCATGGACCAGCAGGTCATTTCGAACTTTTAAGAAACTCTACATAAAAGCACTGTTTCAAAGGTGTTTTGAAGTGACCTCTGACACAGAATTAACACTCAGATAATTCTGGAAAAATCACTTTAACATCCTCCATTGCTTAAGTATCCTTGATAAAGCCTGGGCGCAAGTGATTTAAAGGATGATGTACTTGCCCTGGAGGAAACTGTGGCCAGAATGTGTAGCAGACAGAGACATTGATAGATGATAGACAATATCTGTCATCTATCGATGATAAATATTGTGTCTCTGGGCAAAAGCATGGGCTTGGAAGTTGACAATAATGATGTGGAGGTGTTAATAGAGGATTACAGGAATGAGCTCACCACAGAAGAACTGGGACACCTTCAGAAGGAGCAGCAAAAGACGGAGGTGGAGGAAATGTCTTCACACAGAGGAAGGGATTGAGGATGTTCCTAGTTCTTTGATCAAAGAAATGTGTGCGAAATGGGGTGAGGTGCAAAGTTTTGTGGCAAGATATCACCCTCACAAAGCTGTAGCAAACCACATCATAAACCATTTCAATGACACTGCCATGTCTCGCTTCAGAAACATTTTAAAACGCAGGCAAAAACAAATGTCATTGGACAGGTTTTTAGTGAGACAGAGGCCCAGTGTTTCTCAAGCAGAGTAGAGTGGTGCCAAGAGACAGAAAAGAGAAAGAGAAAAAATCCCAGGACAGTAACCTGATGTTACTGTTATGGAAGGGGACTCCCCTTACTCACCTTCTTCTACTTACGCCATCAATTCTCCTCTGTATGTATAGTTAAAGTAAAGTTAAATTTTCGTTTTTCTTTTATCTGTTTATTGTATTATTCTTTTTATGTAAGATTTTATGCATTTTCATTAAGTTTGTATACGATCTTATGCATAAAGTACTGTTCTAAAGTTTAAATAAACGATCATCTGGGGTTCGGGAACGGATTAATCCATTTTACATTAATTCTTATGGGAAAATGGTTTCAGTTTTCGAACAATTCGGTTTCCGAACTGCCTTCAGAAACTAATAAAGTTTGACAACCCAGGTTCCATTGTACCTTATTTCTTTTTAATATTTTTTCTTTGAATATAAATACATAATTTTTTTTTGATATCACTATCATCATTTATTATTATATACCATGCTGACATATACATAATTTGCAGTCTATGATTATGACGATTAGTTGAATGAGGACATCTAATCCCGCCTACTTCGAAGCTAGTTTTAGCTTTTATGAAGAGAGTGGGATTAGCTTTCACTATTTATGTTGTTTGGTACTGTTTACGGATGAAATGTAGGCGTTGGATGCAATGCTATATTAACTGTCATGGTTAAGAATTTAGGGAGACACACAACACACGTGTTAAAATAATTACTTTACTTAATATTAGGAAAGTAACGTTTGACGTTTCGACTTCTGTATTGAGGTCATCATCAAAAAAATACATATGTATAAGAAGCAAGCTACATGCTCCTACATTTTACAAAGGTGAAATTAATCCAAACTGCTTATTAATCTTTTATCTAGCATGACCTCTAGTGGAAAAAAAAAATACTAATATTAAAAATAATAATAATAATAAATAAAATAAAATAAAGTTTTAAAAATGCTTAGAAAAAAAGTAAATATAACAATAAATTAAAAACAGAACTACATTAAACATTTCTAAAGTCCTCTCATATTGAAATTTCCTTCTGGGCTTGTTCCTGGTTGCTATAAGGGTTGTAGATGGATCCTCCACATTCTTGGAATGATTAGTCCGTCATTTTTGTTCAGGTTTGGATTGTGTTTTGTCATTTCACAGGCTTTAAATTTTCTCTCCAACCAGGTTTTGGTGCAGTGTAGGGAAGTGGTGCCTTTCCTCTCAATTTTGTAGTATATTTGGAGTGCGTGGTCTGATAGGCCTGTTTTTCTATAGTTTTAAGGAGTTATTTTCTATAGTGGAGGTCATTTGTGTTCGTCTTTTGTGATTGGGATGGTGCATCCTATTTCCCCCTATGTAGGGTAGGTTACATGTGCATTGGATTTTGTAAACCTCTGGGTGGGCCAGGTGTGGAAGAGGAACTTTGGAAGAACTGAGTAAATTACTTAATTTTGTCAGGGGTTTGAAGATAGTCTTAATGTTGTATTTATGTAGTGTTCTGTCTATTTTTTCTGAAATGCCTCTAACATATGGTGTGGCTGTGGCATGCTTATAATCTTTTTTGTTTTTAGTGGTATTTTTATGGAGGATCTTGTGAACTGTTTTTTTATTATAGCCATTTTTTATAAATGCATGGTTAATGATTTCTAATTCCTGGTTTAGAGCTTGTTGATTCGAGAAAATAGTTAGTGCTCTGTGTTTTAGGGTGCTTATGACTCCTAGTTTTGTGTTGGGTGGCGGTATGAATTTTTGTGTATATACTGGCCTACACACATGGGCCAGTACATACACATCTGTATACAATTAATCTGTATAATATGTATAATTAACATCTGTGTCTTGGCTGTTGATTACAATTGAGTTTTGGTAGAAGTATGTTGTGATTTCATTTAGGTCTTGTTGTGCCTTGGAGAGAGCTGTCTTGTGGGACACTGTGTTTTATTTGTATACTCCAGTTGTAACATGTGCCTATTTTTGTTACTTGTGTTCTTTTTGAGAAATAGTTCCTGAACCAGGTGTGCAGTGTTCTTCTTATTCTCATTGAGTATAGTTTGTTCAGTAGTATGTCATGTTCAAGTGTATCAGAAGCTTTGGTTAAGTCAAGAAGTATGAGGATAGCTTACTTGTTTTTATTGAGGGCTTTGTTTATGGCGTCGGTGATGTCTTCTAATAAAGTGATGGTGCTTTTTGTTTTCTGAAAGCCGCATTGGTTTTGTGAGATAATGTTGCAATTCTGTAAATAGTTCTGTAGTCTGGTGTGTGTTATTTTTTCAAGAATTTTTGAGATGACTGGTAGGTTAGCTGTTGGTCTGTAGTTCTCTGTATTATTTCTTTTACCATATTTGTAAATTGGCATAATTATTGCATCATCATTATTTTCATCATTGCCATAATCTATTATGTCCTCATAATTTTGGCAATGTGGCCTCTAAACTGGTTCTTGTCCACTATAACTCCCAGATTTTTCATCTCTTCCAACTCCTTTAAAATTTCTACATTATTTATATGCTTTGCATCCCACCCTTGTCTTCCAGATTTTATAAACATATACCTTGGACTATTCAACCAGTAGCTCCACTTGCACAACCTATACAGATCTTCTTAAAGGCAACAACATCTTCTTTGCTCATCGTTTTGCCCAATTTACCATCATCTGCAAATAGCTGTATCTCTCCAGTTATGCCTGACCCAATATCATTACAAAGAAGTCAAACAATAACAGACCCATGTGGCACATTACTGACAACTTTCTTCTTTCAGGACTTTTGTTTACATCACTATCACATATGAGAGCCTGCAAAGCTTACAAGAAACCTATGCTCTGTGTTTAGGGTGGTCCTACCTCCTCATATACATCTTGCTGATACATATCTCTATATATATATTTCAACTGTAAAGGGATATTGAGCAGCTGGTGCTCAAGTTCCTGTTGATGTAGCAGAAATGAGAGGTATAATGGATGCAAGTTATGTTGAACAATGGCCATGAAAATAAATATCTGTAGAAGAGAATGCGGAAACATCTTCTATGGGAAAATGACTAAAGAGAGTCTGTGAGAGGAGTGCCATTAATCAACCAGACTGCCCTTTTCTGAACAGCATCAAGAAGAATTTTTAGGGAGGTCTTAGGTGCACCACCCCAAACCTGAGGGACAGTATTCCAGTGTTGGTTGAATTTGGGATTTATGCATAATAAGTAACTGTTCAGCAGAGAAGTACCATCTTGAGTGGAAAAGGATGCCAAGTTTTTTTGGAAACTGATAATATTATAGAAGTGATATGATTATGCCAGGAAAGGTTTGGGATAAGAGTCAGTCTATGAAGAGAGATTTGGTCTTAACTGATGAGCTGCGCATTACTAAAAGTAAGCGGAGAAGATCTGAGGTCTTTTTTTTTATGGGAAAACCCAACGAAACTGCATTTTGGAATCACCGAAGTTGACTAAGTTGTTTTCAGTTCAATCATGGATAATACTGTGAAGATCAGTGTGAGCACTGCAAGACCTGTCTTATGAGTAGGATGAGTGGAGTGTGCTATCATCAGCAAAACTGTGAATAGGGTTTGCAGTCACTGAGAGCAAGTCATTTATATAAATCAAGAAGAGGATGGGTGAAACGATAGAGCCTTGAGGGACACTGGCATTGACAGAAAAGGCTGAGGAGCACTATCCACCATTACACATAGGGATTGATCTGAGATTGATTGATCTGTTTACACTAGCACAAAGGCAGTCTAAATGATGGTAACTTGTTGAGAAGCCCTCAATGCCAGACCCTATCAGAGGCCTTGGAGATGTCAAGAGCAACACCTTTGGACCCATGGAATGGATCCAAATGTGCATGAAGTAGGCCAGGGGCTCCTATGGAACTAGATTGGTGAAATCCATACTGGTAGTCACTAATTAGATAGCAGTTCTCAAGGTGTTGAAGGAGTTGACTGTTGATATCCTTCTCCATTACTTTAGAAAAAACTGATGTGAGAGCAGTAGTTTGATAGCTTTTTACCATCAAGCTATTGTTTATCTTATCTCTTTTTACATTTATCTCCTTTTTTGAGAACTGGTTGTATATGAGCTTTCTTTCATGCTGATGAGTGGATGCCAGCTGAGTACAGTTTAGTGAATAGATGATAGAAAACAGATGTTAATTTAGGAGCACATCTCTTGAGCACAATGGGTGGGATTCCTTCAGGTCTGGCTGCCTTTGCAGTAACCAAGTTATTCAAGATTCTTCTGATGTCTTTCTGGTGAAAGGTCACAGGAGGCATGAGATACAATGTTCTACACAAAGAAGGAGGTAATTTGCCATAGTCATCTATGTAGGAGTTGGAAGAGAAGAATTAAGCCAAAACATTCACCTTGACTTTAGGCGATGTTACAATGCTACCATTAGGGTGAGATAGAAGAAGTAGTACAGAT
Source organism: Typopeltis vanoorti (assembly GCF_054136105.1). NCBI lineage: Eukaryota > Metazoa > Arthropoda > Arachnida > Uropygi > Thelyphonidae > Typopeltis > Typopeltis vanoorti. The sequence goes on along the minus strand of NC_143560.1, from coordinate 24,291,764 downwards.
GGACAAAAGTTGTACCCAATAGCTTTGGCAAGGAACCAGAAGGCATGACTTCCAATGGCACAAGCAGTGAGTTTTCTACATTTATTCTTGTTGGATTTAGAGTTTTCTCCTCTACTAGTGGTTTTATAAGTGATGCGAGCAACTGTGAAGGAAGCTGGTGTTTTGGTCTCAAGCAACCTCTGAAAGGATGTTTGCTTTTCTTAGACAGCCCTGGCACACTTCTTGGAGAACCATGGTTTAGATATGAATTAGGAAATTTGAACAGAGTGAGGAATGAAAGTTTCTATTCCAGTATGGATTATTTTTGTAACAATATCACAACAGGTATCTGGATCTGAAGAATGAAAACAATAGTCTGACTGTGGAAAGGAGGAGTAAAATTATGTAAGACTGCATGAAGTTGTGAATGGCTGAAAGAGGATATTCCAGCAGAGACAAAACTTGAATGAGATTGTGGTCTGAATTACCAAGAGGAGCAGTCACCTGAAGAGAGTATCTGGAAGTAGAACTTTAGGAATTGATCCAGAGTATTGAGTTTGTGCAGAGGATTATCAGGAATTCTGGCAGGGTGATGAACAATCTATTTTAAGTCATTGCTTATAGTAAAAATCTCTGCCTCTCTTCCATCTTGGTCAGTGAAATTTGAAAGAGAGAACCAATTAGAGTGGATATTGAAATCACCAAAAAGGATTACTTCACTGTTCGGAAATTTTGACTGAATGAAATCGAGCTTTGAAGATAGGAAGTCAAAGAGATCAGAATAATTTTCATAATTAGGAGAATGATAGAGGCAGCAGATGAATGAAACAAAGTGTGGCATAAATTTTTAAGCCACAGGAGGTCAACAAGGTGAGATTCTAGGTTAGGCATTCTTTGACAAGGAATATCAGAACATTCAAAATTACAAGCACCTCCCTTACGGCAGAAGGGGTCATACAGGATATAATTTGAACATTTAAGATGAGCTGTGTGATTTAGTAGAAATTTGAGGTTCAATCAGAAATAGAACTTCAGGTTTGGATAACTGAAGATGATAATATACCTCATTTAAGTTACAGTTGATGCCATAGATGTTGTAAAGTTAATATGAAACTTTTTTTTTGTGTATGATTTTTAAGTTAAATTTTTTTTGAATTTTGGAGGGAGTTTTATTTTTTAGTTTAACTGCAGAGACACTATACTTATTTTAGCCTAGTTTCATGTTTAATGTTACAAAAGGTAAAGAGAAGGAGAACATGCAATAGGAGAAAATAGACTCTTGAACATATTGCCCATACTGAGAGCATGCAGTCTCCAAACTGCAATGTGGCTTAATCATCTATCCAACTCACTAATACATTATTTAATCCCATGCATTCCATTTTAATTACCAACTTATCATTTAGCAGTATATCAAAATCTAAATATACCAATATATGCACTCCCTTGTCCAGTGCATTTGTCACCATGCTGCAATCCCTAAGTAGATTGCTAAAACATAACCTCCTCTATTAAAAACGTATGCTGTGCCATCATCAAGAATACTGCTATTATTAATTCTGGATCCTGGTCTGCACCAATGTCTTCAAAACCTTAACCACATCTTCAGATATACAGAATAAGTGGCTTATAATTTATAGCCAGTCTTATCATCCCCGTTTTGAAGTGGAACAATTTTACTCCCTTGGCAAAAGGAGTAAAATTTTGCAACTTGTCAGTTGCAAAGCTCTTGTTAAAAAGATATTACAAGGCTGCTGTTAACTCTCTGTTCCAGAGAGTTAACAGCAGCCTTGTAAAATTAATCCTACTACTTAAGACAAGTAGTAGGATTAATTTAAAATCACTAATTTATGGGATATATATATATATATATATATAAATTAAATTTACTTAATACTTCTCATATCTCATGCTCATTTACTATGATTCCTGCCTTCACCATACCTACTATGCTCAATCCCCTCATGATTCCACACTTATGAGGACAAAATACCTTGATGGATTGTTCATTAAATACCTTAATGATTTCATCTGCAGCAGTTACCAAGTTACCATTTTTATCCATTAACATCATCCTTCCATAAATGATTATATGTATTTCTGCATGTTAATTGAGAGGGTGATCTGTACAGATCACATCACATGTTTAGAGTGGAAAGATAAATATTTTTTTATATTTAATTAATAATATTAAATTAATTTATAGTAGATTTTTTAAGTTTTTTTATGAGTGTGGTAAATATTTTTTTAATATTTAATTAATAATATAAAATTAATTTGTAGTAGTTTTTTTTTTAAGTTTTTTTTTATGAGTGGGTGATTGATTGTTTAGATTTTAAGAAATAGTTGTATATTTTTATCAAAGCAGATATTGTCATATGACGATAATGATAGGATAGCGGTGGCTAAGGTTTTTTTGTTAGGAGAATTCAATATGTGAGATTTTGTTAGTTGTTGTGTGTGTGATATATATCTTCTGAAATCTTTATATGGGTCAGAACCCTATACTTAACTATTCATTAAGGAGGAAATGAAACAGCACTCTTACTCTCCCATACAAGTGCAGTAGAGCATAATATCCATTATGAGATGATAAAAACATATCCACTGATTCAGTGGATCTACCACTTTTAATCTGTAAGAGAATGCATACCAAGGAGTGCTTTTCAGATTCATAACAAGGAGCATCACTTTCCCACAACCAGGTAAAAGTCAAGACTTTCAAAGAGATACCATCCCATACTTCAGGAGTAAGATGTTTGGAAAATAATCAATACCTGTCTTCTATGGAAACTAGAAAATGTCTTTTGTGGCTTGTATGAACATTTGATATCTGTTTTCTTTGTCACAGAAAATGCTTATGACATAGCTGCAGATATGGTATATTAAAAGACCTTTATAACCTTGATCTCAGACGGGTTGCTCCTTTTATTAAAAATTTCCCTTTATCTAAACTTTCTAACTCAAAATGGAAACTACCTTGTCTTAACCATACTGTGAGAAAGAGTGCATTTCCAAAGGAAGTGTCTGTGTAATGCTTTTTGCTGTCAAAGTTACCTTGATGATAGAATAGCTTCCTGTTACTCTTTGTAATGATTCTGTGTTGATGACTTCGTCATTTTCTGTCACTTCTGTAATATGAAGAAATGGAAAGAGAACAGCAATAAGTGATTGATCGTCTGATTTCAGATGTTACTGAGTAATTTTCAGAAGAAATGTTGTTTTCACTTTTGCTGAAAATTCAGGCTTTGTGGAAGGACCTTCCGTGATGAGTCTTTTGACTCCATGGTGGCCTAAATAATAATATAAAATTAAGGCTGGGATAGACTTTTATTATTATTATTATTATTATTATTATTATTATTATTATTATTATGTGACACCTCTAGGGAGTCCAAAGACTCATCAAGGGAGAGTGTGCCAACAGCATTGAATGATTGTTTCTCCTTCCAACTAACCATGCTCAAACTTGCTTAGCTTTCCGCAAGCCATTAGTGGTAAAGGCTCTACCAATCGACCAACCTGGCATCCCACTAGCAATATAAGCTAAGTAAGCATGTTCGTCAAGTAAGAGAAAAGTGTAGAAATGGAGATATTGATGCGGACATTATCCTTATACCATGGACTTTTCTGCTCAAAGGTTGATTATAATTCAAAGTATAGTAGAACTCTGCTTTATGACCACTTGCTTACAATCCCCCCCCCCATTTTATGACTGGTAGAAATTTTCTGCTATGAAATGCCCGACCAATGATCATGATATATATCCTCCTACTTGTGGATTTTGCCCAACTGAGATTACAGTGCACAACCAAGAATAAAACATTTTAATCAGTATGAACGATTTCTAATAACTGAATCAAAATGATTTATTTTTGTTCCAGTGATTGAGGTTTATGTCACATATTGCTTATATATTTGCATTAAAAAAAAACTGTCAATGTGAGGCATTGTGTCAGGATCAATTCACAATTAATTAATGATATCCAGCTGTTTGCGGATGATGCAAAACGGGGGGGGGGCAATGCACAGTCAGGCTGATGTTAATGCCTTACAAGAGGACTTGAATAGATTGCAATGAATGGGCCTGTAAGTGGAACTATCAGTTCATTGTTGCCAAGTGTAAGGTTTTGAAATTTGTTAAGCAACGATTGAATACGAAGTATACACTTGGTGTGGAAACTTTAAAGGAAGTAGAGGAGATGAGAGATCTAAGAGTGATGGTGGACAAGGATCTGAAATTCAGGGTCCATATTACGCAAGTTGTGAAGACATCACATTGGATAATGGCAATGATGCGGAGGACCCTGACATGCAGAAATAGAGAGGTTATGATGCCATTGTATAAGGCCTTGATCAGTCCCCATATGAGTTATTGTGCACAGATTTGGTCACCGGATTTTCATGGTGGCGAGGATATGTTTGAAATGGTCCAGAGAAGATTCACAAAGGTGGTCAGTGGTCTTTGGAATGTGGAGTATGAGGACAGATTGAGAGAATGTAAGTTGCAAAGCCTTGTGAATAGGAGGATGATGGGGGGGGGGGGGTATGATTGAGACATATAAGCTGGTCAGGGTTTGTTATCAGGTAAACATGGAAGAGATTTTTCATAGAATGGGAGAGGGGAGCAGAACAAGAGGCCATTGCTGGAAACTGTGTAAGGAGGGTGTGAGCAAAGGAGTGAGAAGCAGGTTCTTTGCATGGAGGGTGGTTGGTGAGTGGAATGCATTGCCTGAGTATGTTGTGGATGCGGATACATTGAATCATTAAGATGCGGTTGGATGAGCATTGTATGCAATACTGAGTACCTCCCATGATGAGTCTCTGACTCAGTGGAGGTCAAATGTTAATAATAATAATAATAACGCAAATCTTGTGCATAGAACGTTTCATTCTTTACAAAAATCAGTGTTTGTGTATATATATTTATTTATGTATTAATGTATTTATATAATTTTATCCATATACTGTCATTTTTCATGAACCTCTTTTTTGTTTTTGAATAGCACCCTGTAGCACATTTAAGAACAAAGGGACATTGCACCCTTCAGTTGGAAAAGACCTGAGTTTAATATTTGTCATGGCAAGAGGATTTATATATATATAATATTCATCTGAGCTTGATTTGCTTACTTAGTCTTAAGTAAAATGCTTGTTATATTCCACTAATTCGAGCCCTACCCAAGGGCGCTTATGAGTTGTGGAAATATTTTCTGAATATGTATGCTGTGCTGAACAAAGCAGCCTTTTGCAGCTGCCAAATTTTTAATCCATCTAACTCGAGTGCATTTAGATGTTTTTTCAACGTTTTAGGGATGGCGCCAAAAGCACCTATTATTATGGGAATAACTTTCGTTTTCTTTTGTCAGATTCATTCAACTTCGACTTGCAAATCGCGATACTTGGTAATTTTTTTCAGTTTCTTTGTCATCAATCTGACTATCTCCTGGTAGTGATATTTCGATAAACTGAACATCCTTGTTTTCACTTTTTTCAACCACTGTTATATCAGATGTATTACATTCCAAGCTTTTGTCAGTCTGGATTTTGAAATTCCAGAGTATTTTAGCGTTTTCATTCTCAACCATTTTCTGGTGAACTTTATGCTTCCAATAGTCTTTAGATACTTTAAACCCATACTTTTTTTACATAAATGCCACTGAATTATCTTAGCTACATTATCATGCCTTTTACAGTACTCGATTTGTGCGATTTTGCTGCACCCACTTATAATGTGGTCTGCCATTTCTTCCTTTTCTTTGCACAATCTACATTTACTGCCTTCTTGAATTTTTTGTATTTTTGCCTTCATAACGTTGGTTTTAATGGCCTGTTTTAATGGTTTTAATCTTGTGCTACAAAAATTACCGATTCTGTTTCTTTCTTTAGTGCTCCATTTCTCAATCATTGCCAGGTCAAGTTTTGCTGTCAGTGCTATCCTTTATGCTGCGAAGGTATTTTCCATGCAATGCCTTATTTTTCCATCTTTCAGTTCTTTTACTTGGTTGGTTTTGTATTCCAATTATTTCTCCATCAGTTTAAATAAACCCTCTTTCCATTACCTCAATTAGAAATTTTTCCGTTGTTTGCTGCGGATAATCATTCAAATTTCGTTTTCTTCTTCAATAACTTGCTTTACTTGTAATAATCCTCTGCCTCCTTTTTTGCATGATAGATAGAGATTATCAATGTTTCTGTGAGGATTGAGGGCATGGTGCATTGTCATTAATTTTCGAGTTTTTTGGTCTAAATCTTCCACCTTTAGCTGAGTCCAGTGCCTGCTGAATATCTCAGAACTGGTAAGGCCCAGGTGTTAATTGCTTTTATCAAATTTCCAGCATTGAGCATTGACTTAAGGAGTTTTGTTAGTCGTCTTATGTATTCTGCTCTAGTTTTTTTCTTTGATCTTATTGTGCAGAATTTCTGATGCTTCTAAAATTCCCAAATATTTGTAGCTATCTTTGAATTTTATTGCCTTGATTATTTCACAATTGAGCAGCTCGATTTCATTCAGATCTTCAAATTTTCCTCTTGTTATTCCAGCAATTGCACATTTGTCTAAGCCAAAATCCATTGATATATCTTGACTGAATATATATTATTTATTACTTTCATTTTGTTAAAGTTAATTACTGTGGTTATCGTGTAATTTATTGTTTATAGTTGCTACAGGTACCTTTAAAGATTATTTTATTTATTATTATTATTATTATTATTATTTTTTTTTTTGAAGGCGAATTATATCTCGTATAGAAGTAACAGGGTTTTTTCCCTCCCAGGAACTTGGGTTTTTTCATCTCACATACAGACAAATTGACCCAAGGACATGTGTAATTTATAGAAAAAAATAAAACCATTAGTGGCAGCAGTTAACATAGATGATGGATTGTAGCATAGTGTGTAGATGATGAATTGTGACATATTTCAGTAGTGGCTTTGTGTGTCTACGTGTTTGTAGATGGAGGATTATGTAGCCATGGTTTGTGGTGAGTGGAGTGACCCCTGCCATAAGTTCTTGCACTTCTTGGAGGTGTCATTAATAATAATAATGATGATAATAATAATAATAATAATAAGGTTAATATATAAAATGACTCATTTTATTTTGTCTACTGCTTGAACCATAGATGTGGCACATGATTCAGAGTGCATTTCTTGCACTTATTAACGTTAAAATGCTATCTCTATTCATCCGCCCATTGTAAACCCTTATATAAATCTTCCTAAGGAACTTGACATGCACTTTTCTTATTTTCTATCATTAGCAAAGAACTGCATATACCTTATTGGTCCACTGAAATATCATTAAAAAATAAGTTGAAAGGGTGGGTCAAAGCAGAATTCCACCACTTATTGCCTTCCTTTTCTAAAATGCCGTCCCATTCTCCATCCATATGCACAATATTCCAGATCATTCACACAAAATAATCTGCTTATCTTTCTGACTAATCTATTAATCATCACCACTGAGGTCTGAGATCAGCTAACTACACTGCAAATTCAACATTTCAAGGAATCTCCAACCTTATATGTGATCTTGTCATTGATGCTTCCATATAATTCATTCTAATAATCTGCCTTCATCTTCCTCTTAATTAAAAAAAAACAGTTAATGTTGTGATAGAGCAGTTATTATGATGATTTGATGATTACATGTATTTGCTGGCCAGTTTGGCCTTCTTTCAAGTTAATCAACCTGATTTTATGAGCAATAAAAAAAAAAAAATTCTGCCTCCATATGAGACTGATTAACTCACCTTCAGTTGAAGAGTCATTATAATGGTTTTTTGAAGCCTAGACAAAATTCAAACTCGGGTCTTTCCACCTAAAAAGCACTCGCACTACCAGATGAGCTTCAGAGACACATAATAGTCTGTAATGTTCATGGCTACAATGATGTCTTCTTGAATGCTTGCTTCTGAAGTTCATTTGGTGATGACTGCTCTTTAATTGAAAAGTTTGAATCTTATGTAGGTTGCAAAGAACTATAAGGATGCTTTCTTTTAGTGTTGCACGGTGATCAGCATTCATTTTAGAAATTATGGACTTTACAACCTTGTTATAAATAACTCTTAATTTCCTGACGTTTCAATCTTCATATTAAGATCATCTGGAGCATATACAAATATACAGGACAAGCTGAGTTACATTACACACAGTAAGTTAAAGAAACAATGATTTGATCACAGGTTATTCTACTGGCATGACCTCTAGTGAAAAAAAAAAAAAGAAATTACAAATTAATTAATTATTTAGAAACTACATCAAGCTAAATTCTATTTATGATAATATGAGCAAACATTCTTTCTTATAGATAGTTTTCTTTCAGAAACAATGATGTCCTATTTTTAGCATTACAATTGTTATTTTTGATTTAGGATCCTGGATTATCTACAGTCCTGTTTATAGTTACTCTTAGACAGGAAGGTTCTGTGGGTCGAATATGTGCCTTCCACATGTTTGGCGTCTCTGCCCTCTTTACAAATGTCCCAATCAATGACACAATCTTGCTTTTACAGAGCAAATTCCTTCCAGATATCACTTCGCTCTTTGCGCATGTATTATGTTCTGGTTATTTTGTATGGCAAAACACTTTCTACCTACAAAAAGAAGGCATAGCCATAGGCTTGCCATTATCCCCCCCCCCCCATTGCTAACTTTTATATGGAACATTTTGAGCAACATGCTCTAGATTCCTCTCCTTTAAAACCCAAAGTCTGGCTTAGATACGTCGACGATGTTTTCGCGATCTGATCCCATGGCCACCAGACACTAGGCACTTTCCTTAGCCACCTAAACAAACAACACAAACACATACAGTTCACAATTGAGATTGAAGAACAGAACACACTTTCCATTTCTAGATACGGAACGTGTACACTTGTCACACGTCTTCCTTCTTGCAATCTTTCCTTCACTGTTTACTGGAAACTGACATACTGGCCAATATATACACATAAATTCCTACCATCACCCAACACAAAAACTAGGTGTCATTAATACTCTAAAAGAACAGATGAATTTAAAGTTATTATCAACACTTTTCTAAAAAATGGTTACAGCCAAAACACTATTAACAAAATTCTCTACAAGACTTAATAAAAAACAAAGATAAACCAGACTACAATAAAACTATAACCATTCCTTACATTAAAGGGACATCAGATAAAATAAACAGAATACTACAAAAATACAACCTCAAAGCTACCTTTAAACCTCCTGCAAAATTAAAAAGCTTACTCAACTCATTCAAAGACCCACTCCCTCTGCTGATCCACCCTGGAGTATACCGTATTTATTGCACCTGTAATATACCATATATAGGGAAAACAGGATGCACAATTCCTATCAGACAAAAAGAATATAAACGAACACATTAAATATAATAGCTATGGTGAAGCTGGCCTTTCTGATCATGCCCTGAACACCTTACATAGAATTGACTGGAAAAGCACCAGTTGTTTACACCACACACCAAAACAGTATGAACACAAATTTAAGGAAGCCTGTGAGATTATTATCAACCATCCCAATCTGAACAATAATGATGGTCTAAAAATCCCAAACAATGTGGAAGGCACATATTCGACCCACAGAATCTTCCTGTCTAAGAGTAACTATAAACAGGACTGTAGATAATCCAGGCCCCTAAATCAAAAATAATAATTATAATGCTAAAAATAGGACATCATTGTTACTGAAAGAAAACTATCTATAAGAAAGAATGTTTGCTCATGTTATCATAAATAGAATTTAGCTTGATGTAGTTTCTAAATAATTAATTAATTTGTAAGTTCTTTTTTTTTTTAAATGTGTAATGTAACTCAGTTTGTCCTGTATATTTGTATATCCAGATGATGATCTTAATATGAAGATCGAAACGGTGGGAAATTAAGAGTTATTTATAACACAGTTGTAAAATCCATAATTTCTAAAATGAACTATAAGGATGTTTCAGCTGAAAGTGAGTTAGTCTCTTACAGAGGGGGAAAGTTTTTTCCTGGCCAGAAATTGAGAGTTCTCATCTTGAATGAAGGAAAACCAGCTAATCAGAGAAAATACATGCAGTCAACAGACTATGCATATAAGATTAACAGCTTTGTTATATCATTAATTGGCTTTTTTTTATAAAGCTAGCATCTTGTCTGCCGCAGGCCTTGAGCTTAATATTAGTATAAGGATGATGAAGAGAGATTATTAGAATGAATTATATGGAATCCATTAATAAGAGGATCATGTGTAAGGTTGAAGATAGAGGTAACTGTGCTTCCTTGAAGTATAGAATTCATCACATAGTTAGCTGATCACAGATCTCAATCTTTTTTAACTTGGTAACTGGTCTTTTCTTTTGCAGTTTTAACATTTGGATCAGAAATTCAAGTTATTTTTCAGTTAAGCTAAATACTTCATGTATTGTGTTTTAAATAATTGTAATATTCATAACTTAATGAATTTATGTTGAGGTACCAATAAATAAAGATGTACTATGCAGGTGTCCTTTGCTTTACGCAATTAATTGGTTCTATGAAATAATCGCATAACATGAAATTATGTAAAGTGAGTTGAATTTAGCATGGGTGAGATAGCAGAAGGATAAAAAA